>NC_134077.1:16990599-17307487 GCF_965140245.1 Athene noctua | reverse complement strand
AATCACTCTGCCCCAATAATTTCATGATGCCCAGCTAATTTGTATATTTTCTTGCATGAGAATCACTCTTGTCCCGCTTCCAAAATGTACATCACAAAACTGTGTGAGAACTTTTAACTTTCTCCTTTTCTTTTTTTCTTTTTTTTTTTAACAACTTGAGACAACACTCAGAAAAGGCAGGACCCTGTACATACACTTTAACATTATTCCAAACTGAAATAATCCATTCAGGACAATCAAAATTTGAGCTTGGTCTTCTAGTATCCATATCAGTAGGATTTAAATACAATTACTACTTGAAAAAACTATTTTATTTACACTCAGTTGTAGAAAGACTAGGTCAGGAACAGCAGAATCTTGGAAAAAACTCAATAAACTCTATATGTTAGGATCAATAGGCTGGGACTTTTCAGGTAACATTTCTAACAAATTACAATAAAAAATGAGGGTACTGGGTGTAAATAAAAATCAAACCATAATGTGTATTATTCTAAATTTTAAAACTTGCACTAAAATTGTGAGCTCAAAAATCACATTCTTTACAATCTTTTTGAAAAATATAATTTTCAGTTTACTCTCATACTACTCACTATGTGCAGCATATTTCTTGTCAAGTTATTGCAATTTCCTGTAATTTTTTCCGGTTTTTATATATGTGGTGATGCCCCCAAACAACAAGATTTATAAATGATTCACTGAGGAAACCTGCATGACTGATGTCCGCAGTACACTGTCATTAATGCCACAAACATAAGATTCTGACTTCTGGTTCCATGTAGAAGATGACACAGAAATTCAGTGATAGTGCAGTGTTTTGATAACCCTTGGATTTCCTGAAACTACGCACATACTTACTAGTAAACATGCAACTTAGGTTCAAAAGTTAAATATGCGCTGTAAGGAGAGTTTGGTTATTATAACAACCACTATGCCCAAGATACATTGCAAATGAAAATGTATTTTTCTCCTTGGTTCACTCAAGGGAAGAGAAATGGAAAGAAAGGATATTATGGTTGTTATTTACAGTCTTCACTGCTTTTCTTAATTGGTAGCCAATACATGACCTATGCTGTTCTTTGACTGGATCTTATTTCAGTGATGAAATGGAATAAAGATATTGGCAATCTCGTAAAAGAACGGTCACCCTCTTTCTCTTCCTCTCTTCCTTATGGTCAGTCAGCCAGTTTGACTTACTGAGTGCTACTGATATCACAAAGAGTTTATGCCCACTTAAATATAGATTAAGCTAAAAGATTCCAGCTTTAGAAGAAGAGATATGGCTCTGCTTATCCTATTAAGTGAGTATTGTATCCTTTGCCTGACAGAGACTGATAAGATTTTATTCATTCATTTATTTAACTGATTGTTTCCTAAATGCTCTGAGGTGAACAATATAGTGTGAGAGAAAAGTCTTGTTGATAGCCATGTTATTACATTTCTGTGGTAATTGGGAGATTCAGTGGGAAAGTACAGTGTCAGGACAGTTAAAGTACTTCAACACAAAATCCTGCAGCAAGGTTCAACCTATATTTATACTGAAAGCCACCACTGAATTGTAAATGAATGCCTGGGCCTCCAGTTTGAGGCAGTCAGTTATCCAGAAGCAATGATAGACCCTTTGCTCCCCTGATTTCTCTAGTGTCTTAACCATTCTCCACATGAAACTCGCGGCAAAGTTGATTCTGATTACATGTACAGATGTCAAACGTGAAGCAAATTCTATTCAGTCAGAAATTGACAATGACCAAGTTTATGTCACCTGAGACAATTGTGGTTTTTCCCTTTTATTCTTGTAACATTTTCCCTGGAATTCTTGTCTGAGTCCTGACCAAATACAGTTTTTCGTCATTGCATGTAAATGACATACAGTATGATGCTTCTAACACCGTGCCCTATATACACTAAGTACTAAGGTTGAAAATTCACTTGTGAAAAAAAAATCAGGTGAAAACTCTCAGGTGGCACCTTGCAAGCACAATCATTATTGAAAACTGCCTGTGACACACAGGACTGGATGGAAGAGCAGACTACTTCTCAGCGCTTATGTGACTGGTATTCAGCTTGGGGTGAAGCCTTACATATATTACATTTTCCCCAAACTTGACATTTATTTTGCCATAAAGGACTTCAGTGGACTTTGGACAGTTGTCTCAGCTTGTCCACTGAGGACTATTAAGACAAGACACCAGGTTTTGGCCCAGGAAGTACTTTAGACTCTCAGTGCTGGACTTTGGAAGTGTACTTTAGAGAAAATTACTTCATTCTTATGCTTATCCCTCTTGCCACACTTCTATGCTCACTGTTAGAGGCACAACATTTTAGAGTATAGTTTTTAGTCTGGCACAATATAGCTGTTCTCATACTTTATTTGGCATGTCAGTAACTCCATTTTAGCTTCTAAACTTAAAAAAAATACTGACCCAGCCACTGCTCTTATGCAGATTAACGCAAAAGCAGTACTCAGTAACTGGGCATGCCCAGGTCCACTCAGTCTGACCACATGCCCCTAAGTCACGGTACATACAACATATCCGAGAAAGCCAGAACCTTAGCTTCTACTCTACATGTAATATCTGTGTCCAAGAAAATCAAGATACTATGACACTACATAAGAAATACTTAAACATTTCTGCCCAAAATATTTATATTACAAAGTCAAACTGCAATGAAAGAGGTATCTAGTAACAACTTCTGCAGAATAATCCTGTATTGATAATCCTAGAGACTGAGCTCTTCTCAAAAGCTGCAATACTTGTGACCATCATACGACAACATTTGCATATCATCCTCTACATCTAGCCTCATCTGCCTTTGAGATAGAACTGTTACTAATCAGGAAACTGTTTTATTTCCAGAACCATTAGATTAGATTAGTTCTTCAAATATGTTGAGACCAGTCAAAACTGGTTGTGTTGATTCTTAACACATGTCCAGTTGGGCTATTTTGTTATGTGGTAAATAAAATATTCCTGTTTTCACCACAAATAGTTTAAGAACAAAATTATCAAACTGAAGTAAGGGAAATTTAAGTTTAAATATCTGGAAGAATCAGCTGAACACCAAGAGCTCAGCAGTAAATTGACTGGGATATTTGTACAATTTACTGAGTTTTAAGCATGTAAGGGCTATCAGGAATGGTTTACTTTGTTGATTCTGCCACAGACAGGAGGATGGACTAGCTCTCTTCCAAGGTCCCTTATAGCAATATTTTACATTATTCTATGAACCATCAACTAAAACACTAGGCAGTAACAATAATAATAATCAATTATTACCAACAGGCTCAAACTCAAGCCAGTAACATGTAGAGATCCTATTAAAAAATACCCAGAGCCATCCAGTTTCTTCCGCCACCCCAATTACTTTACACAAGTGTGTTGTAGTGCTGAACGGGAAAGAAACGTAAGTAGCTAAAATCTTTCTAACTAAAAGAAATCAGAGTGACAAAAACAGTCCAAGTGTAAGTTTTTTCAGCAGAGCGTAAACTCTTCCAGGAAATGTCAACAAGATGGTATTTGGTCCCTTTTTACTAAGCATTACAGAGAGATGCAATCTGGGTCTGACTCAAGCTTCCATTGTACACTGACTGCAGGAAACGACTGACCCGGTCAGTTACAATATACAAAGGTCAGTATCCATCTCGACATTTAGTAATTTGCACAAAAAGCAACAGGTAATTTTCATAGATAATTGCTATATTTTTTCAGTGGTTCTTGAAAGAATAATGCCACAGTGAATAAACCTACTCCTCCTCAAAATGTGATGTGTCCTAGTATCAGTTGATTTATAGATACTGTCCAAGAACCTTTACTTATTTCAGCTGTCACTAACAGCACTATAAATTAATCAGTAAATCAATTTGATCTGTTTAATGCAAGTTTTTGATCTGATGACAGCTTAATAATTTGTAGTACTTGTTCTATGTTTATTTTCTTTGGTTAATTTTTTTAAGTGCGGTAGTTGATCAAATGACAGACTGACCCTACATTATATTATACTTCATCTATTTATACTGAAGACAGCTCAGCCACTCACAGTTTCTTCTCACACTTTGTATCACCATTTTATGTAAGCACTGAATAAAGAAGCGGGAAAAAATACAATATTCATGACTATTCTGTTACTGCTCATATCCTGCAAGCATGGCAAGGATTCAACATAACTAAAATACAGGAAGAGGGTAAAATTATTCTTCTAGTTAATTGTAACACTAACAAGATATGGATCTATTATAAAATATATAGTATGCTACACATCCTAAACTCCATTTTCTTAAATTAATTCTATGTTAATGTATATAAAAGAGTAACAATATTTATACCCAATAGTCATAAATACCACACACATGCACACAGACTTATGCCACTGGTAGTTTCTTGCCAAATTCATTATGTTTTGATTTTTTTCACTCCATAGGAGTGCCAGTATTATCCCCTACTCTTGCTTCTATAACTTAGGTAGAAATTTACCTTAATCAGCATCCTTTAAAGATAATGCCCATCTCTAAAGTTCACAGCTCTTACAAATCCATATGACAAAGCCTTGTACCTCAAAGTCACTAAGGCAGGTGTTCTAATTTCTCTGTATATTTAGCAGCTATCAGTTTACTATTCATAGCAAAAGTACAAATTTTAGCCACAGCTACTTCTGTCATCAAAACTCCATTGCTTTAGGTGACAAACAATAAAAGGTAAGAGGGGAAATATTAATGCTCCAGTATGATTACAACTCTCTTGTCTGATATGATGAAACATGACAGACAACAATAAATAGTTTAGAATGTTTAAAGTATCAGTACACATACCTCTAATCCATATTGGGGAGGATGGGGTTATTGTCCTTACTGAAGAGGTAGAATTCAAGGAGTGATTCATGAGACAGATAAAGTAAAAACCGTATGGATTTTTATTTAGAGGATTTATTATTCCTCAGTCTAAAAGAAGGAACATGAACAGAACCCCTGCAGACATACTGAAGGCAGAGGCAACAATCAAACCATGAGATGAGTAATGCATCTAAGACACGTCAGGGAAAGTCTGAATGGAGCACTCTTTAAGTGTGGCAGAGAGAGAAGAACAATGAAAGGGTGTCCAGCCCTTACAGAAGAATTATTTTAGCAGCTGTGTCCTTAATAGTTGTAATGAGGAGACTCAGGACTGGCATCCAAACCAAACAGCAATAGGACATAATCCTTAAACTATGTGATCACGATGGTCTTCTCAGAATGAGGAACATCTGTCTCAATAGGTTCGGGAAGGAATTAAAAGTAAATTAGTATTTACCAGTTTAAAATATAGTATCTAAAGAGGACTTCATTATTTTAGGAAACAAAGTGACTGAGAAAAACAGTCATCATGCAAATACAGTTGTGCTTTGGAAGAAAATATTTCATGTATTTCAGAGGAGCACAACATGAACCTTGCCAATGCACTGTAATGACCAACATAAAGGCTCAGTGTTTTTCAGCATAGGCAGGATTGCTGAAAGGTTGTTTCATAGGCAGTGTTTTTCAGCATAGGCAGGACTGCTGAAAGATTTTTTTCATAGGCAGTGTTGATCAAGAGCAGCAGGAAGTAGAGACTGGATAGATCTAAATCCACACATGACATTTCTGTTGAAAATGTTTTCCCTGTAATTACTTCTTCTTTAAACAAATGGTTAGCTCAGAGCTATATTACATAAGAATAAAAAGGATCATATCAGAACTGTAGAGCAAAATTAAAGCCTCAATCTTTACTTAAAAGATACGCCCTAAGTGTAGCAAGGTGATTTGTAGAGTTTTATGCACAGGGGATCTCTGCAAGAAACTGCTGGGCAAGGACCAGGCATCATCACAAAAGTAGAGGAAGAATCCTGGCTAGACCAAGAAACACAACCATGGAAATAAAGTGTATTGGGAAGAATTAGTTATATTTGCTTTGCAAAACCTCACAGAAAAGATTCCATTTAAGATTTGGACAGTGCCTGATTAGGGAGATGTTAAAATTTTCTTCAAATCCAGTCCTAGAAACAAGTTGCTATTTGGTTCTAATTATTAAATTAAATGTGATTTTAGTTTGCTTCAGTCCCTCTCAGATTGTCTGTGTTGTAAACATTTACTGGTAACATTATTGGTTTTTATGTAAATAGGGAGAATTATCTTAACTTCAGCCAGATCACATTTAAAGCAAGCACCATGTAAACAAGAACGACCCTCATTAAACAAAGGACAGCTGGCAATACTATTGCAATACATAGAAATCTCGTGCTGTTTCCTGCCTTCTTTCATTGAGCATGAAATCCACCACAAATTTCTTGCCACCTAGGTAGAACTGAATAAGACACACTCTTGCTCTTATTCTTCTCTGCAAAGGCATATAGCTGGTACTGTATGGACTCACAGTACTGACTGTGCAACAGTCTGTGTTTACCCAGGCGCGTGTTATGAGGCCCGTACCAACCCAGGCGCTTCTACAGGAACATTGAGACAGTTTAGCATGCATGGTAAACCAGATCTCTATCCCTGAACATGCTTTGGAAAACCCATTAAGGAAGAAGTTCAGAACAGTTTGGCAGCTCTTCTCAGTTGCCACAGACTTCACTCTTTGGAAGAACAGCAATGTAAAAGAAGAATGGAAATAGTTTACATGGTGAAAAAAGGACAAATAAAGCTGATGTAGTCAGTGTTTTATATGACATGTTCAAGTAAGGACTCCACTCTGCTCTAAAGATTGCTTCTTATAAAGACCATATAAGCAAGAGGAGAGAAAAGACCAGAAAAAATTAAAGTCAAGACACAAGAGGAAAAAGACTGAAGTAGAAAATGCTGTGAGCTGGCTGCACAGTGGGCTGGTGGACCTCATTTGGTGCAATTAATTGTCTGCAGTGACCAAGAGAATTCCATCAGCACAAGAAATGATCTAATCATTCACTGCAAACACTTGACACTTATTAATGAACTACTGCTTCCATAGTCCCATGACTGTCGTGCCTTTGATCATGAGTAATTATTTGACCAATATTTTTAAACACATACTCAGATATATCATTTTTCGCTAACTGCTCTTGCAAAAAGACAATTATCTTGGTCGTCTTTCTCTCATGTACCAAAAAAGCATTAAGTCAGAAGAGAATATCACTTCATATTCACAAATTTCTCTATTGTAGCTACATTTAGCTCAATCAGTAGGCAACTGCGTACAGTCTAATTTGTGTTTGACTAAAGCATATTCTTTTGAAAATAATTTTATCTGGACAGAAGTATCTGAAGAGAGAGTGAGCCCAATTTTGTCTCCGTTACATACTTTATTTAAAATTTGGGTTTGTCTGTCTTTAATGCGAATCTTAGTTTCAGTGCTACCTTTTCCCACTGGAGCTAAAAGGCGGTGACAGCCAGTGTTTTACTTTCTGTGAAGGACCAGAATCAAATCACTCTCAACATTTCTGGATAGAATTCTTTCAGTTGCTCAGCATAAGGCACATTGCTGCTCCACCTCTGATAAAGTTTAAGACTGGGTTTTGTGTGTCAGTGTCTATAGTGACTACAGTATCCTACCACACAGAAGCAAAGCAAAATTTTCTAGTTTTATCACCCCTACTTATAAATCTCAGAATGAGACTAGTTCACCTTTTGCCATGGAATGTTTTTTTATTAACTTACAGGTATGTAAGAAGATTATGTTTATGTCCAGGTCATTGATTAAAATCCTGAAGAGCATCAGGCCTCATATGCTCACTTGTGGAACTCCTGTCTAAACCCTCTATTCTGTTGTTTTTCTCTGAGTGATTGCTATTTTTTCCAATTGGTATATCATTTAACATATGTTTTATGCTATTTCATAAAGTTTGTAACTGCAATATGATATGATGCTAAATAGAAAATTTCTGAAATGTAGTATATCTACACAGATACTTCTATCTATCACACTTGTTATCATATTAAAGAAAATCTAATTTACTTCATAAGGTCAAAATTTCCTTTGAGGCCTACTAGCTATTACTATGCTTTCATTCTCTGGTTCACAAATCCTGTACCAGAAATTATATAGTGCTAGCTGACTTATATAACCCTGGGCTATCCCACATGCTTTTCTGATTATAATTAAATTTTTGTATGCTATGTATAAGGAATCTGATTTAAATCAATAATTCTGAATGTATTCTGTGCAGATAGTTCCAAAAAGAATCCAAAGGTTTATGAAAAACAAACCTATCATCAATTATACCTAATTTGCTGAATATAGGTTCACATCTCCATTTCCATTGAATCTGCAAATGGGCTGAAAATTATTCATCTAACCATTAAGACTATGGCTTGTTTTAGAACATAACAAATAAGAAAATCTATGCTGGTTTTGTTGATTATGAATCATTAATAATGTCACATATGAAATTAGGCAGTTTATCCAGTAAAACAACCAAACAATTAATTACTGAATCTGTCTGAAAATTTCCAGATAATTTTACATTTGCCTAGTACTTATTACTTTTACGGTGAACTGGAGATATAAAATGGATCATTTTTCTATTCCAAACCTTTTGTTTAGGGTATAATCCATTACCTAGACCATCCCTGTCAGAAGTTCATCCAACAGTTTCAACATACCTATTTATGGAAATTCTGATTCTTCAGGTAGACTGCTTGGGTCTTGAACTGGCCTTTTGGTGTGAAAGTTTTTCTTAACATCTAATAGAAATTGTGTTTGTAAAAAATAATCTAACTAATTCATGTTCTATCTTTTGCAGGGATGAAAATACTCGATCACCATCTTCTTTACAATAACCTTTTGTGCATATGAAGCCTGTTATCATATCCCTTCTTCATTCTTCTCTTTTCCAGAATAAACAAATGGAATTATTTCACACTTGTTTTGGAGGTCATGTTTTCTAAACTGCTTATCATCTGTATTATTTCTGACAAGTTATCTCCAATTTCCATTCCTTCCAGAAAAGTGTCCCCTCCCCAAAAAGTGCTCAGCGGTACCTGGTAGCATGAAAAACCTCATCCTAAATCTAACGAGAGACATGTTTTTAATAACTTTCGCTAATGACATTTGCCTCTTTTATAAATGAACATTCACTTGCATCTGTGTCCCCAACTTGTTTCCTGCATTTGCCAAGCCAGTCCTTGCCAATTTCCTGTCCATGTAGTCAGTGAACAATATGTAAGATGGTTTTCAACCATCTGTGACCTCACTTTATGTTAGTTTCACAGAGACCATATGTCCCTAGCTTGCTTGTTCATGGAACCGAGGACTGTGTGGAAATCATCCAACCAGTGCAGATAAATATTAACCCAGACTCTGCTAATACCCATCCAGAGCCAAAATTAATTTAAACTAAGAATCTCCTCTCTCTGCCCTCCAACCTTACCCTCTACAGACTCCAATCTACCTCCTGTCTACTCCTGCTCTAACAATTTAGTTAACAAGTTTGCTGTTTGAGATCCAGAAAGTAAGAGTCAAGCTAAATTGGCTGGGTTTTCATACAAACCTCATATAAGAATGTGTCCAGTTTAGTTAGTTTACTCTAAGATGTAACATGTGTAACATTTACTTTACTCTAACACTCACCAAGCCTGAGTGTCTAATAGACAGCTAACTGCATCTATAATAATCTAAAGAAATCCTACACATCCCAGATATAATGTTCTAAATATCTGGAAATAAGTAGTTAGCCTCTCTGTTGCAACAGGCCATTTTCTGAACATTACCACCAATATTATATAATACAGAAAAAAAAGGAACATCTGTCATGGTTATGAGCAGCTAATTAGTTGAGGTCAGCACTAGAAAGCCTCTTACATTTCTGCTTCCTCTGCCTTAGGACAGGAGTGATCAGGATGCTGTACATCCATGAAATGTACCCTGATACAGAGAAATTATTACTTGTTTTGAGATTTATTTACTTATTTACTTATAGAAAACTGCTTAGTAACTTATTTACTTATTTACAGCAAGTTATAGTACTTTTTCTAATATTGCTAAGAATCCTGCTTGCCCAGACTGTTCTGTGGAATTTTACCAAAGACTACTGTGTTCATCAAAACAAAGCATTTCACTGTGAAAATCTACCAAGGATTGCAATGTTCAGCAAAATATTATACTTTTGGACTTGAGTAGCAGGTGTCTCTAACTAGTTGGAATTTTGCTAATGAGTAAAGATAGCCATATACGAATGGTAGAAGTTCTATTGGTTCTCTTAGATAAGATAGAAAGTAAACTGTCTGAAAAATACTCTTGTTGTTCAGGAAATTGGCCAAGAGAATCTGCACATGCTCCAGGGAAAAAACAAAGTGAGAAAAACTATGAGCCTTCTTCCCAAAGACCCCCGAAGATGCCCACCAGGAGGCAATGCGCAGATGCAAAGATGACATAAACTGCTGACATCAGCCTTTCAAACTAACCCAGCCTTACTCATGCATATGTATGTTTGTGCTACATAATCCAATGAATATAGATATCCACACTCTATAAGTTTTTGGTAAAATGTGTGGCGGGTGTGCAGGTTTTATGGAGAAATCCCCTTGCACCCCGGCCAAAGTAAACATATCTGCTTTATAACTCTATTCGAGTTGTAGAGTCTTTTTTCCGCAAATCAACCCTAAACAAGTCGTGAGCTTGCCCATGGTTATTCTTATGTTTAATAAGAAAACACAAATGACAGGACTCAAAACTCCAGTAATAATTCCATATTGATCTCATGAAAGAAACAGAAATTTCAAGATGAAATAAAATAACTCAAGAGCAAAGAAATAGTTGTACATGATCAGACCAAAACCATCCTTCTTTTTGAAAACACAGGTGCATCATACCACACAGATACTGTGAATCAATTAAACATAAATAAAACACATTATTCATAGGTTTTCCATAAAGGCACAGATTTTCCATTACAGTATCCATGTTGTTCGTCTCCACTTTTACTGTATTTTCATCGTAGCTACCAATCCTACTTCCCGGTGTAGTTGTACCAAATTTCCCTTGTATGGTTCTTCTTTCACATGTCATGTACAGGATAACCGGGTGATCAGGCCTGGTCAGTATAGGTTTATGAAAAGCAGGTCCTGCTTGACTAACCTCATTTCTTTCTGTGACAAGATGACCCACTCAGGGGTTGAGGGAAAGACTGTGGAAGTAGTAAAGCCTTTGACACCATGAAGCAGCTGGGTGTTCATGGCTTGGACAGGTGTAATTTGGATAAAAAACTGGCTCGGTGACTGGGACCATGGAGTTAAATCCAGTTGGCAGCCAGTCACAAGTGGTGTTCCTCAGGGATCAGTATTGTGGCCAGTTCTGTTTAATACCTTTATCAATGATCTAGATGAGGGGATCCAGTGCACCCTCAGTAAGTTTGCAGATGACACCTAGTCTAGGGGGAAGTGTTGATCTGCTTGAGGGTAGGAAGGCTCCACAGAGGCATCTGGACAGGCTGGATCAATGAGCCAAAGCCAACTGCATGAGATTCAACAAGGCTCAGTGTCGGATCCTGCATTTGGGTCACAACAACCCCCTGCAATGCTACAGGCTTGGGGAAGAGTGAGTGGAAAGATTCCTGGTGGAAAAGGACCTGGAGGTGTTGGTTGACAGCTGACTGAATATCAGCTGGCAGTGTGCCCAGGTGACCAAGATCAACAGCACCCTGGCTTATATCTGAAATAATGTGGCCAGCAGTACCAGGGAAGTGATTGTCTCCTTGTGCTCAGCACTGGTGATGCTGCATGTCAAATACTGTGTTTGGTTTTGGGTCCCTCAGTACAAGAAAGATATTGAGGTGCTGGACTGCAGCCAAAGAGCAGCAAAGCTGGTGAAGCATCTAGAGGACAAGTCTTATGAGAACTGGCTGAGGGAACTGGGGTTATTTAGCCTGCAGAGAAGGAGGCTGAGGGGAGACCTTATTACTCTCTACAACTACCTGAAAGGAGGTTGTAATGGAGATGAGTGTCAGTCTCTTCTCCCGAGTAACAAGACATGGGACAGGAAGAAAAGGCCTTACATTGCACCAGGGGAGGTTTAGACTGGATAGTAGGAAAATTTCTTTACCTAAAGGGTTGTCAAGCATTGAAACAGGCTGCCCTGAGGAGTGGTTGTTTCACCATCCCTGAAGGTATTTAAAAGATGTGTAGATGTGGCACTTAGGGATATGGTTTAGTGGTGGACTTGGGAGTGTTAGGTTAATGGTTGGACTCAATAATCTTGAAGTTCTTTTCCAAAAACCTAAATTCCTAAATTGTTCTATGATTCTGGAAACTTTTTATAGAAAATTAATGTCACATTTCAGGATACTTATCTTGAGCTCAACAGAGGAGGCAAATACAGAGTTTTCATCATTACATGCCACCCAAAAGTTTTGTTTGAGAACATCTTTCTCTGCTATTTTTTTTAAATCAAAATGCAAATTACCTTTCATTAGACTTAGTAAATAAGAAGCCAAATGTCAGAAGTGAAAAAGAACATTGTTCAAACAACATTCTTCATTAAAAACATCCTGTTTTCAAAAGACATTACAGCAGCTTACTCTGAGCAACACTAGCATCACTATGCTTTGAAGAAGGGATTTGAAGTTTGGCAAGAAGTTTGAAATCGTTCTGCCATTCTCTTTGTGATGATATGTTGAACCAATTTACAGTGACTACTATGACTACATCAAGCTGGTTTTCATTGTAAAGAACGTCCTGGAACCAAGAAGCAGAACCTAGGACTCTTTCTGTTCCTGAGTATATCCTTATCATTGAAATGGATGCAAGTTTCCCCTCTCTCTCTTCCTCTTCAGCCACACTAATCTGGCCCCTTGTCTCTACAGTAACAATCCTCATGGTGAGAAGTGGGAAGATGGCCACATCCTGCACACCTTCTAAACTAACGGTTATATCATTTTCTCAGGAAACAAAGAATTGTAAATGCACTCAGATTATTACGCAGAAAGTGACTGGTGGGGTTATTTTCTTCTCTAGTTGTGTTTTAAATGAAAAAGTATATGCAAAGTAAATGACATTTGAGATATAAAGCCCTGAGCCAAATTCGTTATCAATAAGGGACTGGTTCTACCCTGTGAACCCTATACTCACACACATTGCAAGCAGAGAAGATGTCTGTATGGCCAGGAGACCAAGAGATCCAGGACACCTCTTCCTTGAGTCAGTTTAGCATCCACCATACTGATATGCAGGACTTCAAGAATCCCAGTACACCCCAAATTCTTCCACTTAATTTTTAGACAATTCATACCATTCATTCAGGTTTTGAACTCTACCTGCAAGGTCAAATACCAAGAAACTGCCTTGCTTACCTATTCTCCACAACAGGTCACTATGTAGTTAGTAGATAAAGTCATGTATTACTTGGCTTTCTTTTCTTTAAGCTCAGACCCTGAAGTGTCAGTCCACCATACACAGAGTCTGAGCATCATTATCCGTTCACATTATTCATGGAAACAAACAAAAGAAATACTATTTCTGACAATTTTTTTTCTTCATTTTCTGTTGTTTAATGAGAGACTATTCTTTTTTATTCTCAAAAGATACTTGGGAGATTCAAATAATTAATAAAAGCGGCAAGTCATCAACTGAAAGCTCTTTATCTTTTGTAAAATTTATAGACAAAAAGAAGGCAGCCTCCAATTTTTCAAGACATGTTTTAGAAAACATTGTAAATATATCTGCTAACATTTCCACTACACACAGTCTGGGATGTTTTTTATGCCACTGTTCCAGAAAAATAAAAGATACTCATGATATATAGGGTCAGGAGTGACTGGAAGTGAGACAGATCTTTAAAACACATTGGACTGTGTTTGGGTGATAAAAAAGCAGTATGAAGATTAACTTTGAGACTAGAAATCTACAGAGGCTTTGATATTATGGTGCATGCTAATAGCAGGTTGTTGAATATAAACTGCCTTACTGAAACCTACTTGATGTTGAAACTAAGATGCCAAGGCTGGTGCTCTGATACAATTCAAATGTGTGTCTTTAACTGAAAAATGACTAGTTAGTTTTGCAATTGTTTAATGCTGAATTTAGGGCCTCAAACAAGCATGTTTTTCAACTGGTTTTCAGCATGTTCTTAGAGTCATATGAGCACTGAAGTGTTAAGGAACCTCAAATGACGAAGGCAGATTAAATATAAAATTTTATTTGGCCTTGACAGAATGAAATTCTCTTTCCAGCCTAAACTGGGGAGAACAGGAGAAGACCCGTATTAAATGTATTATTACAGCATTACGTTCCACTTTTGAAGGGCAACCGTTGAGTGCTAGATCCTCGTGTCACCTCAAACCAAAAGCTATCCCTCTTTGAAATGTTTACTGTAGAAGACAGGAAATCTGTTTGCAATCTGAACCACAGACCAAACTTCTCAAAAGATGTCTCTAGTGTCTAAGCATAAAGATAATCTTGTGGGTAAGGCACTGGACTGAAATTCTAACCTCAAATGTCAGCTACCAGAGTGGCTATATATGACCTTGACAAGACACGCAAAGCCAGATAGAAATAAAAATGCCTAAACTAAAGGCTTAAAAGTTTATCTGTGGCACGTGACAGGTGACCGCATCAAAATCTGTAACGTGACAACCTTTATTTGGTTGCTGCTTAAATGCCTTAGGCACTTATTCTCTTTTTGGTCAAGATACCTTACATTGTATGTGTTGTAACTCCTATTGTGAGCCATCATCTCAGTTTTAAGCTCCCTCCTAAGAATATTTTTCTTCTGTGTGAGATCCTCATGGGAGCTGAGGATTTGGGCAACTGAACTTACATCAGCAAAACCAAAACAATAAAAAAAATGGCTGCTGTCTTCCACAGCACAGGGACTGACAGAGTTGTTTTTCTTATCTATCCCTCAGAAGTGTTCTCTCAGCTTTGGTAAGCATGACCTTTTCAGGGATTCATCCACACTTGTGGGACAAATCCCTTCTCTCTGTTCATCACATCACAGCTTCAAGTAGTAAGGAAATAACTAAATACTTTTAATTTAACTGGTTAAATTAACAGAGTAGCAACTAGTTCTAAATTTTTGCTTCTAGTACTTCATAGTAGCAAGTTGCCCCTGGCTAGTACAAAAATTCTACAGTGCCCCTGACCCACCTATGGTCCATTTGGCAATTAACTTGCTACTTAGACTAAACTACAGGCTAGATATCTGCCAAACAAGTAGAAAAACCATGTTCAGATCTGTTCTATTTTCCTGCACGTGAAAAAAAAAAAAAAAAAAAAAAGAATGTCACGGTAGCAGTATCACCCGGGTAACAAGCGTGCACACCAATATGATTTACCAACTTGTTCCAACTTTATTAGGCAACTGGCCAGTATATATAACTTAAACGTAGTGCATGAGACAACATGCATGCAATAATAACTCGTGACTGGTCCCTGAGCTCAGTTCACGCGCCACAGCTGACTCCTCAGTGGTGCAGCATAAGTGGTCCACAAGCCAAACCTGCCTGAGGGCACTCCCCTCTGTGGCTGCAGCATCCCATTCTACATGTCCCTAACCCTGTTGTTTACTCCAGGGCTTTGCATTATATGGCTCCAAAGATGACTCCAAGGACAGCTGCAGTTCAGCAAGCCAGTCAGGATTGTCCAACTTGTCTAGCAATACTGTATGACCACTTCTCTTTATAAATTTCCCTACATATCCCCCTTTTTCTTTTTTTTTTTGACAATTCAGACTTGCTTGGTTATTTTAAGAATGCACCGCTTAATGTACAAACAACCCCTCTCGAAGTGCAGGAACTCAAGACCCTTTAAGACATCGAGGAAATGGTATTATGAGGAGAGCCCATCCGAGTAAATGCTTTATCCAGCCATTGAAGGGGACTATGCAGATGTATCTCTATCCAGCATGGAGTGCTTGTTACGCTTTGGCAACGGTACTCAGCTCCCCAACCCTTTACAAAACCTATACGGAGAGTACACATCTTAGTAAGCTCATACACTGTCTCAAAACCATGATTAACTGATTGAGCCAACAGCTGGGCAAACTCCTGATTATTGAAAAACTTCAAACTGCAGCCACTGGGGATTTTGCAGACTGTGGTGGGATGGAACCCATGGTGGTAGTTGCAGTTCTGGCTTTGTACAAAAATACTGCTGTCGCTCAGGCACTCAGCATACACTTCCCCACCAACGTAACAGAGATGAGCACCTTTGCCAATATGCCATCTGGTGTTCTCAATGGTGGCATTGCGGTTAATGTTTGAGAGCAGTCCCAAGCAAAATCTGTTCTTACCGTTTGACGGGTCAGTGAAGCCGTCCACCACAATGCTGGTGGAAGAGGCATGAAATGCCTCCCTGACGCGATTATTCAGCTCATAGTAGACAATGGAACACACCAATGCTTTGGTTCTTCATATGCAACTGCCTGAACAACCTTTCTGTGTATATCGGGGGAATTGCGGGTGCCATCATGTTGATATCCATGAGTTGGGAGGTATCATGTGCCGTCTGACGTTCTGGAGGCAGGTAAGAAGGAGGGGGAGCATCAGCTGGCATCTGGAAAGGATTTCCTGGGTTTGAGCTGGTTGGATAACGTGGGTAGGTGCTGCTGCTTCTTCCAGGCGAATTTGGACAGCTGCCGTTGGGCAAGTGAGGGAACGGGTGACTATTGGGTTGCTGGGAGGAGTCTGGGGAAGCAGCGTTGTGCAGCACGTGGGGCTCGTTTTGTCCCAGATTACAGAATCGGGTCAAGAGGCTGTGCTGGGGGTTGTACTTGCTGTGTCTCGGGACCAGTACTGGAGGAAGGACAGGACTCTCAACCCGCTTGTAGTGGCAGGGATTGATGCAAACTTCTGATTCGAACCAACAGGGAATTCACAGCACTCCAGTGATTTCAGTTCATGATGGCTTTGCAGGTCCGGCCAACGCCACACTCTACAGTAGATGACATGCGGGAGCCCTTTCCAGTGGCACACCTGAAGCCTGCCATCTGAGGGACGAGGGATTGTGACACAGCTACTGGGCTGACCAGGGCAGCTTAAGGCTTTCTCCAGCTCCTCCATAGCACCCTTTTTCTTCATCAGTTGTTTCAGTAGCGCCTCAATAGCTTTCTCTGCCCATTTTTCTTCTTCGTCGCACTGTCTCCATCCCAACAGTCTCTTCGCTGCTGGGCTGGTAAAGGAGAATAAACTGGTCACACTCATGGTGACCCCATTGCGGTGATATCCCAGAACCAAGCAGGAGAGACCCTTCCATTCTCCCGCTACAACCAAGGTACAGCAGACTGTGTCAGTAGTTAAAAGCAACCTGTATCAAATGATTCAGGCTCCTCCTTTTCAGTCCTCCTGTCCCAGGAAGGCAGCACTGACATCCCCTCTTGACAGACACGACCCTCTCATCACTTTAAACTCTTCCAGCTGAGAACCTCTTCTGAGGACATCTGCCGAGGCTGGAGTCCTAGTTGAGTTCAATGAATGAGGTCTCTGAGGTGTCTTCGTCATCTCCAGAGGATACGCTCCTCTCTGGTGGACATGCAGCACGGGTAAAACGACTCGGTACTCACAGTGGCCCCTCACCTGTTGAGACACACATGTACCTTCGACCATTAAACAGAACTGGAGCTGGTCCCTCCCATCTCCCGGTGCACGGGTGCTTATAATGCACAAAGAAACTGTGTAAAGAGTGGGGTCGGCCAGCTTTTACTGTCACATGGTGAATAACGACAGGAGGCTCTTCTCTTCCTTCTGTAATACAGAGGTAGTTCAAGGTAAACAACACTTTGTTTAGTCTTTGTGTTGGGTCATGCTTGGCATTACTCTTTTGTTTCTCTAGGTATTCCTTGACAATTCTGTTAGCCTGTTCCACCACGGCTTGTCCCGTTTGGGGAATCGGGTATTCCTGTGCTATGTTTGATATTCCATGTCCGCATGAAGGCTCTAACACTTTGGCTAGTGTATGCCAGGCCATTGTCAGTTTTTATTTTTTCTGGAACGCCCATAACCACAAAACATGCTGTTGAATGTTTCTTCACATGCAATGCTTTTTCCCCAGGTTGGGCGGTGGCCCAAAAATACTTAGAAAAGGTATCTACGGACACATGGACATATTTTAGTCTCCCAAACTCAGACACATGGGTCACATCCATTTGCCATAGCTCCAAGGCCTTTAGTCCCTTAGGACTGACTCCAAGACCAAGACCAGGGCCATAATGGCTACATTGAGGGCAAGCTCGCACTATTCCTTGTGCCTCCACATGTGTTAGTTTAAACTGCCTTTGCAAGGAATGCTCGTTCTGAGGAAATGTTTCATGGCTATTGCTGGCTTGTTCAAATGAGTTCAAGGGTGGAATATAAGTTACTAGGCTAATTGCTTTGTCGGCTTCATTGTTTCCTTCCCCTAATCCTTTATCCCATAGATGACTCTGGATATGAAGAATACAGTAGGGATGCTTTCACTGACCAAGCATGCACCATAAGAGTTGAAACAACTGGTTCAATCTCGGATTCCTGGTCCTTTTAAGTAGTGCGTCTTCAATGTGTTGTGCAATCCCTATGACATAAAGCGAATCTGATACTACATTCAAAGGTTCACCTGGCCAGTGCTGAAAAGCCCGATATACTGCCTGTAACTCCAGTGTCTGTAAGCTGTCTTGTCCATCCACATGCAGCACATGTTTTTGCCATTTTGTTTTTTCCTTCCAGACGCACACAGCTCGCCGCATCCGCTTCCTGGCATCTGTGAACACTGTCCAACCAGAGACAAGTGACATTGACAAAAGTGAGAGCTCAATCAATCCACTGTTGGTTACGTAATACCTGCCACAGCTGCCCTTTCAGTTGTTTGTTATGAACGATTCCTGGGTAACCAAACAAGGCTTCCTGCATTGGGGCAGAATGGCTAAGCAGCCATTCCAAGTCTTCTGAACGAGCCAGAATGCTAATATCCTCGGGCTCACTACCTGAAATTTCTTTGATGCAATCTCTATTTTTACGAAGTATAAGTCCAACCACTTCAGAGCGCATCAACACAGAAATTTTTGACTGTGTAAGCAAAAACACCCACTCTATAATCATAATCTGCCCGCTGTTATTCTGTACATTGTCCTGCCCTTTCTCCCCCTTTTTTCTTTCTTACCCACTGACAGAGGAGGGCAAAAGGACTGGTGGAAAAATTGACAACTAGGATAGAAAGAGGGGTGTCCGGTATGCAGCGCAAACTCCTTTGAGAAGAAATTTTTTCTGAGATACGTGTTAAGGTTTCTCGTTGTTGTGGTGTACATGTACGGCATTCGTTTGCATCAGCACCTGACAGCCAGGGAATAAGTGGAGCAATTAGTGATGCCAACAATATTGCCAACCCATTGTAAATCTCCCAAGAGTTTCTGTGCATCGCTGAGTGTCCGAATGTTGGTATGAAGTTGCACCTTCTGTGGTCGTACTTGACTTTTAGTGATAATCCAGCCCAGGTATTTCCATGGCACTGAAAGCTGTATTTTTTCAGGAGCTATAACAAGATTTTTGCTGCGAAGCAGGTGAGTAATTTGCTGTAATTGCTTATCAGTAATTTCTTTTTGCTGTGCGAAAAGGATATCGTCCATATAATGATAAATGATCGTATCTGGATATTGAACACGTACAGGTTCTAAGGCCCATGCTACATATAACTGACACAGGGTAGAAGAATTCTTCATCCCTTGTGGTAAAACTATCCATTCAAACCCCTGACTTGGTGTGGCATGGTTGACTGCAGGTAGTGTGAAGGCAAAACATTGCGTATCTGTGACATGCAGTGGGATAGTAAAAAAAAGTCCTTCAAATCTATAATCAGAATAGACCAGCCAATTGGTACCATAGTAGGTGTTGGTAGTCCAGGTTGTAAGGCCCCCATTGCCTGCATTTGCTCGTTCACCACTCCTAAGTCATGAAGAAGCCGCCATTTTCTGGACTTCTTCTGAATCACAAAAATCGGTGTATTCCATGGACTGACAGAAGGCTTTATATGACCTGCTTTCAACTGTTTATGTACTAGTTGTTGTACGGTCTGCAGCCTATCTTTTGTCATTGGCCATTGATCAATGCAGACTGGTGAATCTGTTAGCCAGGTTAATGGCAACGTTGGTGGCTGTTGATCAGTGGCCACAATTAAAAAGGCTGCTTATCTGTTGTTAACACAGCACCAATCTGCGAAAGCACATCTCTCCCAATGAGTCCCTGTATTCCCCTTGGTAAAGACATAAGGACACAAGGTAACCATCTGATGATCTGCAAATATTATGGATACTGGATAAACGCTTAACTTTGAGGCCTCAACACCCCCTACTCCCAATACTCGTGTAACAGATGTGTGAACAGGCCATTCTTTAGGTCATTGTTGGTTATTAATAAAGGTGACGTCTGCTCCAATATCTAATATTACCTGAACTTGAATACTGGTTGCTCCCCTTTTTATTGTTATCGTCTAAAGTGGGTGATGGGACAATTCCTGAGTAAACAAAATTGCTGGTCCAGTGGGTCCGAAACTTTTGTCGCGACGCTTTTGGAACTCATGCTGAAAGAGCAATTTGTCAGCATTGTGTTGTGAATTCCATAGGGCGACAATCTGGGCAATCTTGCTGCCAGCAGGAATGAAAAGGGGTGGATGCAATGTATATGCTGTGACTTGGATTGTCCCAGTAAAATCTGCACTGATTACTCCTGGTATAACTATCAGTCCCTTTATTCCAGCAGAAGACCGTCCAGTCAAAAGGCCACCTAACCAGCCCATTACATATTCAGGCATAAATAATGGTCCATTAGCGGTGGTTGGGATTAGAGTGACCTTTGTATCTTGTAGGGTCACGTCTATTGCTGTTGCCACATCCACTCTGAGGCTTCCATGGGTGGCAGGTGAGTGTTGTGATAGGTACCCATGTCCCAGTGTGGAAGAACGGAGGCAGACATTTGTGTCTGCATGCACTGCCCCTTCGAGCTCTGCCTCCCATTTCCTGACTTGAAACGTGCAGCTGTGGCAAGCGAGTCTCTATGGCATTTATGACACCACACTGCCTTCTGGCAGTTTTGCTTGAGATTACCGTCCTCTCCACAGCGGTAGCAAGGGCCAAAATCCTTGGGTTGTGGTTTATTGCTGTTGCTCCTTGTGGCTACCTTGGCAGCAGCAGCAACAACTTGTTTATCTTTTTGCAAAGCGCCTTTCATGGCAGAGACGATCATCGCCGCATGCGCTCTTTGTTCAGTTCTAGACACTTGCAAAAGCATCTCATCAACTAGAGCCCCATTTGGTAGGCCAGCTAGGATCGTTTTTGTACGAGCATTTGCATTCTTGAAAGCTAATAAGCGAAACATATAGTCCCTCATCTCCTCTGGTAACTCCGGTTGCTCCTTAATTGCCTGGCAAAACCGGCCAATAAAGGAGCTATATGGCTCAGTAACTCTTTGTCTAATGGCCGCAAACTGTGATGGCCGTTTTCCTTCTGGGACGTGTTGGAAGTCTTGATGGGCCAGTTACTGTGACAATTGATGAAAACTCGAGGGAAAGGTAACTTGTACAGTTTTGGTTGCATAGGCACCCTGTCCTGTTAACATATCCACAGTAATTGCATAAAAGGGATGGTTGGGATCCTGCTGATGTTTATTCAGTTCTGCAATGGTGAGCTGCTTCCACATTCTTTCCCATAGTAAATACTGCAATGGTGTTCAGCAAAAGAGTAGCTACATTTTGACAGTCAGCAGGTGCCATTAAATCGACAGTAAAGATATATTTTATGATGTTTCTAGCTGCTTCAGATCTTAAACCACAGGTGACAACCACTTGTTTAGCTTGCTGCAAGATTTTCCAGTCATGCAGCTCCCATTTTCCAATGCCATTCTGGATGATCACCGGGCAGGCAAGTGTTCCAGCCATGTGCCAGTCCCCTTCTAACGGCACGTCTTTCATCACTCCAGACCATCGGTGTTGTAAAGGATCAGCTCCAGAGGCTTGAGAGGAGGTTGGTGTACCGCACAGAAGGGGGCACTGTTCTGCTGCAGCTGGTGGGGGCTGAGAAGGCACGGAGGGGTGTGACAAAGAATTTTCACATGTGTCCCTAGGGCCCCACCATGTGGTAGAAACAAGAGGGTTTGTATCCGCATGTGACAGTCTGAGCAACTCTTCAAGTCTTCTTATTAACTGATGCATGGCTTTATCAGTCTCGGTATTACTGTTCGGTGGCGCCTTCATGGACATATTACTCGCTGACGTGGGATTAGATGACATAGAGGAAGTAGGCTGACCCGAGGCAGGAAGGGGCAATAACAACTTGGGGCGGCGACTCGAAGCTCCAGCTACCGCCTCCTTTCCGTCAGAAACAAGCCTCTTCCTAGCCGCTTCTACTGTCCATATTTCCAGTCTCGCTTCAGTCAGCTCCTGGACCTCGCAGCGCTCACACCCACCCTCTACTCATGCAGCAATGTCAGCCGCGGACGCTGCCACTGAACCCGACATCCCAAGAACAGAAAACGCTGATGAAGTAATCCCACAGACCCTCACAGCACGCCCCGGTTTCATTTTGGATAAATTGTTAGTCTGCGTTTCTGGTTGCAATGCCTCCACGGCGGCTGTGGCAAAGTTGTGTCCCGCTTTCGTTTGTTTAATGCATTAACCACCTCCTGCCACATGGGTCCCAGTTCTTTTGCCTTTTTGCCTGCTTTTCCACCTTCTATGGCATCCCGCCACAACGCATCTCCCACTTGTCTCCATTCTTGAGGTCTGAACAGCAAGTCGGGGCTGAGGCAAAATTCCCCACTTCTGAGCCCCATGAACCAAGTCCGTTAAACTAACGTGACTCACACTGCTCCCTCTCTTAGAGAGAATAACAGCAAGGAGTTGAATTGCCGCATCAGTTTCTAAGGCCATCGCGGCTTACCTTCACAGAGGACAACCTGGCCACTGTTGTCTCCTACTCCAGAAGCAGGTCTTTGCATCCCACTTCTGGGTTACTCTGCGCTGCTTCTACCCTGTCCACCTTCTGGCACCGCCAATCCCCTGGTCAGTGCAGGGTTAAAAAGGGGGGGGTCCCTGTTCGGGCGCCATTTGTCGCGGTAAGGGTAGAGCCTTACTGGTAGAGCTGGGTAACGAACATACACACCAATATGATTTACCAACTTGTTCCAACTTTATTAGGCAACTGGCCAGTATATATAACTTAAATGTATGCGACAACCACATGCGTGCAATGACAACTCGTGATTGGTCCCTGAGGTCAGTTCACGCACCACAGCTGACTCTTCACTGGTGCAGCATAAGCGGCCCACGAGCCAATCCTGCCTGAGGGCACACCCCTCTGTGGCTGCAGCATCCCGTTCTACATGTCCCTAACCCTGTTGTTTACTCCAGGGCTTTGCATTATATGGCTCCAAAGGTGATTCCAAGGACAGCTGCAGTTCAGCAAGCCAGTCAGGATTGTCCAACTTCTCTAGCAATACTGCATGACCATTTTTCTTTATAAATTTCCGTACAAAGAAGATAGTTCTTATAGCATCAAATGCTGAATTGTGAAGATTTTTATTGAAAATGCATCCTTGGGCACAGGCCTGTCTAAGTTTAAGTATTTCCTTTGAACTCCTTCTTCCCATATTGCAGCCTTTTCCTCCTGCCACAGGCAGAATCATGAGTGGCAGGGATGTTTTCAGGGCTCCCAAGAATAAAATCTACACAGATTAGCACTAAACTGCAGAAAATTTTCTCATCCTGAAATGTGTGTTCTGAGAAGACAGTTGTCTCCCTATTAGCTACAAAAGAAGCCTAAATATCCAGATTGGACTAGATACTAACTTTCATAAAACTAAAGGCAGACCAGACTGCCTTAAGACTTTAATATCTTCATGGAAACTACTGGTTTTATTATATGCCACTTCTTTTCACAAAATGACTGTAATCTTGACAGGAGCTTCTATGACTGCAAATAGCAATTAAGGTGTAATTAAAAATTATTACTTAAATTTATGCATTATGTAATACATTTTAAAGTCAAAAAGCACTAATGGACATTTTCTACTCTTTGCTTACTACTGAAGGAAAGTAACTGCTCATTTTTTGTATTTTTTGTCCAGCTGTACCCACTGGTATGAATTACGGCCTCAGATCAAGATGAAATTAGCATAACTAAACACATTTAAAGCATGATTTATGAATCCCATACCAAAGCTCTAAAATTCAGGTCCTCCATTCTGACCCCAAGGAGGTCTGTATGAGGTTTATAAGCTCTTGTGTTTTACAAGCCCTTCTTCAAATACTGTGTTTGATACTGTTGTTCAATGCTTAGGAACAGTACATTGTTACTGGATGTTCATCCCAATTCAAAATACCACGACATTAAGACATTAAACGTTTTCAGCCAAACATAACGTCTAGAGAGTGTTCCACATGTTTGGCCCACAGAGAAGAGGTTATAACACTATTGCAATTACATCCTCTACAGATGGCACATGCTGTATGGATTACAGTGTTGCTTGTTCTGTTGCCGTGGTCTTGGTTTGAATTCTCTGTGAAACACTGGAACCATAAATCAATTCTCCTTCTTAAAAAAAAGAAAAATTTTCAAAGGGAATTTTGTGCAAAATGACAAGGGTCAAGGAGGATAAGGTAACCTTCTACTTTGTATCAAGGAAATAAAACAAAGAGAAAGCCACCTGAATAAAACATTTTTTTTTCTCCTAACTTTGTACATCAGAAAGAAAATCTCTGTTGGAACAAACTATAATGAAAGGCAGACTATATTCAACCATGTCTTATACAGATCTCCAGGGCTGGCAATTGTCCTCAAGAACAGCTTTACCAACATCAGTGGAAGACTGAGCCAAACTCCACATCTAACACATACTCTTTAAATCCAAACTGTTCGTGGCTAGAAAGATTGTAAAATATTATAACAAAATCGTTTTCAAGCTGAGTGTTGAACCAGATGACAAGGTAATGTCACGGCTTGATCAAGTCTTATATAAGTGTCCTGGTGTGTGGCAACACTAAATGTCAGTTACTTTTGCTAACATTTATCTTTACACATGAACTGATCATTAGAATTATTTTAGAGAAAAACTTTTGACAAAAATGTCAAATTACTTTTGCAAGATTCTATCTTTTAATCTTGATTTTTGTGTTGCAATTATTCCCAGACCTTATTGTGGTTTCCTGCACAAAATTATATCCTTAAGCATACCAGTCCAGCATTTAATACAGACACAGGACAATAAAAAGTCAGCAGCAGGACACAATATGTTTTATATGTGCAGTTAACTTTACACAGTGCTGGAAAATATTGGCAAGTGGCACTTAATTATGGATTCTTACAACGTATCACAAAGAACACAAAGGCACAAGGCACTTATTTGCTTACTTTCAGGAACAACTTTTCAGAGGTACAGGCTTTGCATATTAGAATGCAATTTCAAGATGTTCTAATTTCCCTAATACAATGATTCTTTTTTGTTTGCATTCTTTGTTTAAATAATTTCCAGCTAATAATTTTATTGAAAGTGGTTTCATTTGAGACCTCTGAGAAATAACCCCAGACAGATCTAATTCCAAACTTTTGGTCTGTAAGTTTCAAACACCAAAGGCATTTTCTGCTCTACTGCAAAATGTCTAGATCTGGAAATGGGATCAGTGATGGAAAGAACCCTGAAAAATGAAAGGCGCAGTACAGAGAAACCAACAGTAGGACATTTAAGTTTCTGGCCCATTGAGACAACATCCTAACACAGAACTGCTGGAAATGCTGGGCTGAAAGTTCTTCAGAAAAATAAATGGCCAAATGATCTGATGGTCAAACTTTCCTATTTTCTACTTAGCAATGCACTCAGTTTCCAATGATTTATCTCCACCTCGCTAATATTGACCAAATTTGCATGCAGAAATCACATCCCATTTATTTCATATCCTGATAAAATGTTCTAACATGAAATGAAGCTAGCTTAATGCAATGAAAGCAAAAACGTAGCAGCTGACAGTAATCTGCTGCTTTAGTAGCTTGTGCAAGAATAATTTTATATATGAACATAAAGAAAAATATTTGGGACAGTAAACACCTTCTAAAAATTTTTACTACCTACACTGTAGCATGCCAGTGTACAGTGTACTCACTCACTGTCTGAAAAGGACTCGTTCAGGATCTGATTCAAAGGTCTCTGGAGATACTAAAGGAAACTCTGGAAAATACTTGATCAGAAATCTTCAGCTGGAGGTGAAAATGGTAAAACCAAATAGCTGTAAAATAACTTATTCTCACTGATTAAAACTGTTTGCTACCTACAAAAATCAAGAGGAATTGACTTTTCTGTAGACTGTAGGGTGACAATTTTCTTAGTTTTATGATTAAATTGTATTAGGAAAGTAAATCTGTAATATGATAATCCCACATGGATTCCACAAAACTTGATAATGCTGTGCTTTCAATAGTATGAATGCACCTTAACAGTGCCTTTACTTTCACTGAGTGCTACAGAGAGCATTACAGCTGAAACACTGCATTTAATAAACAACTATTTTTGTTGCTACGCTGGGAGAAGTGTGTTATGGAGTTATTATTTGACACAATACTGCTAACTTTTCAGTCACACGTGGAGGAAGAGGCCAACATTTTTTTTTACCAGCCCCATATTTTGACTTTATTGACAACATTTAACTTTGCCAGCTTGATTTAAAAGTACTGACATGTGTCTCATTGCAAAAACTTCCATTCCTGCCATTCTCTTTTTAATTTTCTTATTACTGTTGGGACTGCACATAGCCACAAAATTGCTGTTGGCAATTCAGAAACACATCTTCTCCTGCCATCTGGAGATGTGCAGTGTGCATGACACAAGGCCATGTTCATAGGTCTACACTTCTGTTACCCCTCCTGCTGAATCCATCTTGACTAGCAGAGTAAAAAGTGTTGGGATTTGTTTTGTGCTTGGATGGTTTTTAGTAAATTTACATTTGATTTCAGTTCTAAAAGAAATAACAGAGAAACCTTTGACCGGACCCTTCTCTGACATGAGATACTGTTCCACTCGCTTTACTGGCATCTGTGGTGATTTATACCTGCTCAGGATCAGTGTGTCTGGGTTAACTCCAAGGCAGAATCTGCATCTGTGTTAAGCTCTCCTGCACAATGAAAGCTGCAAAATGAGCTTAACAAAAAAGACATCACCCTGTGAGAAACTGGTATGTGTTTTGTCTTCTAGACTCATTCAAAGAAAAACGGCTGTTGTCTTTGCACACTAGAAGGTGCTTTCAAAGGTCAAAATGCAATTCAGAGAAAATAAAGACAGCATAGATTTAAGGTTACATAAACCAAACAACTTTTAAAAGATTTAGATTCTTCATCTAAAAGGAAGTAATGGAAAGTTCTTTGAGACAAGCTTGGACTAAAAAATTGGAGGAAAATAAAGTAGTACTGCCCTGTATCAGCCTGCTAGGAACCTCCTGGTATGTACCTGCACTAACAGAAGTATATGGCTCAAGGAAAACTCACTTTCAAATCTTACATTCTTATTCCCCTTCATATTATAAGGGAAAAAAAATGCCACTGGGCATTCCCTGCTTCACAAAGTAAATAGTACATGCAGAGCCATGTATTTTACAAATAATTTGCAATTAGGCTGGCAGTACAGAATTTTCCAGGTATTAATTTAGGGGATTATGGCACATTTAAATTGTTTCTTCATTTTGTTTATACTCTGCTAAAAATGAATTGCAATTTGAGAACACAGACATACTGTTCTTCAGCCATTTTTGAGAACCATGGTAATATAACCAGTTAATGTAATTTCACACTACTGGAAAAACAGGATGCAAATATTGATCCTTACCATAAATTATAAACTGATATTAGCCAGTCTAGCATTTGCTTACGACATCTGGAAGAATGGTGTCCTCCTTTGTTGGAATAATATCTGAATGCTGTGGTTTTATCTTACTTTAATTACAATGGACAGTCTGTCAAACCGCAAAGATGTAAGTAGTTAAACTTTATTTTGATCCTTTAACGTGTTTCGATCTCATTAAACAGATACATTTGCAGTTTCCACTTCATTTTCAAAGACCATATCTTTGGGTTTCCTACATTTTAATTAAATAAAAATTGTGTTAAATGGGAAACTTTTCCCTGAAGTACATTTTCAAACCTGCTAGTTCAGATGATATAAATATGTTTATAGATACAGGTTTATCTGATTTATCTTTAGCCATCTAAATGGCAACTGGAACCCCTCTTTATGCAGTGACAAAGTTACATTTTAGGGTAGTATGAGTGAGTCTCTCTCCAGAGGTGACAATCTCCTCCCATTGACCATCAGAGGGAGTCACTCAGAGAATAAGTGAGAAAAATCTCACCTTTAGTGTTCCAACAAAACGAAATGTGTACTTTCAGATATATTGGTGGGCATTTTTTAGACATAGGTCACTTCTGTAGCCATTAACAAAATAAAAATAATAATAAAAAAAAATTAAAATCAAGTGATACATAATTTCACTACTCCATTTTTTTGAGTGAAGTATTTTGCAGAAATATACACAACTTCACAAAATTTACAGTTCATTAACAGAGCATAAACAGAACGAGTAAGGGAGATTACAAAATACCTCTGGTAAGACTACAATTTGAATGAACCTGTTGAAGTCAATTCTAAGCATATATATACTCTGAAAAATAAAATCTTGCTCCTGCTGCTTCTCACATACAGTCTCAAGAACTGGAGAGCCAAGAGGAGTTCTGTTCCACTCATGAAAAGGCACACAGCATTTGAATAGACTGTACATTTTCAGCAAGTTAAATCTACCTAAAGCATTTTCAGAGACTTAAGTGTAAGACAGTTTTAAATCTCTCTTTTGTGGAAATTACACTGCAATAAAACATCAAGCTCATAATATGAGTGAGCATTAATAGACAGTTAAATTTACACAAGCATAAGCTGAAGCAGATCTCTTCAATATTCCATATTGGCTGTTGATATTTTTTTTATAATAGCTGTTGAATCCTAAATTACTACTGAGACAACAGGCCAGCTTCATGAGGCAAAAAGAACTAATCAAAAAGACATGGAATGAACCAAGAAGGCTGAGAAGAAAAACTTAAAAATGAGAGAATATGTTGAAAATCAGTTATTTTTTCTCTTATTCTTCTACTGGTCTTTATTGTTCATAGTGAAAAGATACAGTATATGAAGCACTAAAGAGCTCAAAGAAATATGTTAGCAAAACAAGTTGGTTTTAAGACCAATTAATCATGTCAAGATGTACAGCAGTGTGCTGTTAACCCATTTCTGAAGATACTGAAGTCTCTCAGTCTTTGGTCTCCAGACTCACATCACATCCAAGAATTATACCAGCAAACTGCTAATGTGCACCCTTGTTGTGGTTTATTATATGTCTCAGTGCAGCTTCCACATGTTCCAGTTTTAAAACTGTCTGGCATTTTTGGTTGAGTGTGTTGTGTCTAAACATGTGCAGGAACAGTTTTTCCAAAATGATGCATTTAGTTATTTTAAAGTGTTTATTTCCTGAGTAGCCAAAAGTACCAGTTCACAACGACTACAGGGTGGATTTGGAGGGCTTGCAAAATTACATTTCAAAAAACAATGCACTGTTTGAGTTAGAGAAGTGTGGAAGAACATATGAAAGCAGTAACTTCCTACTTTTTGTTTTAGTTTTATTTGTGTTTTTTTTCATTTGCACTACTGTAATTTGAAAAAGAACCAAATGGTTTCTCAAATATTATGAAAACAAGTGTGCTGTTGGATTGAATACCTAAGTGTCAGACTGGGAAAACATTTTTACAACCATATTATAATTCCCTGAAAGATATCAAATGTCTTATTACTGAGTGGGAAATAACTCAGGTTTTAGAGCTGTTGTATTCTTTGCACTGTTGCATCCACATCTAGAGCTTCAGCTTGTCTGAGCGTGCAAAAGGGCAAATAAATTAGCATATGGAACTCCTGTGATCTGAGTGGAAAAGTCTTTGATTTGGGGACAATTTACTTTTATACTCCTGTGATGTTTTAAGGCAGTATTCTTCAGGGCTTTTAGAATGGAACATTCAATTATTTTGTTTGTCTTCATATTTTTCTTCTTTTCTTATCTTTTCCAACTATTTTTTTTTCATCTATTAAGCCATTCTTATTTAAAGGCTCTCTTTCTGTCAGAAATCAAGAATTACTGATTGATAGTCAATAATAATCCTTATAAAATATCTCTGTGTGTATTTCTCACTTCTATACTTATCCTTCTTCTCCCTTACTGCCACTTTATCTCAGGCAATTTAATTACATCCAACTCTTATTCTCACTTTTCAACTTCTTTTATTTGTATGCAAAGACCCCCTTTTCCTCCCCTTTGATTTTACTTTTTAGTCCCTATTGCATCCAAATTAAGTTAGGACTTCTTACTTCCTCACCCACTTTGCTTTATGGAGTTGCTTGCAAAGCAGAAGCTATGCTGTCAGATGCGAAATACCTCACAGCCAGGTGAGCCAAACACCTCACTGCAGTGAAGTTGCAGTATTACCAGTTGATGAGAACACTGCTGAACTGTTGTGGATCAAGACTATGCCAGATCATAGCTATTGTTTGCCATCAACACATTCACCAAAAGACAACTCATAAACAGGCTATTCTTTGCTTTAAATATGGAATATCCTTTTTCCTCCTACTTACCTAAGTATGGTCTTCATACTATGTCCATGTAGAAGTGGCAGCTGACCCACAAGAAACATAGATGAAAGAAGATTGGAATCCATATATTTATGTCCATTCCTGAGTCCATAAAAACTAAAAAGACTACCACTCAGTTCAGTGTATGTTGGATGATTCACACTTCTGCAGGATTTGACCAGTCCACACAAGAATGGAAAAAGAAATTCATACAACATAGTTGATTTTTGTGCAATAAACAAGCAGTGCAACACTAAATTTCTAAAGAATTTATTTAAAGTAGTCTGAAAATATAAGCAAAGAAGTATAGAATAGAAAAGACTCTTACTTGTAGAATTAAAAACTCTTTATTTAATAATTGAAACAAAGCACTATTATACTTCCACTTTATTCTGATCTATTAGAACTACAAAATATGCTTGTTGTCTTAAAAAAATGGGTAAATGCTAAAAGGCAGACAACATTCTGTGAACATTGTGCAAGCAAAAAACAATGCAACCCAAAATCAGTTTTCCACATACACTGCAGAACACCCCAATTTATTTTCTGAAACTGAGCAGCTTCAAGAAGAAAAATATTCAGAGAATGGAAAGGCATGAACAGTGTTCATATCTGTACATGCAAATGTATTTACATACAGTATTTATAATTTGAGATACACACCTTAAAGTAAAATTGTTACCCTTGTAGAAACTTACAGGTACAGTCCAAAAACTCTGTTGTGGACTTCTAGTCTGCGTCCCTGCCTAAATGAGAATCAGTTCTTCTCTTTATCAGTCCTGAATGATGTCTTTTGGACCTTAGTTTCAAAGCATTCAGTAATGGAGATCCCAGAATTATTCCCAAAAAAAACCTGCTTTAGGATTTAGCTAATTTTAGAAACTGCAGGATTTATTTTTCCTGCTCACCTTAAATTTCGTATGCTGATATGCACAAATATATCAGCTTATGAACAGAGTTCATTTCTTTACTTTTAATAACATTTCACATTTTTAAAGAACATAATGATGTATTTCTGCCTTCTCTTCTAGGTAAATCTTATCACAGCTACTCAGTCTTTTCTTATAGAGTATTCTCAGGCTTGCGTGAGCAGAAATAATTTGATCCATTACCTAATGCTAACACACCATACCATAGAACTAACTGAATGGTGTCAAATAGAAATTAATTTCATACTGAGTTCTCCAGTTCTTAACACAGCTTCCATGGAGTCCTGTGGAAATTTAAAACGCTTCCGAGGTACTCTATACAGGATAATTAAAAACCAAAGCATATTATTTTGAATAAAAGTATAAAATCTGTATAACTTTTATTTTTCAAAATACAGGACACTGTGAAAACACGTTTAACAGAATGTATAGTGATATGGACTATAACCCATTACATTAAAATCTATTGCTTATTTCCATCTTGATCTTTTCCCTTGTCTCTTAAAATTGCTTTTGCAAATTCAGTTGCTTGTATCATTGTTAAACAGTAAAATTATACACTGGACAAACTTATACTTTCCAGCTAAAGTACAACAGACACTCCATACAGGTCCCTGAAAATAATCTGATTAAAATCTCATATTGATAACAATTATTTCCTTTATTAGAAACATAAGGGGAGGGAGGGGGGAGGTTATATACTAAATTGCATGGAGAAAAATCTTTCAGGATGGTATGATGCAGGTCCACCAAAACTGCACAGCAAATGGTCTGCAAAATGTCTACCTGAGACAAACTGTTGAAGCAAGTTCTTGGAATCTTGGAATGACAAGGCAGATTTTTGCCTAAGTTAAATTGCTGGATGACTCACTGCTGGGTTTACACCATGTGAAATAATTTAATCACTCAGGTTTGTGTACGTTAAAAGCTACATACCATAAAGTGTCTTTAATGGGTCTCCTACTTGCACAGAAATTTAATATTAAAGCAAAAAATTTATTTCAGTTTCCTAAGAATCAACACACAATATTTAAGGTTTTAGCTGAGAAGAAACTACTAACTTAATAATATATGAAATGATGATCCCATTATTTTCATGTGTCTTTTTCTTGCACAGAAAACATCATTAGCTTTAATCTCTTACTAAGTACTTCTATTACTCTATATCCTACCTCCACTGTAGAAGGAGAAAAACACAGACTAAGAATGGAAAAAAAAAAAAAAAAAAAAAAAAAAAAAAAAAAAAAACTTGTGGGAGATTTAAACCTCAAAATAATGGAGCCTGGATGGGAATGGAAAAGGTTAAGAAGCAAACAATTTAAACTGGTAACCATTATTGTATCTGCAGACAGTCAGAGTTCAGCACTCGCCCTCAAGTCTTGATGTTACAGACAGCATAACCAAGATCAGCAAGTCCAGTACTTTGTGTTTTGTGAAAGGATGTAAGGACTCTTTATTTAATTGTGAACACACTCCAGTATTGTGGCTATCATGTTTGTTTTCTTTCTAGGAGAATGAGAGAGGGAGACAATCCTGCTATAAAAGTGAATTAAAAATTACTCACAGAAAAAAAGGCAGAACAAGAAAACAACTATAAAAAGACAGAGCAAAGAAAATTCAAATGGAAAACAAACAGGTAGAAGAACTAGGAGGAAGTGTCTGCTGTTGCTATTCCTGGGATGTCCCTCACACCTCAGAAGCCCAAAATTCTTTTTATTTTAACTAAAATCCCTCTGATATTTTTAGCAATAAGATTATTATACACTTTCTAAAATGCCTAAGTTTCCAGTGCTTACCATTTCAACTGCTCTAAGACACAAAGAATACAACTGTAGCTCTTCCCTTCATTTGCCAAAGCTTTGTACGTTTAAGAGTGGATCTGTTCAACTGTAATGACTTTGCAGGTTGATTTGGAAAACTTTTTTTTATTTTAGCCTGTGATCATGAAGCTGAAGCTACAGAGACTGATGTAAGACTGTGCGTAAACCATCTGCTTCATACTGTTTGGAGTTTTATAAAAAGAGAAAGTGTGATTTCAGAGTCACAGTGCAGAACTACACGAGGTTCCAAAATATGTCACAAATTATGATTCAACATTGCTTGTGCTGGTATGAATCATATGATAATACACAAAACTCCCAAATCAAATCATTCAATTTTAAATGAGCTGTCTTACTGCCATGGTCTTAAAGTAATAATTGTTGCTGAAAACCTACACTGCATATCTCACAAGCAGAAAACAAGCATAACCTAAGGTATAATACACCTGATAAATACCAGAAGATGGTCTGCTCAAACCTATCAGTGCTGTGTGTGAGCATCTTTTAGCCACGCATTAAGAAACATGATTGATGGTCTCATGTCTGTTCTGTCTTCTCCTTGCTGACCTGCAGACACAGTGGACTGTTTGGGTTTGGAATTGTTTGTGAGTTATCCTATTTTGCACATGCATATACATCTTGATCACTGCCATAAAAGCCAAGGTCAAAGAAAGATGTCTTGAATTTAAATTAGAAGTCAGTAAGTTTTGTGATGGTTGTTAGATCACACCACGCTTTTGGTCTGTTGTGAATACCTGCGCAAAAGAGAACTAGCACAGGGAATTTCATATGACAATCAGGATCCTCATCCTGGAGCTTTTACAGGTCATCAACTACACTAGCCCAGACAAACATAATCTGACATCTAGAGAAGCACAAAGACCACTTCCCAAAGGCATGTTGCACATCACCTTCCTGTTTTTAGAGTTAAGACAGTTTGCTAGTATAGAAAGGGGTCACATCATACTGGTTGGGAACAGTCTTAGTGCCTAAACCCAATTTCACTAAATGACAGAGGATGGAGGGGAGACATATCACGACCTGGCAATCATAAAGTGGTATCACAGACATTTGGCTGTCATGCCAGTCTGCAAAATACTCTAAGTTCACCAGTGAATGGAAAAAAGATATTTGAGAGAACTTACTATATCAAATTCAAGAATTACAGCACTCATTGGTGTACTCATCATCTGAGAAGAAAATACCTTTTTTTTTCCTCATAAAAACCACGTTTTTTCAACTGTATATGAAGCAAAGGAAGTTCTGCTACTGAAAAATAGAGATGTGTTTAACTTGCCACATACAGCAGCTGACTTTGGAAATCCAGAAGGGTCAAATGTCCTTTGAACTCCACCTTTTCTCAATACCTCTGCCAAAACCAGATCAGTTCTACAGTCATTTATTACTATGCCTGATTCCACACATTAGAAAATACTGACTGACTTTTGCAGACTTTCTTGTGTCTTATGTGTAAAGTTGGGTATATGCACTCCATCAGAATTAGATGTGAATTGATGATGACTGTTCACCTTTATTTGATGGTCACAAGGCAAACTAAAGCAGAAGTCATCAAATATGAAAAACAGAGAGCAGAGATAAAATAGAAAGAAAAGGATACAAAGTCATTGCTATGGATGATATGTGACTTTGGACTTCCATCCAAAAAAACAGAGGGGGGGGGTTGCCCTTTTTAAACATCTAAAAACCTTGTCTTTTCTAATTCTTGTTGCATAGTTCTGCAAAATATTACAGAAACAAAAAACGTATAAATATATATATATATATATATATATATATATACATAAAGATGCAGTCAATCCTCTGGAAATAGCAACTCAGATCAGATAAAGCAGCAGCAAATCCAAACCGCCACCTAAAATATGAACTTTTTCAAACCTTAAGAGGCTTGGATGACAGGCTTGATAATCTGTTTTTTATTGCTGTATATTTCTAAAATTCATTTCCTTCTTAGGTCTCATTCTAAAAATCACATGAAGACAGGCATTCTCCAAAGGTTTTGCATGTCTTTGATTCTAGACAAACAGACAAAAATAACTTCTTTTCTTGTGATCTATTAGCACATCTGATTTTAATATTTTCCAGTTTGGCTCTAACTTAAATCAGAAGACACAAAGATTTCAGAACGCACAAGCCCTTTTGTTATTTTAGATATTAATTCTCTGCTAATCACTATGGTATCCCAGGTCTTTTAACACTAAATATGTCCCTCTAGGTATTCTAAACATGAGATTCACAGAAGTGAATACACTTCATAACAGGTAAGATATAATGCACATGAACATGGTGCTTGCGTTCTCTGTCAAGAGAGTCCTGCAATAACTACCTGCAGTATTCTAAATTTGGTGTCATTCTGTCATAAGTGTGGCCAATATTCTGGAATGTCCTGACTTACACCCAGCCCAGTGCTATAATCATGTTTGTAAAAACTTGCTCTCAGAGTATGTATGTATATATGTGATGTCTCTCTGTTATATAACGTACACATCCATCTCAAAAGCCAATGATATGCCACTTGTAGCTCACTTATTAGATACTAAAAATGTAACGGTTCAGAAACAAATTATGGGATTTGCACTTTAACGACCATAGTCCTCAACTAGGATAAATCAGTATATCTCTAAGTCAGAATTTCACTGATTTACACTGGTCAAAGTCTACTCGTAAAAGACACTGTATATGCAAAAGAGCCTGTTTTATATCAGTGTTATATTCCCTCAATTAAAGCAATTTCTATTCTCCTAAGCACAATTACAGTCATTAATAAAACCATGTGGATTCTTAATAAATATATCAGAGTCCTATAGTTAGATGCTTTGCTCTGCTTGCAAACCTCTCCTTATACTGTCTAAGAGATTCATGCCTCATGTAACTCACATAAAAGGTCATATTCTAGCTTTAATTACTTCTTTCTTGTGTTCTCTCTATTGAAGGATAGTTTTCTTAGCTCGGAAGTTGAAAAGGGAGTTTTCCTATGAGGCCCAAGTAGGAACCAGTATTAATCCACTTAAGAAAAGCCAACGTAACAGAAAGAAAAGATGAAAAGAACGGTGACAGTGACAATTTACGGGACATTCTCAAGCCTTTGTCTTTTTCCCCTTTGGAAGTGAGGCAATAGCCACCTTGGAGTACTACTTAACATTTTCTCCCTGTGACTGTGTGTAAAGACAGTGGAAGATGAAGCTGCTTCCCTTTGGACTGCTCCAGAGCAGATCAGGTATACATCCACTGTCTGAACTTCCAATAGCAGAAAACCACTGAACTGATTATGAACTATAACTGTGTCAAATTTTGACATTTTATGAAGGAAACTGTGCTATACTCAAGTTTGTATGGAAAAGTCCATTTTGCTGAGACAGTTAAAAACACCAGCCTGGGTATCTACTGCTGGGCATGTAATAAGCTAAGAGAAACACACATAACTTTATATGTAAAAGCTTATAAAAAATGTTAATTTTAAACTAGACAATGAAGTAGCAAAAAGAAATAATTGTTGAACAAATTTCCACGGTTTTTCCATCTACTGTAGTTCAGAAGCAAGATATGACACTAAAGAGGAAAAGCATTTAAAAGAGAGGCATTAAATTTAAGTGTACACATTCTAGATTTCTAAAAAATATGGACTATCATTAGCTCATTAACCAACTAACAGCAATGAACTTTGCAGACAGGGGCAGCTCTGATACACAAACAGTTTTTCAGGAAAAGACACACAAATTTTATGGCAATGTGTAAAGTTTATGTGAAACCTACCAAAAGAAAAACCTGTAACTTTTATCCATGGATAACAGAAACAGTAAATGCTGCTGTGTTGATTTGTGCTGGAAAACACTAGGATAATATTCATTTTTAAAAGTACTGATACCTTGGCATTAAATTCACTGGAACTTTTTAGTCCATATTATTATAACTAAGGAATAAAGAACAAACAAGGATTTGATCATCACTACCTGTTCTGTGTAGTTTTTATTTACATATGCAAATACAGCTTCAAAGTTGCAATAAAAAATGTTTTTACTATGAAATTGTCAGATTATGTTCAATTTACAAGTTTATTGTTGGGTTTGCAGTATAATTTGTCACTTCCTCAGGCATGGAGCCAGATAGGTGATTAAAATGAATAGGTGAAAACCTTGGTTTTTCTTTAAGAATCAGGTCTATTTAAGCATTTTTACCTTCACAGAAAAATTGTAAACACCCAAAGTCAAAAGCCTCAAGCAGCAGAAGACATATAATCCCAGAAAGCATTTTATTACATCTTACGATTTTCAAGACAATCTTATATTTTGGTGAGGCAGAATTACAGTTTTGAGTGTCTGTATCTGATTGCTGCATGAACTGTGTTTGGGGTGATGAAACAGAAATACAAGTGGAATAGCAGCTGTATTTTTGCTTCTCTGAAGTGTCCTGAATGCTTGTTAATACAGCTCAAGGTGCCATATTGAAATGAACCTTCAGAGTCAGGGATCAGCTAGAATTCCAGGCATCCATATAAATGTTCTGTATTCCAAATGCTTTTTTTAAAGGAAAAGTTATAAACAGAATAAGCAGGGAAATGAAGATCTATTTCCCAGCCAAAAGCAATTTCCTTATAATTTTAAAGGGGAAATGCTAGGTTTCAAAGTTTTGTGATTGAAGACAGAAAGAAATTAACATGTTTCAGAAGGAATTTAAAAGCACTTGTCCTTAATTTTTGTGATCACATACAATCAGAGCATAATGTGTGGAAATGACAAATCTGATAAAGAATAACACAATAGGAAGGATGATTCCCTTGTGTTCTGACACTTGGGTGACCTGGACACACTTTCTAATTTAGACTTTCTACATACCCAAAAGCAATTATCCCACAACACTCTGTCTGCATTTTCACAAAAAATATGAATTTTTTTTGTATTATGTATTAAATTTCATGAAATCTTTCTGAGGATACAATTCATTCACATGAAATATTCTGACATTACAAAACTGAGGACTAAGTACCTTGTTTGCCATTGCAGTGAAAGGGTGCAAAGGTTATTTTTTTGCAAGGGGCTGAAACAGTGGCTATGTATCAGTAACACACTGACATGTCATGATGGCAGGCCTTTTTAGTCTTCTGAAACAAGAGAGAAGTGACTAAAATAAGAGCCTCTAAAGTGATTCCTGTGTCTCTTGCTGTAAAAAAATATAAATCTATAACCAGCATAATCTTGTTAGAGAACAGCACAAGTCTCTCAGAGCCAGAATCCTCTCTGGGCCTACAAATTAGGTCCCTTTACAGTACTTCAATAAGAAGGAGCTGGTCTTGTTGGGAAAGCTCAGAGAAGGTTCATAATATTTCCTTTTGATGTTTTGCATCAACTTGTCTGGAATATCTTGACTTAATGACTTAGTACAAATAAAGCCTTATCTTTCTAGCATGCTAGACGAGTGCCAAACTGTAAAACCTATTCTAACTCAAAATCAAATAGGTAAAACCACCATGGTTTTAGAGCTATTCACTATTTACTGGTTTAGGTTACTTTCTCTCCCTTGCTCTTACTCTGTATCTTCTTACAAGCCAAAAATGAAACGAACTATGCAAACTTCAAGGCTGTTCCATGTGTCAGAGAGTCTTCAGAAACAGCAGAAATCTGCCCTGTGTCTGTGTCAGCAGGCATGGGATTGGAAAGACAAATGTTGTCATAACCTCCACCCACTGAAATCTGGTTGTTGGTTTAGTTAACACATCCTCTGGCTATTTGAACTGGTCACTTGAGAAGTCAACAGTAAGTCAAGTTGTCATGCATTCCTTATTAGTCATTTCCTCCCACAGCTGGATCTTCTGCATTCATGTTTACAAATCAGCTGAAATCTTGTTTGTGCTTTGAGGATGAACTGAAGACATTAGAGGACTATCTACTGTTCAGCTCTGCAAACTAAGTAGATTTAGGTTGCCTCATGCAAGCAAACTCCCACTATTCGCTGTTTGCCAGCTGTCTTGCTACTGCTGAGTTGGATGGATTATGAAAGACCTGATTATTCCTTTTTTGGGGGGAGATGGGGGGAGTGGTGCAGAGAGGGGGGGCGAGGGGGACGTGGTGTAGAGGACACAGAGGACACATCCTTCTATGTAAAGTACTCAGACAGGAATCTCAGCTATTGTCAGTGAAGGAAATGCTTGAGTTATTTAATGTACTTTTTGCTTGACGTCGTAGCACTAAGTGGCTATGTTTGTTCATAGAAAGAAAGATGTGCATCTCACTTTTTTTTCTTAATGCAACAGCTATTTCTGGGCAATAATTCCATCTATATGGGCAACTGCTGAAACTGTGAGTCAACATAACTGCTTACTTTTGCTTACTTTCACAGAGGAGAATAATAATTTTACCATTAGGAATTTCTTCAGTTTACTGAAGGCAGAACAGGCAGCATATGAAAGCAGGCAAAATGGATATGATACAAAGGAGGAACCTAGAAAAGTTCTAGACAAATAGAGCTCATTGTTAATGTTATTTCTCTTGATGTACTATATTTCTTGGCAAATTGACTCTTCATCTTCATTCTAAAGAGTTACCTAAAACATGCCTCCATCATCCTATATCTGACTGGCATGTCAGTATTTTCCACAAAAATCTTTGCTCATTAAACACAGAAGCCTTCACCTATCAGCTATGCTTTTCCTCAAGTATTCTCACTGGACCTATCTGGATTTTGAGATCCAAAAAAATTTTAATTCTGTTAAGAATTGGCTGGAGAGAATGTAGAATTACCTGGAGAAAAGCAGAATACACTTGCATTAAAACAAGAGCAGAATCAAATAAAAATATCCACCAGTAAACTTTGTTAATCTATTCTGAAAGGCACACTGCTTATACATTAGTCAGAACATTTTTATAAATATATTTGTAAAATACTTTATAAAATCATATAAAATACTTTAAATATTTAAAGTATTTATTTAGAAATTTACTACTACTTAATCATTTTCTTTTTGGAGAAATGTTTATATTACACTTTTTTTTTTTCATGACATCCTATTCCCAAGGGATTAATAAATAGAATACACTAGCTGTGAAGGTCAAACAAGTCTCCTGAGTTGGAACAACTGAATCTAAGATTCACACCTATTTTTTACAACAGTTAGCCATATATTGCTCTTTGATTTCTGCTGCAGATAGAAATGCCAAGACTGACTGTGATAAATTGGGTACCTAGAGACTGAAGAATCCAGACATATCATCCATGAGTGGAAAGTCAGAACAATGCTCAGATTTTACAGCATTTGCTTCTACAAAACCAAACTCTGTGGTAGAAGCAGGGATGGTTCTTCAGGGCAACATCCCAGCACTTCAGTTGTACAACAGCCTTTTTCCCTACAGTTCCCCCACTCCCATCATTCACTCATAATAGATTTACTCATTTAACAGGTTCTATAAACAAGGTAAGAGATGCCCACTAATTCACATCACTGTCCAACCATTACGTATCTCCAAGGTAAGGACCCACCCACCAACACACTGAAGATAAGGCTTCTCTGACTATCATGGGGAAATTTCATTGATTACCTCTTTTTTAACATGAGAAGTGATATTTCATATTATTACTTTATGCTAAAGCTCCTTAAAAGGCTTGTTTCACATAAGTCTAAAGCACTGTCTATTTTACAGGAGAGCCAACCAACAGCTGGGTGAGAGAGAGGAAAAATCTTTCATGGAAGTTTTCTAAAACTGTGATGAAACTGCCTTACATAATGTTGAATGTATTTACTACCGGGCATCTTTAGTCTTTTCTAATGAATAAGAGATCTGATGCAAAATAATTCCATTGCTTGTAATAAGAGTTGCAGCAAAATAGATGCCAGATTCATTTATGTATATTATGAGGAGGTAAGTACATTTTGCAAAAGCATCTGTTTGCACTGTCAGGTCTACAACTTTTTTCTCAGAGGGCATCTCACAGCAACCATTTTCTTAGTTCCAGATATACATTATACAGCTATTCCTCCACCTATATGAAGACAGATCAGCTGCTTGACACCAAATGTTTTCTAGTGTGCTTGCTGCCAGTAACTAAATGTCACAGCAGAAAAATACGTCTACTGGCACTAAGAAGTTTTTCACCTTGGCAATAGACAATTACACTCACACACAGGAGACCCACTTTGTTCAAATTCACATTCATGTAATGTTTTCACAGCCACTGCTGCTGCTGCTGTGCTTAAGCAGTTACCTTTCCTGTGGTCCACTGTACTCTTAGGCTTATTTCCAATAAATAATACAAACTGAGCCATGGGATGTACTTGGCCAGAAAATGGAAACAGGCAGAAGGAGTAGGGAGATATAGTTTCCAATGCTTTTGTTATGAGAACATCCTTCCTGTCATCAATATCCACATTCCATTAACGTATGGTTTCAATTCTGCCTTTGCAATGTGGTTCAAGCACTATAGTCAAAACATATATGCTCCATTCTAGCACATTTCACTTTATATTTAATCAGGTAAGAAGGAATACTATCGCAGTTTCTGTGAAAGCTCTAGCTGCTTACTAACATGTTGCTCCTAATAATTTCAATGGTACTACAAAGCTTTTTCATTACGTAAGAGCAAATTCAATCATTGATAAAATATGGATAATACACATGAAAAATAAAATGCACTCCAAAATGGTTGTGGTTTCAGTTATTTATCTAACTGTTTAAAATGTATAAAATGTATATGATTTAAACTAGCATTCTGTCAAAAAATTGTTTGAAAGAGCAAGAAATGAAAAAATAAACCTGAAAGAGAACTACTGATCGTTAATAAATCAAAACCTCTGGATCTGTTCTTTCATTTCCATAGCATATACACTGCATCCAGGTTCATGTCCTGAGAATAGCCTTAAGAAAATGTTTGGAACGTGAATGGGAAATTACAAGGAAACTGAGGAATCTATTAAGAATATATTTGAGCCATATACTGTGTCTTGAATTGTTGAGGGTCAGCTAGGGTATGCTCTAGGTTAGCTAGAGCCCCATTGGCTGGAATACAAGTGTAAGCACAAAATTTACATGCAGACACCTATATGTAACAACCTAAATGTAAGTGTCTCAATCTGTAGGAAGACCCAACTTTAATTCACCTGGAGATTCTTCAGGTAGATGTCTTTTATTTGAGTCAGGAAACTGATGTCTGTATAATCCCAGTTAAATTTACATAGCCTGTCAGGAATACCAACAAAGTTTACTGCTTATATTAATTCCCAGCATTAAGGCACTCTCTGATCACGCAATCTTGGTTATTTCTGCAGAGTACTGCACCATCACATGCACATATAAGTCTGACTGCAAATGTAAGATGAATCAGAAACAGTGATTGGATCTGCTAGTTTTTCTACAGCTTGAGTTTATGACATTGGCACAACCTGTGACCAAGAAGATAAAATCACCTTGATCTGCAGCTCTAGCCTCTTTTCTAACAATTAGACATTTTTCATTAATGTGCAAAATTTCCAGTAAACAATTAATCATAATAGGTATTGTCACTAAGTGATTCCTGAACATTGCACTAAATCTGTATCTATGTGTGAAACCATTAGACTGCAAAAAAACAGCTTCTGGCAACACATAACATAGATTCCTCTGTGAAAAAATGTTTGGTATGATCCAAATACCAGACAATTTCTCTTATGATAATGGGAATTACTGAAGACACAGGCCAATTTTTATGTTGGGAAGGGATAGTAACATGCCACCTGTACCAGGGGTCCATCTCTAATTTTCTGAGGCTTCCTGTGACTTCTCCTGGATTATTTGTTTCTTGCTAGAGGACTATAAACCAGGACCAGACTATTGGTATTGCAGAACCTGTAGTTATAAGACAGAAACTGCACCTGGATTCTGCACTGCCATTTTTATTGTTTACTGCAGGTACTGTGTCTAGCTATAATCTGTTTGTGAGAATGTCTTACATGTTTGTTAAAATGCATTCTCTATTCAATATTTAAGACTGATCTATTTCTCCTTCTCTAGAAATTAACAGAACCAAGGTAAAATTATTGACTCCAGTGGAATTACTACTGATTCACAAAGATGAAGTACTCTCTAGCACAGCTTCCCCATAAAAACCAGCCAAATGACTGCTGGAAAAGGGTCTGAAATACTGTCACTTCCATATTATTTTAAGAAAAATCTCAAACTAATTAGAATAGAATAGAATAGAATAGAATAGAATAGAATAGAATAGAATAGAATAGAATAGATTATTCCAGGTGGAAGGAACCTGTAATGATCATCTAGTCCAACTGCCTGACCAACTCCGGGCTGACCAAAAGTTAAAGCATGTTGTTAAGGGCATTGTCCAAATGCCTCTTAAACACTGACAGGCTTGGGGCATTGACCACCTCTCTAGGAAACCTGTTCCGGTGTGTGACCACCCTCCCAGTAAAGAAATGCTTCCTGATGTCCAGTCTAAACCTCCCCTGGCACAGCTGTGAACCACTCCCATGCATCCTGTCAAGAGATACCAGGGAGAATACCAGAGAGAAAAGACCATCATGGTACTCTTCACTTCCCCTCCTCAGGAAGCTGTAGGGAGCAATGAGGTCGCCCCTCAGCCTCCTTGTCTCCAAAGCAGACAAGCCCAGAGCCCTCGGCCCTCCTCACAGGACTCGCCTTCCAGCCCTCCCACCAGCTTTGCTGCCTTCCTCTGGATGCATTCAAGCACCTTCACGTCCTTCTTAAACTGTGGGGCCCAGCACTGCCCGCAGCACTCGGTGAGGCCGCACCAGCACTGAACACAGCAGATAATCCCCGCCGTTGCCCGGCCGGTCGTGCTGTGCCTGATGCACCCCAGGCGGCGGTTTGCCCTCCTGGCTGCCAGGGCACACTGCTGGCTCACCGTGAGCCTGCTGTCAGCCAGCACCCCCACAGCCCTTTCTGCAGGGATGCTCTCCAGCCACTCCTCTTCCAATTTATACTTGTGTTTGCTGTTACCCCACCCCAGGGGCAGAATCTGACATTTTGACTTGTTAAATTTCGTCCCATTAATGATTGCTTAACAGTCCAGCCTATCTAGATCCCTATGCAAGGTCTCTGTCTCTCAAGCAGGTCAAAAGCACCTCCCAGTATGGACCATCAGCAAACTTGCTAATGGTGCATTCAACTCCTGCATCCACATAATTGATAAAATATATTGAACAGAACTGGCCCTAGAATTGAGTCCAGAGGAACATCACTGGTGACCTGTCACCAGCCAGATGTAGCCACACTCACCACAACCCTTTGAACCCCACTCTTCAGCCAGTTCTTCACCCAGCACACACTGAACCCACTCATCCCACAGCTGGACAGCTTATTCAGAAGGATGCTGTGAGGGACAGTATCAAAAGCCTTACTAAAATCCAGAAAAACTGCATCCACCACCTTTCCTTTATCCACTAGGTGGGTGACATTATCACAGAAGGATACGAAATTAGTTAAACAGGACTTTTCCTTTGTGAATCCATGTTGACTCAGCCTGATGATTACATTGTTCTTTAAATGCCTTGCAGTAGTACACAGTATAAACTTCTCCATATTTTTTCCAGAAACTGAGGCTAAACTAACAGATCTGTAGTTCTCTGGGTCTTCTCTCACACCTCTTTTGTAAATCAGATTAACACTGGCTAGCTTCCAGCCAGCAGGACCTGCCCAGACTCCCAAGACCTTTGGTAGATGATTGAGAGGGGTCCTCCCATATCATCCACTAGCTCCTTCAGTACTCTGGTATGAATCCCATTCATCACTCCATGGATTTGTGAACATTCAGCTGAAACAGCTGGTCCCTTATAATTTCAGTGTTCACAACTGGAAATTCACTGTTCCCATGATCATGGTCTTCAGACTCAGGCAGTCAGGCAGCCCAAGGTCTATCAGTATTACTAAAGATTGAAGAAAAAAAGCATTGAATGCCTCCACTTTTTCGTCATTCTGATTTACCAGGTGACCATCTTCAAGAAGTATCACTACAATGTTTTCTTTAGACCTCCTCTTGTTATTAGCATACTTTTAAAAGCCCTTTCTGTTATCTGACACAACACTGTCCAGTTCCAGCTCTAACTGAGCTCTGGTCTTTCGTGTCTTCTCCCTGCATATATCAACCACAGCTCTGTAATTTTCCTGTGTAGCCTGACCTTGCTTCCAGAGGTCATATAATTTCCTTTTCCTCTTGAGCTTCACGTTGTGTTCCCTCTTCAGGGAAGCTGGTCTTCTGACCCTCTTGCTTGACTTACAACACAGTAGAATAGACTGCTTCTGTGCTTTTAATAGGTGGTTCTTAAAGAATGACCAGCCCTCATGGATTCTGAAGCCTTCAAAAGCAGATTCCCAGGGTACTCTGCTGCTCCCTGAATATCTTCAAGTTTGCTCTTCTGAAGTCCAGAGTAGCATCTCTGCTGTCCTTTTTTCTCATTACACCGGAAATTTTAAACTCAACCATTTCATGATCACTGTGGCCAAGACAACGATCTACCATCATATTCACCAGAAGTCGTTCTCTATTCACAAATAGCAAGTCTAGGAGGGCATCTTTCCTAGTTGGTTCACTGAGTACCTGTGACAAGAAGTTATCTCCTACAAACTTCAAGAATTTGAATAAACAGACATAAAAAGAAAGGGAGAAAAAATGTTCCCATTTACTAAGTTCAGTTGCTGAAGGAAATCAAGCATCCTGGAATACAGACAAAACTGCTTTAAATAAGCATGTCATCTGAAAGTTTCTTGTGGGCAAAATAGCTATCATTTCCTGGAGTGGAGCCTAACTTCACTCTAATAAAAGTGACTCCAATACTATGAGAAAGAACTGGAGGCTGGAAATTAAAAAAACAAACATTTGACCACATTTCTATCTTGCGGTGCAGGAAGTGATGGGGAGACACAAAACTACCTGAAATTCTGCCAAAGCTTGCAGAGGATCCTAAAGAACAGGGTGTGCCTCTAAACCATTGCATGGTTCTTGTACTCACCAAATAATGAACTTCATTAATATGAACAAGGTATTCAGGGGCAGGCTGTGCTATTTCCACAGTTCAGCTTCTTGGAATTATAACAACTGATGCCTAAACAAAATGTTCCAATGTTCCAACAACATGCATCACAACTAAAAATTTGTAATTGGTATGACATACGAGGATGCATAATTTTCTATTAATTCTTAGTCTTCTCTCTACATGCAGCTGAAAACACGTATCTATTCCCCTGCAGGAATTCAGATGTCGTGAGTCAAATACCAAAGACAACACAATGGAGCTGCATTCTCAAGTAGTTTCTATGACTTTGAATATTGATTATGTTCCTAGTGGTAGCAGCAGTTACAATGCCTCTAAATAGGTCTCAGTTTATATTCATAGGTAAAAGAAAAAATGAGTTTCAACAAACTCATAATAGTTTTACTGGAACAAAACTTGTTTCTGACACTGTGAAATCTTCTTGACAGCTCTAGAAGTGATGTAAGTTCATTTCATGGGAGCAGGGTGTTATGGGCACCAGGATACAGATGTCAGGGCACAGAAATTAAGACTGCATGAACCAGAGTTTGTGGAGAGCTGGACAGTGAGTCACAGTGTTATGTATAATACTCATCATTAAAACCAGGGCAGGAAAATAGCTTGGAACTTCTACAGCTTCAGGCTTTCTTTCCACACAGTCTTTAGCTGGAAAGAACTAATTTGAGATAATAGTTTACAACTGGCCTCTGAGGGATTTTTTAGGTTTGTAAATGATTGCTCTTTCATACACATAACTGAAGTCCTTATTGCTTGTAGTCCAGCAGGCTAGCTGAGAAAGTCATACAGTAAGTAAGGCAAATTAAAGTGAACATGACTTTTACTCCAGTTTTGGCACTACAAGAGAACTGCAGAATGAAAGGCTGAACCTGAACAAATGATAATTCCCACAGAAGATTTTTTTCTATGTTCTGGAATTGTAAGTCACAAAACCCCCAAAATTATGAAAACTGGGAGGCACTGGTAGAAGGAAGAAAGCAGAAATACTACTAAGACAAAAATGCAACCATTCACAAGAGGCTCCTGGACAACAGCATGATACCCTATTAATCATATGTATTATGTCACTATAGTATCTACAAGAGTTGGCCCAAAAAATCCAGTCAGATGTTGTGTGGATAGGGATTTGTTCAAAGAAGACCATATTAATGGGTCTACAACTGAAAATGAAAATGCAGTTTGTGATTATGAATCACCAAAAGGGGACACTAATTAATTATCCCTCAAATAAAACTTTTAGTCCTTCTACAGAAAAAAAAGAAGGCCAATGCAGTTGAAATAATACAGTCAGTATCGTTCACCAGATGGCACAACAGCTCTAATACTGAGCAATGAACTGAACAAGAACATGGGCACTTTCCACTCAAAACTTCATTTGTTTGCAGAGAACATGGATATTACCCAAAGACAGCCAGGTCACTGGTCGACAATCACTGACTTTTATAGACAGATTTGTTAGTGGAAACATAGTCTTCCTGCCATGTACTAGCTTGGTGGTGATTCTAACTGTTCTTACCCTTTTCTGCCCTTCTATAGGCAATATAGTAATGGATCAAGTGCCCTTTAGACAGAGACAGAGGGGTGTTCTGAAGGCTAGCCACACACTAAGCCATCCTCCATCATTTATCAAAAAACATCAGAATTAGCAACAAGGGCAAATGGCTTGATCAGGAAGATACTGAACTAAAAATCCAAAATTCTGAACAGAATTCACAAATCAGTATGGGAATCCCAAGATTAATGGTGTATTGTGGCTTCTATACTGAATAGGTGTCCATTTTTCCCAAAGGCAACCATAAAGTTCTGATCTGGGGCTTTTGTTACGCCAGGGTAAGACAGATGCATTGTGTAGTTCTCACAGGTACCCTGTTTCAATTTTGCTTAATTTTTCCAAAAGGATTACTTAACTGGTCTATTTTTATAACAGCAACCTTCAAATCACATAATTGTGTTTGGACACTCAATGCTTTCTATATCCTCAAAGGCCTTAATGAACTTCCATTCAATCCATTTCCATGAGATATTTACCTACCTGCAGATAAAGCTCTTAACAAAGCAGAAACCACTATACAAAGGTGCAGCTGAACAACTCAGATGAAGTAACATGCTCATAACTTTCACGTTCCCAGATTCAGTCAAAAGGGTAATGTGCAGTGATGTTATGATTATGGTTCTCATTCTACATATCACATATAAAAGTAGTCTGTATAAACCATACAATGATTCTAATTTTTGGGGAAAGGAACCAAAAGTGGTCACTTTATCTGAAATCAAGAGCTGCAACTGAAACCTGGGTGACATAAAGACTTACAAAAGGAAAATTCGTCTCTGCAAAAAATTTTATAGTCTTACAAACAATACTCACCGAAAATTACTTGTCTTTTTTCTAGAGTCTCTAGATGCATAATATGTAGAGCAGTACATCTCCAGGCTTTTATCAGGAGGCAGATTCATCTAACCTCTATTTAGATGTCTATTTATTAACTTCTAAAGCCATAGAGAGTCAACATTTAGGGTCTTTCTCTGGTCAATGAAGAGTTTAAAGTATCCATAACAATGTGCATTAACAGAGATGTGAGCTTGAGTTGCACTCAATTACTTGAGTGCAATTCATATCCCTCTGAAAGAGGGTGTCCAAAAGACACCTTCCCTGGAAAAAGATGTGGTACATCACTGACTCTGAAGGAAGCCTTGGGATGTCTATCTGTTAGATATATGAGGATGTTGGACAAATTAATCCACCCCTCAGTTGCCAAAATCTCACTAATACTTAAGAGCCGATTAGACACTTAAACGTTTTACGCTCAATTTCATTTAAACTAGTGTTCTTAAAACCTGGGTTTCGTGCTACTTGTTTACTTCACACAAGTGCAAAACTCTCCCTACTGTGCAGCCTTCTGCAATGTTAAATCTAATCACCAATGCTCTGAGAGAAAACTGGGCTCCTCTGAGAAAAGATTATTAACCTCATTTATTTAATTTTGGACTTCTTTTCCTTTAACAGATGGTGACCTTCTCTAACTGCCAGAAATCCTCAAGCACGTATTGACCTGTAACTAGTCATTTATTCCAGGGAAAGTGTGCAATACTTTGACTCTCCACTTTATACTGGCTGACCTACAAATTTTTTCTTAATATTTCTACTCCTAGCAAACTGGATGTTTCACCATACGAAGCCAACAGCATAATCTGCTACATAAACAATATGTTTTCAAGATAAACATAATGGTGGATCAAAGCATGATGAGCGTTTCCAAAAAGGAGCATATTAGCTTCATATTGGTTATGCAATCATCCTAAGATTACTGCATTGTTGATTTTCTTTCCCTTGCATTTTACTTTTCATCTGTATTTTATATATCCATTAAAAAACACCATAAATTTGGTCCAGCAGAGTTATATGTCTCAAAGATGGATTAAAGTGCATGATCTCTTATTCCTATATAATTGCATTGCCTTCCTAGTTCTTGTACTTGTCTCAAAATAACTCCTTAGCTGCCCATAATCAAAACTAACTCCTGAGCTAGTACAAGCTCCAGAAATTCATCCTACAGAGAGCTCAAACTAAACAGACTCTGGCCCAATGGAAATCAGGCATTTTCCCAAAAGGTGATAATGGATAGGCACCAGATGGGTGACTGAGGACTAAATAAACGCTTCTGGTATGTGCCAAAAAAAAAAAGAAAAATGAGGGTGTCCTGGTTCAGCTAGGATAGGGTCAAGTTTCCCCAGCAGTGGGGAGGGAGCTCTAGCCAGTTTATTCAATACCATGCTGACGTCAGGTCCAGGCACCAAGCGCGGCAAGAGCGGGGATGGCTTTTGTTCGTCATCGCCACCCTTCGCTGCTCTATCCTTGTGGTATATATCTGTGTATCTCTTGTCCTGTTCATTGTTATTACTGTTTGTTGTTATTGCTACTGTTGTTCAGTTTATTATTTGTTACACTGTTGTGTTAAATTTTTCCTTATCTCAACCCCAGGGTTTGTATCTTACTCCCTGCCCCATCCGGTCCAAGGATGGAAGAGGGACAACGGCGGTGTGGTCTCGGGTCCCGGCAGGGCCTAAACCACAACAGAGGGCAAAAAGAAAAAGCAAAACAAAAAGAAGAGAAAAATATTGGCATCAAAGAAAAATCATAAACTCAGCAGTAGCTAGTGTGTCTGCAATCTGAATTATTACAACACAGTAGACGGAACTTTCACACACTGAATTTAGTTAACACTTCGGTGGCATGCTTATTAATAAGTATCAGTGAAGCAAATGAAGCACAAGCTATGCTTTAGCTCAACCACAAATTGGTGGGCACCATACAGGCATAAGGAGGTGAATTTGAAAGGACTGTGAACTGCAATAGTTCAGGCAGACAGGCCCTTCCTTCCCAACCTGAAACGCTGGAGCCTGCAAGCCTCAACTCAGCCCTCAGTTTTGGCTCTAATAAGCACTTTTCTGTAGACCCTCATCTGGACTTACCATCTGTTTCAGCTGCTTGAGAAAGATATTTCAGCACCATAATACAGAGTTAATGACTGAAGTTTCATGCAATGTCATCATGACTCAATAAAATAAACTTTCATTACCTTTGCAGACTCCAAGGATCTTCCACTCTCTTGCTGGCAAGGTACCTTGAACATCAAAATGAGCAGCTCCAAGAATGATGGAGGCAGTGAGGCTCTTGTTTCCAGGCTGCATAGGCTCCCATAAGATCAGAAAGTCTATTTTGCCTGCAGGGACACACAGCACTAACCTTTCTTCACCAGCCACTCTGGAGATGGGACACCTACACCAGATTACAGGCACTCCTCACAGTATCTGAACACAGCTCTGCTTGTCTTCCATGCTGTGCCAGGGAGTTGGTGGCTTCCCTTCCAGAACAGGCCCAGGGGCATAGAGCATATGGGAGGTCTAGAGAACCAGTGAGGGTGAAGGATTGTCTACTTTTTACTGCCACACTGAAAAATCCATTTTCATTAGTAGACTATCTGCAGAGTTGAGGGAATTTATTATCCCACAAAATAACTGACCTGACCGTACTTATTCTGAAGTAGACACTACTGGAGATACCTGTGCTCATTTGAAAATCAAATTTTGCAAGTGAATAGATAAAAACAAGGCCACAGATGACACCAGCCTTTACATATTTCACACAGGATCTTCCTACTTCCGTTCAGATTAAAGAATTTCTGTGGAATTAGTGGATTCTTAAAAGGTAAGGTAAACTAGTACATTATTTCTGCCATTATAGTGGGGCTTTTTTCAGCTGAGAAGCTGTACATGCCATGTACGTTGGCTACCACCTTAAACAAAGGAGAGTAAGTTTTCAAGACAAAGCTACCATATAATTTTGTATGTATAACAGGCCTGTTCATTTAAATCTCTTAGTTTAAAATGGAAATATCACTAGACCTCAGAACTGAAAGGTGCCAAAATATGGAATTTCCACAGCTGTAAATAGTAAATACCTTAAATGGGGAGAGTAAGAATGCATGAAACTTCCAGCAGAGTGTGTTTTGCATTAATGTACACAAATCAAATATTTTGTGAACGATTTAAGTAAGTGGATGAAACGTCAGGAATGAAGCAATATAATCCAGTAAAGGAAAGCATGCCTACCCTGAGGCAGAAGTGGTTTTAGTTTTCTTGTCATGGGACAGCATTTTGTTGTGTGCTTGTGGAATGAGGTAAAGGACACTCAAAACAAGTTGCTGAGCAAAATTCTAGAAGGTCTAGAGAGTAATTTCTGGTGCTAAAGAGAAGGTCTCTGTTTAGGTCACAAACCATATGCCAAAGTGCCTTGAAAAGTTCTACTTTCCCTCACATAGGTTTTCACTTTCCTCTCTGTCCTAACCTCCAAACTATTTCCCTGCCTTTTCCTGTATACAGAACTAATGCAGATTGCAGGCAATGTATACTTCTAGCATAGTTGTCTCCTTTTTACTGCCACACTGAAAAATCCATTTTCATTTGGAACCACATTTTTCTTTGCTCTCTTTTTCCCTAGCTCTGTGTTAAAGAATTTAGAAACTGTAGTGTTCCCAGGGCTGGGAGCTATCCATAGGTTCAGTCTTGTCTTTCCTAAACAGGTAGTTCAGTGAGAATTCAAACATCCTGAAGATTTTTAAACCCATTGCAAGATCAGACTTCATTAAACAGAGAAAAAAAATATCTCTGTAAACAACCTGCTACCCACTGACTGAGATTTGCAGAGTTCAGGCATTTGTTACAAACTGCTATCTTCAGAAATGCTGCTTTTAATTAAATCTTTACATCCTATCTTTTTCATTTTAGATTACATATCCATGTATTCATTCTTTTCACAAATCATCTCTGTGTTTCATTTCAGGTTCATACATTGTCTATTACTCAATTACCAGTAGTAAAATAAGCAACTTGAGTCATGTCTTTTTGAGGGAGTTTAAAGCCACTATGCATTATAGCATCCTTAGAAGTAGAAGAAGATTGGCCCTTTCCAAAACCTTGTTGGGGATGAGCACCTCTGCACTAAAAGCTTGCACTTCAGATGTATGTGCCTTAGTGCTAAATAATCTACCATTTAATTAGAGGAGCAAAAACCAGTGTGTTCATTAGCTATCCTTGTAATATTTTTCAGTTGTTCTGAGAGTATTTATCAGGAAACAGCAGCTGTATAAAGAGCAAGCCCTCAAATATACTTATACGTACTTTAATTTAATTAAATTAAATGTGAAGTATACTTCATTAGTAGCCCATCATGGGGAGGAATAAATCATAAGAATCTCTGTCTGCTTATACAAAGATTTTTTAAAAGGAACAGGTATGTTTCTCTTATGCTTCATTTTTTCCAGACCACACAATTTAGCCATGACATTTTCATACCTGTCATGGTACTGTGTCCTCCTGTCTTATGGGCTAAATGACTCCAAGCTTGGAAATAGTTTGTCCACATTGTTGGGGGATAGGTCAGGACCCCATGTTAATCTTCTTGCAGGATTACTTTGAGCTGTGCTACCCAGCATTGGGCTCACCAGAAGGTAACTCGTGGTATTATGGTGTATGTTTTGCTGGTGAGTATACAACACTTCCCATGCTGTCATGGTGCTTTTCACACTTCAGTGGGATTCTGCTGAAAGACTGCTATCTTTGATCTCTCACAGTTCTGACTTTCAATGTCATGTATTTTTAGATGCAGTGGAAGTAAGCCATTGGCATTTGTCTCCTTTTTTGAAGAGGACTTCCCACATGTTGTTTACTCTTCTCCATCTCTGTGAGCTTTAGTGGAGTGCTTCTTCTCCACTGAAAGGAACATGCTGTTCACGTGCAATCTTTCTAAAGCTCATGTTTGTGTTGCCTGGAAAAGACCAATTTTCCCTAACTGCATCATGCCACGCACTATAAATCACATTTGTGTCCCATTTAAAATATAAACCACAACAGACACAAAAGAACAAAAGGAACCACACGCCCAGCTTTTTTGACAAAACTCCCACACATTGATAATTAGAAGCACATAAAACCATACACAGGCTAGGAGAGCTTGAGAGGCTGTCATGCCTCATGCTGTCTGTTTCAGCCTCCTCCACTTTCAATTCTGCCACAAAATTGCCTGGAACAGTAAAAAGGGCAGGAGAAGATTAACATAAACAGTCTGTGAAACAATGGATATTAAAATAATAGTAAAGATTGCCTGACAAGTGTGCTTTCATGAGACTCTGGGAAATCTTTCCTTTAATTAATTGTCTGCACTTGTCCAAGGGGTATCTGAAGCACTTAAACACTAAAGATTACACAGAATCACAGAATCATTTAGGCTGGAAAAGGCCTTGAAGATCATCCAGTCCAACCATTAACCTAGCACTGACAGTTCCCAAGTACACCATATCCCTCAGCGCTGTGTCAGCCCAACTCTTAAACACCTCCAGGGATGGGGACTCCACCACCTCCCTCGGCAGCCCATTCCAACACCTGACAACATGTTCTGTAAAAAATGCTTCCTAATATTCAGTCTAAACCTTTTCTGGCTCAACTTGAGGCCATTCCCTCTTGGCCTATCGCTTGTTACTTGCTTAAAGAGGCTCATCCCCAGCTCTCTGCACCCTCCTTTCAGGGAGCTGTAGAGGGCGATGAGGTCTCCCCTCAGTCTCCTCTTCTCCAGACTAAACCCCCCCAGTTCCTTCAGACGCTCCCCATACGACCTGTGCTCCAGACCCTGCAGCAGCTCCGTTGCCCTTCTCTGGACACGCTCGAGTCATTCAATGTCCTTTTTGTAGTGAGGGGCCCAAAACTGAACACAGGAATCGAGGGGCGGCCTCCCCAGTGCCGAGTACAGGGGTCAGATCCCTTCCCTGTCCCTGCTGGCCACGCTATTGCTGACACAAGCCAGGATGCCATTGGCCTTCTTGGCCACCTGGGCACACTGCTGGCTCCTGTTCAGCCGGCTGTCAGTCAACACCCCCAGGTCCCTCTCTGACTGGCAGCTCTCCAGCCACTCCTCCCCAAGCCTGTAGCGCTGCTGGGGGTTGTTATGCATTTTAAAATAAACTCCTCTTCAAGTTTAAATTTAAAGATTGATGCATTTTAAAATCTATCTCTAAAAAATAATTATTGAAAACATTTACAGTAACAGTGCATAGGTGATGTGGATGGGGTATCCTGGCCACATGTTTGGTTTATATTTTGCCATCAGACACCTGCTCTACAGACTTGAACTATAATCCTGCAAAATCACATGTGTAAGTATTCCCACTAGACTGAATAAAACTATTCAAAGGACTAGATTGTCCAGTTTGCTGGACAATATATACAACCAAATGTTATGAACAGTGCTCATTACATTCATTAAGATTGTTGCTGCTGTTGCAAGACTCCATACATTTGTGTTTAAACTATGTGAGGCCTGGCGAATCCTTGTGCCTCATTGCACCCCATTGCCCTATCAGCAGTTTAAACACCTATGAAGGAACCGAACTTACTAGCAAATTGTGGAAAAAGAAATAACAGTTGGAAGGGCTAAAGGACTTTACCCAAGGATGTTTACCAAAAGAAAGACAAAGCTCAGTAGGAAAAATAGGCTTCTTTGTTCCCCAGACAATGTCACATACTAGATGGCAATCCCTACTTCACAATAACATTTTCTCCAGCTTGCAGAATCAGGCACTTTTTTTACACATATTACAGCAAGTGTAACACACGGAAATGAGGTGAAGAAGAACTTCACTGATCTCAGCAATGTAATGATGAATATTTATTTTCATCTAAAAAATTATTAGCTTTAAGTAGCCTCATTTTTCAACTTAGAAAATTTTGGCATATTTATCTTCCATTAATTTCACTCTCTAATTCACGTGAATAAGGATTGTTAGGACATAATCCTCCTTAAAATGAAAGATAGTCATTTGTAAAAGTTCTTTATATAATTTTTCTTATTTTTAGATCTACTGTTAAGTAGATCCCATACAGCTATCTGTCACTAATCTTTCATGCCAGTATGTTACAGGTGTTTCACCCAAAGCAAGAGAGATGCACTCGGGGAACTTACGTAAAGTCACATGAACTCCACACCTCCAGATCATCCCACCACATATTCTACCACACTTGTTCACGTTGAGCAGTGACAGTCTTTAGTAGCCCTCATTTTCAAGAACTACACCAAGAGTAATTACCTACTGAATGCAAGTGAATGACTCCGAGTCTAGTGATCATAAGAGGAATTGCTCCCAGGACAAATTTACTCCCCTTGTATGTCTAGTCAGAAGCAATCAACAAAACCAACTATTTATCTTAAGAGTCTAAATTAGTGCCTAGGTTCAAGGGGATTGACAGCAAGATGAAAGTTAATTAGCTCTATTTGCTAAATTTTCAAATGCTAGTGAAAAAGACCCTCTCATCTTGAGGCAATTAATTACCTTTTGGCCATTCAAGCTGTTCATGTTTGCAAGCCTGAAAGGGCTTGTTATGTCCCAAGAAAACAAACTACCCTTATAAAACCCTGGAGCATCCTACCACCAAGCCATCAGGAAATTCAAACAGCTCTTTGTTCAGAAATCAAAGAAACAAGGGGGCAATAAAAAAAGAAAAAAAAGAAAAACCAAACCAAACAAAAAACTTTTGAACAGGGAGTTCTAGGAAAGAAGAGTCTTGAAATATCTGTTATCAAATAAAAAAGGAAGAAGAAATCAGACTCCATGTTGATTTTCTTGGGTACTTTGTTTAATCTCCTACATCCAAAAAAAAAATCTAAATTGGTGATATATTTCAATTTATGCATTTATTGTATTATCTGAATTAATGACGCCTTGGCATTTGATTTAAAAAGAAAAAAATTGAAAATACACCTGTATAACTCTGGCTTGCTGGAAAGCGTAATTTATTTTGCATGATCCAAAACTTATTTTTTCTTCAGCTGTCTAAAAACCAAGTGATTTATATGTTAGCTCCAGTACAACTGCAGTCATCATGAGTTCTGCCACTTACTTCAATAAAGCATTTTCTTCTCCAACTATCACCTTTTATTTCTCTTGTCTTTAGTTCCAAATCCTAACAAAATTGAAGATTATAAAGAGGTTATATAGAGTGTTGCTCAACATTTTAAACATTTTAAAAGTATAATATTTAGTTTATCTGAATTTTTTCATGTTATTTCCAACAAGAGAGTATGTTTAAAATTTTCAATTTATATGTTTTCTGATACAGTTTAGAAATTTATCAGAAAATGGTGATATTATATTAAAATCATTCTATAACTTTGTAATTAGACTTATACAAAACTGAGATGAGATATTTCCTCATATTTTTTTAACAAATCTTTTTGAGAATAGAGAAAAATTTTTGAAAAGAAAAGAAAAAGTGGAAAAATAGTTGTTCTGGTTTTCAGCGGGAAAGGGGGATGAGAGCTGTGACTTATCATTTTAATCTTTTCATAGTGGTCTTTGGAATTGCAATGGCTGAGCACAGTACCAAAAACTATTTTCAACCAATTTTTTATGAATTCTGAAAAAAAAGTAAATGAGACATATGCCACTCCTGTACATACATTAATTTTGCTTAGCTTTTAATACTGAGTTTTTTCATTCTGTTGTCACCTGATGTTTCTATTTCACCCTTCCTATGAGCAGTATTTTTATTTAACTGTAAGCTTATTAACACAGATATCTTATTCTTTCTGCAGTTTATTGTTGCAATATAAAAGAATTATGACTACACTGAGTCAGCCTAGTAGGTAAATATTATATGTGGTATCTACTTTGACTTCTCACAGTGCTTCACTATTTCTTGCACATAGCAAGATGGCACCCAGGGGAGATTCTTGAGTGACAAATCTAAGCTGCTTCATATAAATAATTTCCAAAGTACAGCAGTGCTTGAATATTTTGTTCTAGCTTTTTAAAAAAAATTCCCTATAGCTAAGTAGATGCTGACAAAGGTAGCTGACTTCAAAATCATTGCAAATGACACAAGTTTTCTGTCCTGGTTCAGCTAGGATAGGGTTAGGTTTCCCCAGCAGAGAGAGAGGGGGAAGGGATCTCCAGCCGGGTTATTCATACCATGCTGGCGTCAGGTCCAGGGGCTTGCTCTCTGGTGGGCTTGGTGGCGGGAAGCTGTTCCGTGACCATTTGCGGTATTTCTCTGTATATCATTTGTCTTGTTCACTGTTATTGCTGTTTATTGTTGTTATCATTGCTACTGTTGTTGTTCAGATTGTTTTATCACACTGTTGTATTGAATTTCTTCTTATTTTAACCCGGGGTTTGTGCCTCACTGCCAGCCTGACCGGCTGCAGGTGGGGGAGGGGCAATGGCAACGTGCTCTCCGGTCCCGGCAGGGCTTAAACCCACACATTTTCTCAGATAATCAAAGAAATAATTTCACTTGCAACTGGAAAAAAAAAAAAAAATCCTTCCCAAATCATTAAAATTCCTGCATATTCTTAACTGAGGAAATCATAAATGTTTTTTCTGTGGGGGCTTAATTAGACCTCATACTTGGGGTCTTCCTGTATGGAAAAAAAAGGAATTTTAAAGTGGTCTTTCAGTAATTCCTGTCTCTCAGTTATTTTTATTCATAAAACTTTATGTGAATAAATTTGTTAATGTAATTTCTTCCTAAATGGCAATCCAAACTGGCTCATTCCATGTTTTCCTTAACACATAATAAGACTTGAAATCTAGCCCAAGAAATGGTGAATTAGAGATTCCCCATCCTGTGGTCAGTCAGTGGTTTATGGAAAGAAAATTGAAAGAACATCTTCATTACCTACAGAGCAGACACTTCTGCCCACTAAAACTGTTCACCAAAAACACACATGTGCACATGAAATTCTACTAAAATTTCCTACATTCAATCTAGAATCTTGTCAGAAATTAATTATATTTATTTTTTTTATAACTTTCCATTTAAACTTAATAGGAAGCTGAGATGGGATATTTGGAACTCTGGATTTATAATTATTTTTGGGACAGAAGGGAAAGGAAGATTTTACAATTTTTATTTTAAAATTATGGGAAAGGGAGGAATTAAAAATCCTAAGGAAGTGGAGGTTATATACATTTAAAAACCAGAACCACTCATGATGTTTGGCTTACATCCAGGAAGAAAAATCTAGTGAGACATCTTGAAGCCTTTAAAATTGTAATTTTTAACTCTGAGGATTTCTTCTACTATCCATGCTAAAAAATTAAAATAATGAAATGAAATGAAATGAAATAAAATAAAATAAAATAAAATAAAATAACCATGGGTTCTTTTTCTCCATATATTTTCAGATCACACTTAAAATGTATTATACATACCGTAGATGTTGTTACTAGGTCAGATTGCCTGGTACTGTATTCTAGGTACTTTACGTATGGGTCACAGAGAGTTACACAGAGAGATACACTGTTGTGCTGCATGGATAGATTGTGTCTTTCCCAAAGACTTTTATTCACAGAAACAGCACTTGAACTTTATAAGACATTTTAAAGGGTTGTTGGTTTGCTGGTTGGTTTTTTTTTTTAATTTGTCACTCCCCCCTTAGGAAGGTTTGTCTCCCTGTTTTGCTTGCTTGCTTTTGTAAGCTGAGAAGCCATGCCTACTAGGAATTAATTAACAAAACTTCCCAACTCAGAAGTAATTGACCTTTAGAAACTAAGTTAAAAATTCTGGTCCAGAGAGAACCCATACATCAGCACTGTTTCAGTTTAAGCATTTCTCACCCCTCACAAGCACCAAGACTGCATGAGGTGATGGAAAGCCTCTGCACATGTTTCACAACCCTGCCAAATTATTCAGCTGAAAACTTGGTAATTACATGTAACTATTTTTGGCTGTTTAAGCAGAGGCCTCACGCAAACAGTCAGAATTTCACTGGTCCTCAGCCTAGACAATTTCAAATGACACATCCTCTTCACCAGAATTTTCCTTCTTCTCTGTACTTTCTATTATACTCTCTGGCAAGATAAAGTGTCTTTCTTAAATTCTCTCTTAATCAAAGCTGCTGTAAGTACAAAAGAAATCAGCATGACTACCTGACATGACTGCTGCTCCCTCAGCCCAAATATGAACCTTGGAGCTTCCTCCTGCTGCCCGCCTATGCTATCTGTGAGATTTGTTTATCAGTATTAGAACCAGATTGATTAGAACTCCTCGGTTGATGGATGGATTAGGAAAAGCATTAACAACTGCTCCATTTCAAGTGCTACATTTTTTCAAAGCAGCCCAGTCATCCCATCTAGGCAGGATTAAGAGCAAATCACAAGTAAGCCAAGCAAATGGTAGCCAAAGAATAAATCATCATTACATCCTGGCAGCTGGCTGCAACTACATGACACTACTCACAAACAGGATGCTTGGTGCCCTTTTATGTGGATCTTGTGTTCTTTGCACATGTTTGTTCCACATGAATTGTTCCCTTGGAAATACAGAGAGAGAACTAAGGTGTTGAGAGAATAATAAAATACCTCATTGTCTCCTGCTGCCTTGTATTCTCAGACAAAGGACCCTTTTATTCACACAAGATTTGCAGAACTTATACAAAGAGAAATAAGCAAAATCTGCAATATGTTCTTGAGACGATACAAAAGCATGTACGTTCTTGAGTCTTTGCCACCAACATAAATTGGCTTACAAATTATACGAACTGCAATCCATTCCTCAAGGTTTCCATCAAGCCACAGCAATAGTAGTTCTTCACCATTAACTGGAACTCTTTAGCTCTATGGTATTTCTGCTCCATGCTATGGTCTCTTTAGTCAGAAAACTATTTAAAACATCAGCGAGAGCATAGGGTTTCTTTCCTCTTGGAGTGATCCCAGCAGCATTATCACATTCAGGAAGATTATCTCACCTTCAGTAAGAAGACAATATGTTTAAATTACTCCATTCTTAAAAGTCAGAGTTCAAATTCAATATGGTTTAGTGGCTTGAGTGGCTGAGTGTTTTTTCTGTATTTGTTTTACTGTCTTTTCACTACTTCTGATTTTTCTTTTTTTATAAAGACAAATATATTTTAATCACATAGATATATAAAATTGTAGTTACACCAAGGAAAAAGGCAAAAGGAAACCCTAATAACTTGCAGAATATATATTTTTTCCTCATAATCGAAACCAAGCTTTGTGGCATGATTCAGTGCCAAATGTTATTCTTTATGTCATTATGTCAGTTGGTCAAATACAAAGGACAAATATCTATAATAAATAGCCCTAATAAAGGGTGTTAGAATGATCTCAAAAATCAACAGAATAGCCAAGTAACACAATCTCTTCTCTATCTGTACATCCACATATGTTCATACCTCCTAGCACGGTAAATACTTTTGAAAAACATAATCATTATAAACTATCTGAAAGCCAACATCTGCCATTCAGTTGTTCTGTCACTCAGACTTGGAGGTCAATACTTTATCTGTAAAAGTTGTAAATACCAGATGTAAGTATCAAAGAAAGGTGTAAGAATTTCAGCATAGGCAGGTGTTGGATAACCATCTGTCATGTTAGCTTTCATCTTCAATGTTAGTCATGGACAATGGTTTATGCATCAAAACATGACACTGGGTCCTTTAAATGTTTTAGCTTTAACAGGTGTAAGTCTGAAGTTTTTAAACCTTGTGTAAACGTCCAGGATTTTTCCAGACCCTTCTGAGTGCTTCATCTCCTTGACTTTCTCTGGAAAAGTGCTGCATGGGTGGGTAGACTTCCTGGTTATTGCTGAAGTCTGGGAGGGCTTTCTAGAATATATTAGTGTACTGCTGTTTTATTTATAATACTCATTTAGCTAGACCAAGAAATATTTACAGAAATCCAAGATTTTTAATTTTACAAATCTTACAGCAGTGACATAGTCATCTCAGAAGAAATTTATATCCACAAGGATAATCAGAACACCACTAAAGTCTGTTTATAAACAGTGTTATGAAAAGAGCTTGACAAACTATGAAACCTCTTCCAAAAGCTAATGCAACTTTTCTGACTAAGACAAAACTTGTATGGCTTTATGAGAGAGTGGTTGCTTATCTGCACAGGAATGAGCATCACTTTTATCTTTGAATTATTTTACGTAACCAATAAATTAATAAATTCCCTCCAGATAGCCTTAGTTATTAAGTGTGGCACTGGCGTATTAATCCCTGATTTCTTCCTGGCCAGTATTATTTTTATCCATATATTACATCTAACAGATGAAATTTAAATACCTGATTGATAGATTCACTAATACACATTGTCAGAATTGTCAGTAGCTTCATATCCTGATAACATACTAAGTAATATGAGAGTTGCTAATTATTCTGGAGCTGGAACTTATTAAAAATACCAGAAAGCTAAACCAGAGAAGGGTGCTTTCTATTAAATTCCCAGCAGGAGTGAAAAGTCTATGAATCCAATTAAGTGACCTCATAATTTCTGCTTGAAACCAAGGCCTTGTTGGTCTGCACACACATTTTGTCCTGAGACAGCTTTTCAGATGAATGGGATTATTTTAAGCAAAAGCTATATTGATACCCAACTAATAGGGATCCTTTTATTTCAGTATGCTTATTTGCCTTCCTACAGGGTATAAATCAATTACAACAGTTTTATATCTGCATAATTGAACACACAGTAGTAACTTTTATGTCATTGAAGAAGTGTCAGTAAGACAAAGTAACTTAAAATAAGCAGCTGGGGAAGTCTGGCAGTGGGTCACATAAGCTTCTTAAAATTCTTCAGAGAAAGATGGTATCCACTGGCTTAAGACCTTAGCCCGCAAAACCTTATGAGTGTGTCTAAAAGCCACTGGTCAAAAGGTTTTAAAACATATGCTAACTATTAGAATACACATCAGCACCATTTCTGAATAAAAATGTTTTCCTGAATCAGGGCCACAGACAGGCTCAGAGCTTCTCTCTGTGTCCCAGCATCCCGTGTGGGTTGCTGTAAGTGTTGCCCTGAGGAACTGGAACTGGATATTCCACACAATGATTCAACAGTCAACATTTTTCCAATTTATGCTGGTCCTTTATATTTCCAAGAATGGGTGGTCCCAGTTGGCATTGCCCCAGTGTTAAATAAGGTAAAGGTGTGTTGAACAGCAAGCCTCAGGAAGATATTACTGTTATACTTACTTGTATGGCTTGTAAAAGTAGTTTTCTTGCCAGCAGCAATGGTAGCAAGAAACCGGAATTGTTTTATTTCAGGGACTAATGGCGAATGCAAATAAAGACTTCTTTGCTCGCAAAACAACAGCCCTGTGACTTAACAGAAAACAGAATAACTGGTAGGCTTACCGTTTAAGTAAGAAATCCAGTTTAACAGCAACCCACATATATGTCTCAGAGGAATCTTTCGGCTATGTATTTCTCCCTAGCTCAATTAGTATCTACACGTATACTACCCTAGGTCTGCTCCACCAGTTTAGAGAAAAAAAATGTACATTACAGAGAAGAACCAAGCAGGTCTACTGAATCTGAGTAAATACTTTCCTTCAACCTTATGTGTCCCATTTTATTACAAGAACAGCCCTTCCTGCACCATAGAACAAGCAACAAGGCTTAGCTGCAGATACACTTTTTTTGTGGCTAATGATCACTCCAAGAAACTACTGTAAAATAGGTTTTTAAGTAAGTTTTGAAGTCTCCTTCAACCTGAGATCCTCATTTTGGTGCACAGGAATGATAATATCAACCACATGAGATGGAAAAAATGAAGTTTTGAATGGAAACTATGGAAAAAGGTGTAAATTTTTCTAGGTGGAAAAACCCCACAATTACAAGCAGTCCACTTGCCTGTGGAATTTTAATATGATACGATTATTTGGAAGAAACATAAAGGTTTTTCATTTCTTGATGTCTACTCTCCTTCCTACTGTCACAAACTTTTGTGGAGCTTTCATTCTAAAGTAAAATCAATTTATTTTCTCTAAGATTCCTGTCATAAGACTGTAGTAAACAAGCATTTCCATCTGTTTTGGGAGAGAAATTATTTAAGATTTGACAACAATGGAAGTGAGTGTGGATGCAACCCAACCCAAACCTAACCCAGCCCAGTCCCCAGACTTAATAGCAAAAATCAGAGGGGCAATGGACATAAAAAAGATGACAGAACACAAACTAAAACCATGGATATAAGCGATCCAGAACTGAGGAACAGATGAGCTACAGAATCATTCCAAACTTATGGACCTGATCTCGTCTCAGTGTGGAGTGAAACTAGGTCCATGACTGCACCGCCTTGCTAAGTGGGAACAGAGCAGTGCCACGGCCCTGTGTCTGGTTTAAGGATAAGAGGATTCATTGTTGCACTCTCGATAACTTAAATATTAAATGCAGATTGAGCTAGTAAATTCAGGGACTGAGTTCTGAGCAATATGGGAGGTATATGAATCCAACACTGAGTCAGGCCTCAGGCTCTCTTGCTGTTAAGCCAAAGCTGTACGTCTGCCTAGTATGCATTTCCAAATTCTGTACATAATGGTTCTCTCTCTCCACATATTGCTTGTTCTGAAAACCTGCCCCTCTAACCCCAGCTTCTGATTCTTTCCTTCTTCTTCGTTCGAATTTTTTTTTTCCCCTGTTGTTTTCGGGGTTTTTCCCCTGTTCAGCACTTTCATTTGCACTTTTATTTATGGTCTCTTTATTGCTTATTCTTTTTTTCTCATTATTTTACTCTTCTTTTGCATTGATTGACTGACTGTAACTGTGGGAAATGACTGGAAATATTCAGCAACCTAGAAAAGGGCATAAAATGTGTCCTTATTAATTGAAACATGAAGAATCCTGCATTTTCTTTCATATTGATGGCAAAATAGGCAGTCAGCATCTTTAGGAATCAGCCAGAGATTTCTCTCTATATCCTGGACTTCACTGACCTCACAATGTATACTAATAATGATAGCAAGAATGGAAAAGACAAACAGACAAATATTTCTGGGTGAAAATTAAAGCAAAGAAAGCAGTCTCCACACCTTGGACACTGAAGATCAACTTACAGATACAGGCATTTATGAAGTGAAGGAACAAATGTCAAAGGCATTAGAAAAAAAAGGAATGTGATTGTTTTTTATTCTCTTCCAGAAATACAGATCTCAAGGTTGAAACAGCAAAACCTTTTAATTAGATTTTTAAGAGTGTATTCCAGGAAAAAGCTTTGACAGTGATCTTATTCTCATTATCCAGAAGCTGTTTTTGAGAAATTTCTATGCCATGTTACAGAAAATAAAAATTTTCCAAACCTTTCATCTGAAGTCTTTAGTCCTTAATGAAATGTTCAGGTGTGGCTCTACTTTGAAAATGAAACCCATATGACATTTCATTTTCTCACACTGATTTTTGCATAAATTACCAATTTTCTAGTACAATGAATCTGGAATTTCAAGCATCCTGAGCCATCCATGAGCTTTTTCTTCCCAAATTGTCTATTGGAGTTTATGAGACTAACAATGTCTCGTTATATTTTCTTCTCATTATCTCTGAAAATGGTCTACGTCATTTTGTCTATAGCATACACTCACACATTTTCCTGCTTATTTAGACTTCCACTAAACTTTACATATTAGCTGTAGGCTTGTTAGTTTATTTTCTAAGTCCAGTAAACTGAGATGTATTCTCAATGGATGTAGATGGCTATGTGTCATATGCGTATACATTGAACAGGAAGATGTAGCAAAGCTTGCAAGGATGGAAGTGCGATAAGCAAGCTCCTCTAGTCCTACTCTTGTGACTCAAGACCTCTGAGACATTGTATTTTTTGACACCTCAAGACAAGTCTATCAAGCACCTAGATTTTCCTATCAGCCTCAGGGTCTCCCAAACTCTCCAGTGCTGAGAAGTGAAGTTACACCACAGTTAGTTCCTGGCTCTCAACTCCACCCTAGCATGCCTCTCATAACAAGACCTGCAACTGAATCCTCAAAGATATATTTACAGTAGACTACCACAGTGTCTGCAAAATGGGAAATGTCTCTCAAAGGAGACTTTAAAGCAGCTAGATCACCAGTGAGATTCTGAGCCACAGCTTTCTGCAAAACATCTAAAGCATTAAATCATATAAACTATTTTTCCACTGGCAGCTTATAATTAGCCTGTTTCCACTGCTCATCTGAAAAACTTCAAGTGCTCATCTTCCCACTCACTTTCTACTGTGTACAAATAACTTTTTTTTCTTTCCTTTTTTTCAATAAAACATAAGCAGTACTGTGTTTTTCATACGATTGTTAAAGTCACTTAAAGTGATATGATGCAATATGTCATCTGTATCTACCAGTTGAGGCTCTAGTGAGTTTAAAATATTGAAATGGGATGTTTGATTGTTAATCTAGACAGAATGTAAGGGTTCTGAGAATGCCCATACTGGACGTTTCACTGGAAAACTGTTAAAAGTACATTCCATACAGCTTCCAAAAAATCCCACAGCCGCTATGAACAGGGAAATTGGAAGGCTATTAGAAATCAACCTCAAAATTCTTCCGTTGTCTGTCTCCCTGGACACTGTGTTCCAAGATTAGCACAAGAAAACAAAAAAATCCAGACTTTAAATAGCTTGACACAAATACCATTAATCTATAAATTGCTACCGTTCACAAAGATATTTTATCAATTCATAACTTTTCATAAATTTATTAAAACCCAGTGTGATAGTGCATGTGCTTTCATATCAGAGTAATGGATCTGTAATTAGGAAAAATGAAATGGTGCACTTGCAAACTGGGCACTCAGAAAGGCCAGGACATTATAGCTGTAGGAAGGACTCAAGGACATAGTATTTTCATGTAGAGGCATGATACCCAAACTAGCCCTTTCTTGCTAAAATATAGCCAGTAACTTAACCTAAGACCAGGCTGTAGTGGTACAGCTATCTCAGCTAAAGAAGAGTGGGGTCGAGTCTAGATTACAGGAAAATGCTGTAGTTCCCCCTGACCTGTGTGTCTGGGTTTCCATCCTGTACATTCCAGGACAGGAGAGAAATGAACCTGCTTGAGTTGCAGGCTAAGCTACTTAGAAGAAACAGTATAGATGCAAGATGCCAATCCCTAGGACATCCTGAAATTTGAAGTGCTACTAAGCATACTATCTCTTTCTGAAGATTTTCTTTTTCTTAATTATCACTGTCTAAACTTCCACTGTTAACTTTAACTTTTGCCTTTCATGTATGTATATGTTTTCTCTATTATCTAGAATGTAAGAAGTGAGAAAGGGATTTTGAGATTATTATTTACCCTACTTCATGAAGAGCACTGTACATAATTCTAGTTATTGTTCATGATAATTGTGTGTACACAGTACTGCACCACAAAGGAAATGCAATTCTTCTTCAGTGGTGAAAAAATAGTACTGATATACCACAGTCTATGATTTGCTAAATTCTGGAAATCATATGGCTATCGTAACTCCAATAGGCACAAAGAAAACTTTTTTCGCTGAACAGCTAGCCTCATTTAGCTTTAGTGCAAACTCATAGAAATTACATTCTTAAAAAATTCCTGCAGTGCTGTTCACAATATAGAGCAATAGAAAATTTGACCAAGTAGTTAAAGCATGACAACCTGACCCTGACATGTGCTCCAGAATATCTATGTACCTATGCTTAACAAACCATAAAAAGATCAAAATCAAACCACATTCATCTTGAAAATAACATATTCCAGACACAAACACTAACAGAGCCACCAAGTCTTCTAATTCAAATAAACTAGCACCTTTTGTAATGTATAAATCACTGGTATGAACACGTGTTAAAGCTAAATACAGACAAACACACTACAATAATTTTTTCCAAGTGCAACTCTTGGAATCATATAAGTCACTGTGGTTTCCAAGAAGACAAATGGCCTGGAAAATGAAAAATAAATTAGTTCTGTGACTAATTGGAGTCAGAGATGGAGGTCAGACTTGGTTCTGCAGTTGACCCTGGTGACCAGTAAAAGTCCAACTTGGCTCACAGTATAACTTTCTGTATTTAAGAGTTGTTTACAGTAGAGAAACACTGAAACTGTACATTAGAAAACTTCCTCTAACAAATCTAAAACACATGCCAGTTCATAGACAAGTAATAAACTTATAAGGGGCCATGTTGACAGTTTCAAAGCCTTTTGGTAGGACTCTGCAACTTAAGATTGGAAACATTACAATAAACATCTCTGCTTTTAAATTTTGCTGCTTGTCCTAAGATGCCTGAATAACATATCAGCTTCATAAAGGATTTCATCTCCCCTGGTCTCTCTCATTGCACAAGCAAAAATGTCATTTAACCTTGAGCATATTTTGCTCATGTATGAATCTCATGCAATTCTCTCAAAGTCAAGAGAGATACACTAGTGAAATATTTAAATAAATTGCTTCAGAATCAGGCTTCTTATTTTTGCACAGAGAACAATATGATATTAATTTAGTGCATTGGCGTGGACTTGTAATGGCTGATATATTCATTGAGTTGTTCAAAGTATCTTGCTCCCTTCAAAAGTGTTAAAATTGTTTATAAAACACATCTGTTTCCTTGCATCATGTAATCAATGAACATAAATTCTGTTTATGAAGCACCATGTATACTACAGGTTATAAAATTTCTAAGAGTTCTGATGAGAATGAGACATTATAATCAGAGAAAAGTCAAGGTCTCATGCACGAGCATTACTATTATTAATACTACCTGAACACATTTGTAGCTGTAAAAGAGGAAACTATTTCCCAGTGGAAAAAATCATTAAGATCAAAATTTCCACTGTTACCCAAAGTCCCAAGTAAGCAAGTAATAATCTATTGATGGAGGAGCTGACATGGAGGGAGCAACCTGACTTAAGACCTCAGGTAGGAGCAGATGCAACTCTGACTATACAGCAGAGAGAGAAGAAGCTGCATGGTCACCTAACTTGCATCACCACGTAGGCATTAGGGTAAATCAGTTCTTGTCTTGAAAAACTGTGCTTGCAATTTTAGATTTCTTGCTACTTTTCTAGTCTTATCTGGCCTATTCCAGTTTCTTTCTCTACACCTTACCCAGATCTCTGCACATCCCCACTACTCCCATGCCAGATGCAAAAGGAGGAAGGGCACTGCCTTTTGTCTTAGCCTGCATAAGGAAAGGCAACCACAGTATCTCCCAAGTAGTAAGACATTTCAGAAAATGTTGGATGTGCTGTTTACAAATTGTCCCTATTCCAAACACTGATCTATGATAGTTTAAATGCGTTTGCTGGTCTTGCCTCCAGATAATTCTCAAAGCATTGTGGATTCTGTTTTAAAGTCAATCATATCACAAAAATAGCCTTCCAGAAACTGTCTCCTCAAGAGCTGGAAGCTGGGATTTTTCCATGACTAATAAATTCCATGTCTGTTTAATCTATTTTAATTACATTGATGCGTCCATTTTTCCCCTTCCATTGTTAAGCATGCTGCTACCAGTGCTTAAATGAGTATTTCTGTCCTTGTTTGCCTCTTGTCTGAGAATGTCAAGGGCAAGGACCCTTTACTTTCATTGTTTGCCCACAGGGTAAAATAACCTCTGACCTCCACTGTCTTACCCAGAAAATAACCCAGAAGTCATTAAATAAAGGAAGATTTTCAGTATAGAATACATTTATTTCTTGGTCACTACTATGGGCAGATGACTCCTCTTTAGATTTTTAGTAGTAGTTATAATTGATGAAGGGTCTGTAAGAATTTCTCATACTGAATAAATTAGGAAACTAATTTATGTAAGCAATCATTCAGGGAAATATATGAATATGAGATTTTGGGGGTTTGTTTCATAGGCAGTGATGTGGAAGACACAGAGGGGCTTGCAGAATAAATACCAACCCACTATCTATGGATCAGAGATAATCCAGTCCTTATGAGTTAGAAAAGTTTCTTGCAAGACATCCAAGATTCTAACCAAAATCCAGTCTCTGTTTATTTAGGAAAGCCTGTAAGGGATCTACCAAAGCCCGGTATATTTGTAGCACAAGACACATGAAATTCAAAGAAATTTGCCCAGAAGCACCACCAGAAGAAATAACATGAATTTACACACCAATAGATCTTAAGGTTATTGGTAAATTGACAAGAAAATGGTATGGGTTGGCCATGTTCAAAGAATTTTCCACTTTCACAGTAGCAAGTCAAAAGACACTACCAAATGCTAGAGTGTATGAAAAGGAAACATGCAGGAAGTGAGAAGTGGCATCTGCCAAAATTTTGAACCATCTTTACACTTCTTATCTATGCCAACAAATGAAGACAAGATAGAATGAAAATGATCCCCATCTCCAGTGCAATGAATGAGACTCATGCACCACAGTGGCCGTGTGAATGTCCAGCCTGGGTGATCACAGCACAGGGCTGATGTCTTCAACATACTACCAAAACCCCAAAGCCCCCGCCAGTTCCCAGGCCTTTTTACAGTCCTTCTCTCACCTCCAGGTATCCCCTCACCATGCAGGATAGAGGAGATGGCCATCCAAGTCAAGAACTGAAAAAGCAATTTCCCCACCTACCAAGTCTGTTCTTCACTCACCCCAGGAAGCTCACAGCAACTAGCTAGCTGTTCTCTTGTTCTTGGGACACAGAAATCAGAATGCTTCCAGGATATGCAATAAATACTTCAGCTTTTAGTAGGTCCCAGAAGAAAAAGACCTAATAAGAAAGAAAAAACCCTTATTTTTCCCCTAGGTTCTTCTTGAGTCTCTGTTGCAAGACTTAATTCTCCCCAGAGAAATTATCACTTCACTGTTGAAAAATGCTGATTTAAAGTAGGTCTCTCAGCTAACGCAGATAAACTCTATTACTGCAGATTAATAGCTCTCTCAGGTAATTTAAAAAACATACTAGTTTGGATTAAAATAAACCAGAATCTTATTTTAATAATGAGAAAGAATAGAAAAAATAGAGTTTGGCATGTGAATGAAAAAGGTGTAAGGTATCTTAATGTACACAACATAAGTGATTATATTAAAACACTACATCTAGCTTATGGTTTAGGAAAATAATATTCCTGTCATAGGATATTCTACACTTACATGTTATTAATGTTATAAAATACTTTTTGACTAGTCGTTGATGAGACGTGGAAGGAGAGCTACCCACAAAATATACCACATAAAAAGAATTAAACTTACACACTATTTTTTCCTAGTTATTAAAACTAAAATTTCAATTTATAAGTGTCCCTGGAGCATAGGTTTCCAATATCAATTAATTGTTAATAAAAATAAGTATTTAAACTACATTGCAAATAAATTGTGCAATGTTAATATAAGCATGGAAAGTTAATAGAAACAGTGAGAAATCATATAATAGAAGGGAAATGGGTAAGATACATGTATAAAATTTGTGTGTTTTGTACACACATGTGAGCTCATCAGAGGTCATAAACTAAGACATGGACTCAGGCCCATTTAAAATTTAGATAAGAGAGTCTGGGAGTTACAGGAAGATGTATTTTCCTCTCTTGGTCAATGTCGACCTATTGTTGGAAGCACCATATTTCAGCTGTTGTATAACGCATACACAGTGCTTATTTCTGTCATGAAAAATGTCACACCAACATTCTGACTTAGAATATACATTACTCCTGCTGTGTTGGTCAGACTCTGAAGAGATAAACACATTTTGCCTAGGTAAAAGATTTCCCCATACCTCCATGGGATAGAATCTCTTTATTTGTTTGGATTTTTTTAATTAATATTATATGTATACCAATTTAAAAAGCAATTGCCCCTGAGCAATCAAAAGCAAGTGACCTTTCAAATATCTCTTTATCTGTGATTCTTTAACCTAAACTAGAAAGAAATATTCTTAACAATGTTACATAATCAAAATGTGTTTGCTGTGTTTCATGATCAGTAAATCCATGTTCTCATTCCCACAGCAGTGGATATTACAGTGACAAAAAGAGTCAAGAGTCAATATCATTTAAAGTCAGGAGCTACATTTTATGTTATCAGAGCCACTCTCATGAACTTTCCAGACCTTGCCTTCCTGCTCTGTAACGTGGTAGTCATGTAGTCATGTGGGAAGCCAAGATTTTTAATGTGTTATGAGTCACTTGGTACTGACTTATACATGCTAAAGGCCTACGGTCAACAAAATTTTGAGCTTGCAATTAACTTTTAGCCTTCCAACTTGAATTATCTTATGTTTGTATGATCTTGTGATGAAATCCTTCTGAAGCTGGAGGCAAGGCTTGTCAGCTATAAATGAAAACGACTGGCATTTCACTGTACTTGTTGCCTGTAAAGGTTTTCAATCAGAAGTGATGTGAGGGAAAGAGCTGGATGAATGGGCAGATGTTGCTGAGAGCTCTGCAGTGCTTGTCAAAAATTTAATTTCTGCGAAATGAAAGACATTTCAAAAGCTGTCAGTGAGATTCAATTGTCAAGTTGGCTTTAAGATTTGCACCACAGCATCAGCCAGTTAAAGCATGAATGGTAAGAGTTGCACACACCACTGAAATTCCTGCAGTGAACAAGGAGCTAAATTAAGAAATACAAAGAAAGGGATTTCTAGGCTTCATTTTCCTCAGGAGACTACACATTTAACCTCACAACTTGCCTCCATTTTCTCAGAAATGAACTGTTTCCTCTTGTTAGGCAGTTTAAATCAGATCAGGCATTACCTTATAAAGGAGCTAATTTTCCACTTAGGCACAAGGGCATCTGAGAGGCAGGAGAGTCTGTTACAAACCCTCCCGTTGCTCCACTTGAGAAGATATTTTAGTGTCGGGTCTTTGCATCATCACCCTAAATGGAGTCACTACCACGCTCCTTCTGGCCCAACTAATTCTTATGTAATATCAGAGAAGTAAAACTTCTTCATGATCATCTGAATGTTGGTTTTCAATTAAGACACAGACTATGTCTTAAATATAGGAGATCCAGGACCAAAATATGTCTTCCAAGCCAGAGAAAGGATTTGGATGTGTATCAACAACATCATGGATGAGTCTGATTGAATGATGGGTTAGTGTAGCTCTAGCTCATGAGCAACTGCTGCAGTGACAGCAGTAACAGTATCTTCAATTTATGCAGTAACATACATTCCAACACATACTACATGCTATTCATTATCTGAAATCCTTTTGATGAAATGAAAACAATTCTGTGATTTATGGCAACTATCAAACTGAAAACAGCTTGAAAAATATTGAAAAAAATATTTTTATTCTTGTTTTATTTACTCTCTTGTAATGTTAGGGTTTTCTTAATAGAATCGATCAACTACATCTCTCAAAGCCTAGGAAATTACTGAATTATACAATACATTTTAAAACTTTTTTCTACATTACATTTTTTCCCATATGTAATATGAATAAATACAAATAAATTAAATCCTGAATGCATAATTCTCTAAGAGCGCACTAAAGCCTACTGTCTCCAACAGTCTTCACAAATGTATTTTCAGGAGACAGATATCTCAAAAGATAGCCTCTTATCATAGCTTCATATAGTATTTAAAATGCAGTTAAGCTGGAATGGAATGGAATGGAATGGAATGGAATGGAATGGAATGGAATGGAATGGAATGGAATAGAATAGAATAGAATAGAATAGAATAGAATAGAATAGAATAGAATAGAATAGAATAGAATAGAATAGAATAGAATAGACACTCTATTCACCCATATATCACTCACAGGACTCTCACAACTGGACAGTTTTAGGCTAATATTTACCAGCGCCTTGAGCCTTGCTGTCAAGCACCAACCAGATTGGCACATACTGTCCCGTGTGGAACAGGCACATGGTAGCACAACCTTCATGTTTGGAGAGGGACTGCATCTTTCATTTCCATTATGCCTGATGGATGCCGTTCAATTTTTTAGTGTTCTTTTCATGGGAAAACATCTACTTTGTTTATACTGTGAAACTACCCTCAATATGGAAACTATTAGTCCAATCGAATTTGGAATTTAGAAATTGAAAAAATAAACTATTTGACAATGGATTAATACTTAAAATCCTGAAAATATTTTATTTGGTTCTCCATACTATGAGTATATGAAATATACTTATGAAATAACTTATGAAAACAATTTTTAGAAACTCTCATGGCTGTTTATGTGTTTAGTCCAATTCTCCTGATATTGATAATTATTTTTTCAAATAACATCTAGTATCAAAAGAGTTAAAGAACTGAATTTATATTAAAAGATTGATACTATCCAGGTGTTCAGCTATCTTGGAAAAAGGCACTTGAGATATACCCTGTCTGCTGTAAATATCATTCGGAGACGGATTAGGCAGTGTTATACAAAACTTTAGTAAAACATAGGGATAATGAAAAAAACATTGTTCAAGTTCAAATTGCCAAACATGTGACATCCAGAATGCTGTAGTGTACATATCGTCAACAACAGGCTCGTAACATCTTATGAAGAGACAAAAGCAATATTAGGTTCTTCTGTCAGAGGCACACTAGAAACAGATTAACAGCTTCTCTGATGCTATAATATACTTTGTGTTAGTCACATAAAAAGTATATGTCACTTACTCCTTGAGGGTGCAGGGTCCTTGCAATATCTTGGTAATTTTATTCAAGTTACAGGACCAATGTGTTAACTCTGACTTGTCGCATGACATAATTCTGATACAGAAAATAATAGTGATCAGAGGTCTCTGATGGAAGGGAACTGGTGTATATTCTCTAAAGTTCCTGCCCTTGGGATCAAGTTCCCTTGCATCCAGTTTGCTTTATATAATACAACCACTGAGCTGTTTAAAAACAAAACAAAACAGAAAAAAACTCCACCCGTTTTAGTGAACTGCTAGGAGAAAATGTAACCTCAGGGTTAATGGATGCAATCATTCACAGGTGGGATTGTCTGGGGAGGTGTATGTTTTCACAGGGAAATTTCCATACAGCTAAAAGCCACCACACAACAATTTGGGTGGGACAAGGGAGAGTTTTTAAAGAAGCACTAAAATAACTGCGTCTGTTTGTAGTTATTGGACTGTTGTGATTTTTGTTTAGTAGGTCAACACAATGTCTTCTTATTAATTTGTGTCTAGACCTATCACGCAAAGGCTGTTGCTTCACAGACGGTTTCAATCAGACCAGTCAAACCAGCAAAATAGGACAACCTGGTTAGAATTACTTTCTCAACCTCATTTTGAACTGTTGCTTTTTCAATCAGTCTTGGCAGATTTCATTATAAGGTATTTATTAGAGCACACACATTTCACGTGACATAACAGTTTTATGGAAGAAAAGTGCACGTTCAGTCATAGAGTAAACCAGGATACAAAATGCTGTGATTTGAAGAAATAACATTTAACAAGTCATGCATCATGAGAAGAAAATTGATGGTGTACTTCTACTACAGTTTTTTTCTTTTCTTATTGTATTCCTTGTAATGTTATTCTATAAAAAGTACAGTACCCACACCTGACCTCTCAGAGTTTGAGCTGTGTGAAAGCTAACTTTACACTTCCCTGGTCAAACTGGACAATAATTCAAAGTAAATCTGAAGCATCTCAGAATAGAAAAGAAGTTTTCTTTTCCTTTAAACAAATTCCCTCACTGAGAAAGAAATGAAGGAACTTTTATTCTGTGTTTTTAGCTTTAAAATTTTACAAGTAAATATCAAAACAAAATGTCTTTCCAAAAAGAAACGGTAAACCATTTCATTTGGAGACATTCGAAATGAAACATGTAGGTTTTACAGAAAAAAAAAAAAAAAAAGTAACAAACTTTCATCCAAAATTATTCTCTAACCGTTGCATGAATTCTCAAGTAGTTTTAACTGAAACTGTATATGTGTCTTCTGGTGAATTAAATATCCATCAAAACTTTTTTCATTTTTACAGTCTTTTGCTCTTTTTCTCTGGCTATTCCAGACAAAGGATTCTTCCCATCTCAGCAACCCTTAATAGAGGTTAATCCTCACTAAATTTCAGCATTTTATATAACTGCTTGTTTGGCCAAAGTCAGACTTATTCCTTCAAAAACTTAAGGCTTTCTTTTAACTAAATAAACATTATTACTTGCAATACTTTAATATCAGAAACAATCAGCTTTTAAATCCTTAATAAGGCAAGTGTACGCATGTATATGCCAGCCTGAAAAGGAAAACAGGAACACCAAGATGGTTGAAGATAAATAAACTTTCTAATTCTATTTATGCTTAAGTGTGATTTTCAGTTGTTAACTAGGTTACTCAACACTGAATCTTAAAAACTCATAATGAGGACATATTGATGAGACATGTTTTGACCTTGCTGCGTGATTTTACACCTGTCAGAATATGATCTTGTTACCGTTCTGTTTGAAATCATGACAGATGCAGTTTCTACTGTAGTATCCATACTGAGAAAAAGTCACTAAATGAGTGAATTATTCTTTGCAGCTATGGATCACGGAATATATTGAATGCATTATATTTATTTGTAATGGAAGAAATCATGCTATTCAAATATAAGAGGGGGGGAAAGTTTAACCATTTTCTCTTAAACACATTATTTTTTTACTTTAAGCACTAAAACTCACACTGTATTCCTGTACATATATGGTCCTGTATTGTACCCCAGGCTATATATGCTATAGGCATCATTCTTCAATGGCTGTACTGTCAATGCAAGTAACAAGCTGTTTAAGAAATTCCTAATTTGTCTGGTTTTCTTGCAGTTCATGTCAACAAGCAATCAAAAGACATCAGCATGACTGGAAAGGAGGCTGTGCTACGGGTGCTGCCTTGCTCGCTAGCTACTGTGGATACTGTGGTTAGGTAATTGGCACCATCTCAGCTTTTTGCTACAGTGGTTACTATTTAATGATGTTGCCTTGGTTCCTAGTTACTGGACAGTTTAGGTGCCTTCTTGATTTAGTACAAACTGTTACTTCTGCTGCTGCACTTTGCTGAGCTATTGGCAGGATACAGCTGTGGTCCAAATCTTGGGATTTCTTCTTGGCCAGATACCTGTTACTGCAAAGTTTTCCTTCATCTGGAGTTTTGGGATTCAACCTGACATTAGTGCATCAGTGTTGATGGGTGTAACTGTAATATATATGTTCTCTGAGGGATAGATGGTATTTAGGAGTTTCAAAGTAACATACAGAAGTTAGACACCTTTTTTTTTTTTTTTTTTTTTTTTTGGTATTTCCTCAAGGAATGATCACTCTAATTCCTTGTGGCTTCTCTAAAGTCAAAGGAGTTCTTCTATAACCATTTCTGGTTACAGCAGGAACAGAGATTTCTGCTGTAATCTGTTTAACCTAAAACTTTCTGAATATTTACCTCCCTAGACTAGAGCTTTCAAGCAAATTTAAAAAGCTGTGTCTTTTTCGAATGCTCTGCAGCAATGCTGTCAAATAGTCAACAGCCATATCAGGGTGAAGCAAGGATCCAAGAGATGGCTTGAGAAAGCCACCTTTCTAGGATCTGAGTTATGATAGGGCATAATTCACTAGTTACTGAGTGATACTCAGACAACTTTTCCATTGTAAGCAAAATGGTGACCAGCTCAGAGGTAATCACACACAAATGCTTTTCAAAAGCAGAACTTTCTGACAGAGTGATGGTCACACAATTACACAGCTTCCCCACTTCCTAGATATTTTCCCTTTGATTTCATGTTAGAAACTTATACCTTATAAAAGAGACAGCATCTGTGCTTCATTAGACTGTAAATTCAGGGGAAGGGGGAGGGGAAGAGAAAAAATCTGAAGTGTTTCTCCAAATTTCCCTGGATTCTCCCAGTGGGACTGGCAAATGCAGAAGGCAAAAGACAGAAATGGAAGATTAACAAAGAACATCTGAAAGAAGGACAAATGAGCACATTAAGTATAAAGTCTACTACAAAACACTGCTACAGTCCAACATTACTCCTAAATTTTTGCTTTAGAAATCATGTGTTTCATTTAAAAAATAAAATCTGTTTCATTAAATGTATAAATTAAATTTTAAAACACATTCAAACAAATAAAGACAAAAGACAAGGACTGTTAATTAATAATGTAACTGTTCCTGTTACATCAGGACTACACCATACCCTAAGTATTCTCTTCTTCCTAGTTCAGCCCTTCATCACGAGACACACCATTTATCCCTTCAATTTCTTTTGCTTTCTGTTCTGTCACATATCTTTCTACTCATCTAACTCTAAATTCTAACAACTGGTTCATGCCACATATCTTTGCTTTTCCTCCACCAGGATTCGTTTTTGCCAAATGTCCTTTTTTCCCTCCCAGTTTCTTGGCCCACTTTTCTCAGTGGTTGCGGTGCCAGCTAACACTGCTTCTCTGTCTTCTTGCTCATTATGCACTTACGTTTTTCCATGTTCCCCTTGTGCTTCTCATTTTTTAAATTTAATATGGGGTTTATGAAATCACTAACACCACATGTCTTAGCACTTTCTTCATATTTTCTGCTGAGAACAAGAATGATAGTTTGCTTTTACAAAATGTAACCATAATTAATATGTTTAAAGTTGACCAGTTGCCTCCTTTAAATAATCTTTTCCAAATGCCCATGTCACTTACTGTCCAGTTCTAAAATAAGGAACATTATTGTGGAACAATAGACAAAAAGCAGTATATTCTGGCTATACTATTGTCAGTGTCTGTGCCACAAAAATTCACTGTTAGTCCTTCTCCCACAGGAAAAAGAAATTTCATTTTTTGTATATGTACCTGTATGGGAAATAAGAGGTGCCTGATTTGTCCTATTTAACATGCAGAAAGATTGCTAGTGTATGTGATCCAACATGTCACTGACTGACAATCACCAGAATGAAACCTTATCTTGTGCAAATAAAATTAGAAAAAAGTATTTATGCAGAAATCAGTCTGATTACAATGTACAAATAAAAATTAGTTAGAGCAACAAACAGGACTGAAAGATGTAGCCAGGTTATAGGTATATGAATTTCAACCTCACAAGCAAAATGTTACTTTGGCTTCTCCAGTTCAGCCATGAACCCCACAAGACATTATTTTTAATAAAGCACCTTAGCTCTCACTGTGAATCAGTAACCTTCTCCTGCCAAAGGACATAATTCAGCCAGAGGTCTATCATTCATCCTGGATATTTGCTCACTGAAATGCAACAAATTCAAAAGGTGCTCACCAGCTACAGTCTGTAAAATGCTTTCTGTCACTCCCTGGAACTTCAGCTCTAGTAAGTCAAAAGTCTGAAGTAGATTTCTCCTCCCCAGCCCCAAAAAAATTAAAATAAGCAGAAGAAAGACAGCTACGAAGACCCAAAGTTGGATTAATGTTAACTCACTGCCAGACACCAGTCTGGGATTCTCTAATGCAAGAGTTTCCTAGATTAGCACAAAAGCATGTGCAGAACTCCATGCCAAGGGATAAAAAGGCCTAAAGAAGAACTAGCAAGTACCTAAGTATGAAGAAAGCCACGTATGCCAAAGTCTTCTTTTAAAAATACTATTTTAGCTTTTTAATCACTTAGCATTTTACCCTTGTGCTCTTGCACATAAGTAACAGTGAAGGCCACTCTGAGCTCTGTTCAGGGAACTGGCTAGTGAAAAGCTGATTCATCTATCCCAACAATAAACTGCAGTAAATAAACAGTAAACTGTTATTACTGTAGTTATGTGTAGTCAAGACATCCCTCTCCAGAAGCAGGAGTAGATCCAATGGAGTCCACAGGGTAACTGAGACCCTAAAGGTATGTCTGTAGGTGGCTATTGAACTCTACTGCCTGATGCAGCCTTGACAAAGCCTAAACTTGAGCCCCAGCTGCAGCTAAGAGAAGTATAAAAATGCAGAAGACCTTTCTTAGTAGACTCTGTTTCTTACCCTCTTTCTAAACATGAAGTACTGGTCACTATTGGAGATGAGGCTTTGCTAGTTTGACTTTTGCTCTGATCCACTGCAACAGTTCTTATGAAGTGTAAACAAGAATAAAAATCTGGTCTAGTAAGACCATGGTTTTTAGCCTTCTGACTTTAAACAGGAGTAGTGAGCAACAATATTGGTTTCATTAACTCCAGCAATAAGCTGGCCTTCTGGGTCCAATCTAAACTTGCTATGAAAAGAATTAATTATTTTACCAAGCTCTCAGTTTTGAGGAATGAAGATTACATAATTCCAGCGTGGCCTCTTTAATTAATTTAATACAAGAATTTTACTTGCCCACAGTCTGTCTCTTATTGTCCAGTAATGTTACATAAACTAAAAAGTAATCAGCAAAATTAAAAGCTTGTATTTATTATCTAATTACCAAGCAAAAGTGACCAGTGAAATCTGGACTTTTCGGATATTAAGCTATACTGGCACCCAAAAGTTAATCTAGATATTTATTGAGGGTAGTGAATTGTTTGGTACTTCCCTTCACTGGCACGATAGGGTAGAGGACAGGAGGGCACTGTGCCTTCTATCTGCAGAACCCACAAGCTAAAGGAGATTTCTTCAAGCAGACAGAACTCCCAGGGAGCTCCTGCTGCTGCTGCAGGGAAAACCTCCTGCTAGCATGACACCAGAGCGCTGGCATGGCTTGGTCAGCAGGGACACGATCACTCTTCCACACTGGCAGACATCTGCCCCAGCAGGCAAATCGACAGGCGTGACCAGCACACTTGCACCCAAGCCACCCAGCCTCTTAAATGCACTCTGTCCTCTCCACCTGCACTGAGGTGAACATCTAACACCTGCTTAACCAGTGGATCCCTCCCACCCTCAGTAGGATTTAGATGAGACCCCCTTAGTCCTGTAGCAGCCACTGAGATTCAAGCCATTGCCTTTTGCTAAGGGGAGGCAGGTTGAAACTCAGGCTTAAAGCTGAGCACTGTGAATAGGGTCCAGTACTGTGCCCAGGAAACAACTCTTGCCTGCTGCATGGGCATTTGCATAGGGTTCTCAGCCACGATCTCAAGAGCTGCTTGCAGGGACGCTCCCAGCACAGCTCACCCACCCACCAGGCAGAAACCACAGCACAGCTCAAGCAAACATTTTTTTTCCCAAACAAGGTTATCAGGAAAGCACAGACATTTCTGGGTAGTTTATTTTCTTGATTTGCAGATTGCTCAATAAGAAAACATTTCTGATCCTACACAATCCATGTTCCAAAAAAATTGAGCAGGGGGAAAAGAAATATTGAAATAATGGCATAAAAACTTTTATGCTACTAAGCCTCCAAAACAATTTGAAACACATGTATTTTTTTTTTTTTTTGTCTACGAATTGGACCATATTCAAGTCATTGCTTATTTTTTGCCAAACCAGGAAAAAATATGCCAAATACAGAGCTTTGATGAATGCACAGGTGATGTCATTTCAACAAGTCCGGGGACATTTAAAGGGAGAAAACAATTTATGATTTCACCTCTGAATGAGAACAGTCTGCTGTTTATTCAGACTCAATGTTTGAAAAGAGTACTAATCCAGCCTACAGAAAATGAGATAATTTTATTTATTTCAACAGAAGAACTGTTTATACATAAACAAAGCTGTAACATTTTTTCCTTTCATATTGACTGTGAAATATGAAAATATCCTGGTAATAACCCCCCAAAACAATCCTTCTTGAGCCATTGCAACATTCTTCTCTTTGTTGGCTTTGTAGATTACTCTTTCATACATGACTTCCATATTTACTGTAGTGTTCCCATGTATATGCAAAGAGCAGAATGTCAAAATGGAGATAGGATCAGCAGATCTTAGCACAGAGTTTTGTCCTCAAGAAAATGAAAAAGATGTGAACAAAACAAGAAGTTGCCTGTCTTTCTGTTGCCTCAGTGATCAACAGTTCCAACTTTTCTACTTTTTGGTCAGCATATGGTAGAACATGTGAAAACTAAGCGTATCCTTCTCTCTGTTCCTAAATGGCCTTAGCTTGTATGAACAGTGACTTGATGGACATGGACTCTGTCACGGTTTTTTCTACAGAGCAGGCAGAACATAGTGCGGGTATTAGGAAGGATCACCCAGCCACACCAGCCTAACCTCTAGGCATGCCACCTTCCAGGTGAACAGGAGGAGGGTAGTTTGCTCTACCATCTTCTTTTAAGGTGTTCCCTTCATCAGCTGCCAGCTAGTTTTGCATCACTGAAAGGGAAATCTAAAGCTATGAGGTAGTTGGTGTAATCTAATGAAAAAACATCACCAGAAATAAATTCCTGATCATTGCTTAAAACTTGAACAGTGATACCTGTTCACAAAGCCAAGCACAATGGCCAGAGTAATCTATTTTTATTCTCACTGAACTCATATAGCTCTACATTTAATAATCTCTATGTTTTCATATTTACTATCTAAACAGGCTGCATCTGTTTCACCATGGGGTGTTGGAGCTTGTTCTTCTTCCACTGTCCTAGTGTGCCTCCACTCCTGTCCCCTCAGCTGCTCCACCTTTGTGGACTATTTCCTATGATTGTCCACACATATTTTCAAGACAATTGTCAAGGCTTGAGCTCAGAGGGCAACTGAGCACCACACAGAGACCCACTCCCCTCTTCCCCCCCACCACTGAGAAGGAAAAATTAAAGCAGAAAGCTCAGGAATTGAGGTAAGGACAGTGAGGGATGACTCACCCATTATGGTCACAGACAAAAGACTCGATAGGGGAAGAAACAAAGAACATAAATTTAATGCAGACACTAACAACAACACTACTTAAGAGACAGAGTAGGGCCATGAGAAGCATTACCATGTCTTTAAAACACCTTCCCCCACCCCTCCCTCCTTCCCGAGCTCAGCTTTGCTCCCGATATCTCTACCTCCTTCTCCCCCAGCAGCGCAGGGGACAGGGAATGGGGGTGCAGCCATCCTGCTGCTTCTTTCACCTTGCCAGAGCGGGAAACCTTCTGTCATTCCTCCCCTGTTCCAGTGCGGTTCCGCTCTTACAGGAGACAGTTCTCCGCAAACTCCCTCTGACGTGAGTCACTCCCACAGGCTGCAGTGTTTCCCTAGCTGCTCCGGCACGGGTCACCCCTGTGTGTTGCCGTCCTCCCAGCGCTGAACTACAGTAGCAGGGATGTCTTCTCCCCACAGAGCCCTGTCCTACTCAGGCTCAGTCACCTGTCCCGGTGTGAGGCCCCACACAGGCTGCTGGTGGGCATCTGCTCCACTGTGGACCTCCGTGGGTGACAGGTGGGGGTGGCCCTGCAGTCTCACCATGGGATACAGGGGAGTCTCTGCTCCGGCTCTGCACCTCCCAACCCTCACCTCCTTCCTTCCACCGACCTCGGTGTTCTCACACATGTTCTCCTCGCAATTCCTCCTCCCACGTTCCCCTTCTTAAATAGGCTATTGCAGAGGCGCAGCTAATTGCCTTGGCCTTGGTGCAAAGGCAGACTTGGAGCTGGGGGAGCTTTAAGAACCTTCTCACAGGGAACCACAATTGTAGCCCCCTCCCCTGCTAACTGAAAATTTCACCACTCACTCAAACTCAAAACAACAAGCCTAATGCAGCCTGTCTGACGGTTCCAAGTCTCTTCTTGAAAACATGGTATTTTGGGGAGCGTGCAATTTTCTTTGCACTTATTTTATCTTCTTAGCTACTTTTGTTTACACAAAATTAAGTTCAAGTATATCCCTCGTGGGTTTCTCTGTACAAGGAATGTCTATGTTTACTCCTTTCTGCCCATATTGTCACATTTGGGTCTATGCCAGTAATCTGAGAACCGTTAACACTAGGAAGACATCTCAGGTCAGCAAATCTTGGCCTCTGAGACTACTTTCAACATACTTATATCTTTATGTTCTTTAATGTGATTATGTAAGAGGATAAGGAAGAAAAACCTAAGAAACCCGTACTCCAGACCAAGATGAGACAATATAGGTAACCTTGAAGTGCTGGAATTTAACAGTTTTGAGTGGTCTCAAGAACACATCAGATACTTGAGAAAGCAGATAACGAGAGAGCACGTTAAGGATACTCTCCCACCAGCTTTCCTGGTGTAATTTCTTTAAACGGCAAAGAGGAATCCTAGATAACAGGACTGAAAGAGAGGTCATCTAATGTATTGCTATGGGATCATCAACTATACCTAAATTATACTTAAAAAGGATGTGGAGGATTCTGTAAGCTCATGACAAACATTAAATCTGATATACTTCTGTCTGAGGCTTCCACCCAAGAGCTCACCTGTTGGTGGGCCCAAAGTTTTTATATCTGAGTTTTAAGAGCCCAGAGTTTGTTTGGTCTAACATTGGTTGAACACAATGACCTCCTGGACCTGTTACTTTACACAGCATTCACTCAGGCATTCCCTGACAAAAGGTCTAAAGACTGTTAATCTCTCCTCTTCATTTTGAGAGGAAGGAGGAGAATGAAGAGGTTGGTGATGGAAAGATGAAAGGAGATTTAGTTTTGTACTACAAAGGACCTGATGACTGGCTAGATACCTCTGTGTTTGTGATTGTGCATCTAGCAGTTCAGAAGAAATTTAATTTTCATAGTACCCAGCACCAGATTCAGCTAGGATTCTGTTTACAAAATTAACCACCCCAAAGGGTGACATAAGGCAACTGTTTCTGCCTGAAGAAATGCTTGCTACCCATCTTGTGACTTTGTCAGACAAAATTACTAAGTAATACAATCAAGAAAAAACCCAGCCTTATAACAAAATAAACAGCCTAGCATTGTACCCTAGACATTACCTCCAACACTCTGTCAAGAAGAAAAACATATAGAAGCAGTGCCGCTTTGCTGAGAATGTCATGCAGCCAGGTTTGAATGTTCAGCTCTGCAAATCTACTCTGCCTGCATGGTGGGCTGCAGCAGCACAAAGGGACCTTCAGAAAACCAGGTTGAAGAGACTAGTTAAGAGTGTAAAAATAGACCATGTGTTGCTGTAAGTTTTAACTAAAAGGTAAGACTAGTGTTACAGTAACTCAGCTTGTGAACAAGAAAGACTTTGCATCACATATTGCTCCTGAGAAACAGGAACTGATAGCAGAGTACAGAACAGTAGATAAAAGGCTAAGATGGCCACTGCAAAGCTCCTGTGAAACAACCATAGTTTAGTATGCAGGGAGGCATGGAAAATAAAAAGCTGCAGTGCAGTTCAGGAGGAGTTGTTTCTCCTGTAGGATACAAAAAAAAAAAATTAAATATTTTAGCCATTTTCAATTATTAATAACTGCCAATTATGCCATGTCTTTTGCTTATTAAGTAAAGACCATGCTCAGAATCTTGAAGTTCACTGTGCAGAATTCAGTGGACTTGATTGTGTGATTTATATGTTTTTACCATCACTATTCTTTTGATTGCAGGATCCTCAAACAATTAAGAGTTTTCAAAACAGGTTTACATATACTTCCTTTATGACTGCATGGGTAAATCCACCACACAGTGACGGATTCCTTCTCCAAGGATACTTCTGGAAATAAAGTTTTATTCATAAAATGATTGCAATAAAGAGAAAAGAGGGAATGAGTCAAGTTTACACCTTTGAGACAAATAAGTATTTATAAGCAATGTTCACCCAGCTCAGTCCCGCCACATGGCCATTTCAGTAAAAGGCTTCCATGCTCCCCCAGTGCCAACAAATCCTTTCTGCAGTTCTACAAGTTCTTCTCCTGTTTATTTACATACAGTTTCTGTCATTTTCTGATCAAATAAAGAATGCTCAGTCTTATCCTCTTGACAAGTCTCACTCCCTAGAGCTTGTTTTTATCCTAGATGGTGTGTTATCATGATGGAAGTGTCTTCTGTTCTCTTTCAGAAGAATCTCTGTAGACATTTTTGACTAGTTTTTCAACATAAATTTCTGCATGAAAACCTGTCTTGTTAAAACTGTCACAATACAACTTTAATGAAAACTGATAGAAATCAAGCATAAATATATGAATAAATAAAATTATTTTCTAGATAACTTGATTCAAAATTCACTATATAAGACTTCTCTTGAAACGGGAGGACAAACTGTCCTTTAAAAGGTCAGTGTATTTGAATTTAAATGATGGAGAAGTTTGGGGTAACATCTGAGCTATGCTGTCCTAGTGTAGCTAGAAATAGCTGCAGTAGAATGTGGTTAAATGTAAAGATGAGCTGATAAATACACAAAAGTCTGGCACGTACAGTGGTAGATGCTGTGGAGGAAAGATAAAGGAAACCTCTACCTCTGTGCAACTGTTACGTTGCAACACTCATCAGCTTCTGAAGCAAATCAGTCTGTAGCCAAGAAAAAAATACTTTGTTGATTCGTTACTTTCGTTGTGTTTGTCTTTCCTACCTCATTTAAAATTTGTGCTTTTGGAAGCAAACTTGTAAATATTTACAAAATGAATCATACTAAACAGCAAAGGAGATTAGAGAAATGCTTTGGTACTAAAACAATGTATTTCACGTAGCCTCATTGTATAATTCAATTATATATTAGAGGGGAGATAGAGAAATACAAATGGTGAAATGTGACTCAGTTTTATAAGGTCAGATTTCTAACATATTCACAGAATCATTTAGGTTGCAAAAGGACCTTGAAGATCATCTAGTCCAACCATTAACCTAACACTGACAGTTCCCAACTACACCAGATCCCTCAGCACTAGGTTGATCCTATTTTTAAACACCTCCAGGGATGGGGACTCCACCACTGCCCTGGGCAGCCCATTCCAACACCTAACAACCCCTTCTGGAAAGAAATGCTTCCTAGTATCTAGTCTGAACTTTCCCTGGTGCAACCTGAGGCCATTCCCTCTTGGCCTATTGCTTGTTACTTGGTTAAAGAGACTCATCCCCAGCTCTCTGCACCCTCCTTTCAGGGAGATGTAGAGGGCGATGAGGTCTCCCCTCAGCCTCCTCTGCTCCAGACTAAACCCCCCCAGTTCCCTCAGCCGCTCCTCGTACGACCTGTGCTCCAGACCCTGCACCAGCTGCGTTGCCCTTCTCTGGACACGCTCGAGTCATTCAATGTCCTTTTTGTAGTGAGGGGCCCAAAACTGAACACAGGAATCGAGGGGCGGCCTCCCCAGTGCCGAGTACAGGGGTCAGATCCCTTCCCTGTCCCTGCTGGCCACGCTATTGCTGACACAAGCCAGGATGCCATTGGCCTTCTTGGCCACCTGGGCACACTGCTGGCTCCTGTTCAGCCGGCTGTCAATCAGCACCCCCAGGTCCCTCTCTGACTGGCAGCTCTCCAGCCACTCCTCCCCAAGCCTGTAGCGCTGCTGGGGGTTGTTGTGGCCCAAGGGCAGCCCCCGGCATTTGCCCTCAGTGAAACTCCCCCAGTTGGCCTCAGCCCATGGCTCCAGCCTGTCCAGGTCTCTCTGCAGAGCCTCCCTACCCTCGAGCACATCAACACTCCCACCCAACTGGGTGTCATCTGCAAACTGACTGAGGGTGCACTCGATCCCCTCGTCTAGATCATCAATAAAGATGTTAAACAGGAGTGGCCCCAACACTGAGCCCTGGGGGACACCACTCGTGACTGGCCGCCAACACCCACAGGCTTTCCCTCATCCAATAAGCAGGTTGCTCTGTCCTAGAAGGAGATCAGGTTTGTCAAGCAGGACCTGCCTTTCATAAATCCATGCTGACTGGGCCTGATCATCTGGTTGTCCCTCATGTGTTGTGTGATGCTACTCAGGATGAGCTGCTCCATCAGCTTCCCGGGCACCAAAGTCAAGCTGTCAGGCCTGTAATTTCCCAGATCATCCTTCCAACCCTTCTCACATATGGGCGTCACATTGGCCAATTTCCAATCCATTGGGACCTCCCTGGTCAGCCAGGACTGCTGGTAAATGATGGAAAGCTTGGCGATCACCCCAGCCAGCTCCTTCAGCACCGCCCGGTGTATCCCATCCAGTCCCATAGACTTGTGTATGTCTGTGTGATGCAGCTGGTAACTGGTTATCTCATCCTGGATTGTGGGGGGGTCGTTCTCTCAGTCTCTGTCTTTTGGCTGAGGAGGCTGGATTCCCTCAGTACAACTGATCTTGTCATTAAAGACTGAGGCAAAGAAGGCATTAAGCACCTCAGCCTTCTCCTCATCACTTGCTACCATTTTTCCTCCTGTGTCTAGCAGGGAAAGGATGCTCTCCCTGGTCTTTCTTTTGCTGTTAACATACTTATGTTAACATTATGTTAACAAGAAACATTTCTTGTTGTCCTTGATTGTAGAAGCCAGACTAAAACAATATAGATTAAATCCAAATTAAGTTGTATTTGCTATATTTACTGTGGTGAAACTAGATTTCATAAATATATTAGCACCTGGAGATACTTGATGATTTCTGAATTACAATGTTAAAACATTCATAAATGAAAATGTTTGAGTGTGAAGAAAAAGTATACATTTGGCTTCTGGGGGCTTTTGCTACTGAGATTTATTTTGATTGATCATTCATAACACCTACTTCTTTTCACATAAACACATGTAAAACTTGTGTTAACTATTAAGAAAAAAGTGCTCCTTTTTGTTTCTTAATGGTTTATCAATACTGCAGCAATAACGAAAACCATAAGAAACAAGGCTGCACCACATTTGTAGGTAATTAGGCTGTGGTTTATTCCTATATAAACCGCATTTGCAATTTATTGAAAAGCAATGTGGTTTATAAACAAAAATTACTCACATTGCATGCCATCATAAAAAGACTATCTATCATAACACCAGAACAAAGTGATGTAGACCACTTTGCTCATTATAAAAGCATTGACATTGAATATATATCATTTCTAGAGAGAGCTGAAAGATAAGTAGAGAACAGGAAGAGCTTCTCATGTGCAAAGCACTTGGTACAGTCAAAGAGATTAAATATTTTACATAAAAAAGATGTAATGTTCTTTGTACTAAATCACATCAGATGTTATCACACATAAATCATTGTCACGAGGACAATAAAAGCACAGAGGAGCCTAATGAAATTGTAATTTGTTGAACATCCAGCTTAGTGTAATAGGAAGTCTAAACAGTTCCCTGCCCATGGAAATAGCAAAAAAAAAGAGGGACAGGCACAGGTCACCTGCCTGTGTAGAGGGGGTCCAACAGCTACCCAGCAAAGGTAAGAACAAAGACCAGCTGCACAGGAAACTAGAGATTTAAACCTCTCGAGTCTGGTACAACAACCACTCCAGACTGCAGATCCTAACCTTTTCTGGAAGTCCAGTCTACTTATTTCTTTGTTGGTACTTCTCAGAGAAAAATTATCCCTGTCTCACCTCATTCATCCTAAACATGATTTATTTCCTAGAGTTACACAGCTATTGGTTGAGCTATTTCAAATCAAATAACATCATGATGGTCAATAGAATAGATTCATATTGGCTTGAAAGATTCCAAGTCTGTGATACCAGCTGAGGTACAACACTACCCTGACACTGTTGTTCTTGTTACTTTTGTTGCTGTTGTTGTTGACATTTTTATAGACCCAGATGAAATGATACTTCACCACCATTCACAAGGCCATGATCCAATGCCATTAGCAGCTGGTTAACAAGACTGTTGTGATCATGTAAGAAAAACTCAAAATGAAACAAAAATTAAATTGCAAATAAATGCTAATGCCAAGGAAAGCAGTCCCAACAGAAAGTGTGAATGAACTGGACACAGGAAAAGTAGTGGCAACTCAAGAACAGACTCAAATTTTCTTTCCTGCCCTGAGGCCTTCTTGGCTGAATGGGAGTACTATATTTCAGTCCTGCCAGTACCTTCTAAAAATTACTTGCCTGTCCGATGCCAACTTCTAAGTACAAGTTTAGGCACCTAATGAAGTACTAAAATCCAACCTCTCAGGTGGGACACAAATCCAAGATAACTGGTTCAGGCCACAGTTTTCTCAGAAGTCAATGGAGGTGAAGGGTCCTCTTCTTTGAAGAAATATGTGGTTCTGTGCCTAAAGAGGTGACAAACTTTCTGGAAGACTCTAACTGTCCCTGCAGACTCAGAGGGGAATTGCGGTAACAAAGCTCCACAGCTTAGTCATTTCCCCGTGATATGAAATTCTACATCTTTTTCCTCAGCTGCAACATGGGAGTAGTCACATATTTATTGTATTTCATCGGACTCTTGTGAGGGAATTAGTTTAAATCACTTTTAAGAATACTCAGTATTTATTAAGTCTGTTCCCACCAGCAGGTATTAATTATTATTTTATTTTGTAAATAATTTGTAGAGTTCTCTTTCAGCTGCACTTAAGGTTTTCCAAAGAAAGAAGCTTATTAGTAGCTTCAGAAATGTCTCATAAGCCTCCAGTTATTTGTGTCTGTCAACTTCTCCAAGTTGGAAATGGAAGAGTTGCGTTAAACATCCCTATTAACTTTCCAACATGTGACTCAAAGCGATTCCTCTGTCTTTGATTAGTTAGAAGTACATCTGCAAAGCTCAGTTTACAATACACCACATAATCTCAAATACAGATCTTATTCTGCCATCTGGACTATACGTGTTAGTGTCAACAACAACAATAAACAATACAAGACACAGCTCACATAAACATTTCAGAAATCATAAGCTTAATCATTGTTCAGAAGTTGGACCAAGCTATGACTCAACTCTTCATCACTATAAGCCCTTGGCTTACTGGCTTAGAAATATAGCCAGAAGAAAGTGTATCCAAAACCTGAACTCAGAGATGAAAGGGAATTCATGTAGCATAACAATGATGTGAACAGCGATAAACAACTTTAAAAACTGGTCAGCTAGGAACCTGTAGTTGATTTGAATTGCAAGCCTTGCTGAATGGCAATCTCCACTAACACTACAAACACTATTGCTCTTACAGGATAAGATAATTTCTTAATTAATTTTATTAGGTACTTCTTTTCCTGTTCACTGAAGTCTGCTGGACTGCCTATGCTGCTGCCTCTCTAATCTTTGGCTTTCTAAAAGGATTCTGCCAATAGCATCAGTGGGTAGAATTGATTAAGATTTGAACTTGGGGAAAAAAAACCTGAAGCAATGATCAACGGAAAACATTTGCAGAAAGCAGAGCATAGAAAATGCCTGTAAAGCTGCTCTGTACACACAAATGTTGGGTTTTCACACACAAGTGCCATTGTGACTCATGATAGCATGAGTCAGAGTCAGAGCACTTCCAGCTCCAGAGGCCAGGTGCATTCCTACTTGTGCCACTTCCCCTCACTCTTTGATTTCCAAGCATGAAAACCTGGATGCACTGAAAAGGAAAAAACCACAGCATGTTCTGTGGTCTGAGAGCAGTCTAGGTATGTCTCTCGATTATTCTTAAGATTTGGTAAAAGACAAGAAATAAGAGGATGTTCCAGTGTTTCAGATAATAAACTAAACCAATGAAAATTATTTTCTCCTTATTTCCAAACATAGACACTAGGTCAGAGATGACTAAACTCTATTTCAGGCCCAAACTCTATGAGAGTGAAAAGCTTCTTACATGGTGTTTTAGACAAAGCTCACACCAAACACGGCTTTCTGTAGCCTCATTTCTCAGTCAGAAGTATGACAAGTCAGCAAAGATCTATACCATAGTAACACCATATATGAGACTGCATGTACTTGAAACAACCATCTCCCAGAAATAGCTGTCAGTATTTGGAAAGGGAAGGAGGAAATAGCTCTTATGAAACAGAGAAAGAAAAACTACCTTTTTAGACTACTGCATATTAATAAGCATCCCCATTTCCTCCCTCGGGAGTGAAATAAAGGTCATTGATTCAAGGAAGCTAGGAATTATTGCTAGTAAAGAAAATTCTGACTGGTTTTCCTCAAGAAAGTAGCAAGTATGAATTATCTAAAATAATTCCCAGGAGAATGTCTGTTTATAACCTATGCTCTGGGTCCTAAAGTTCAGTCCTACAAGACCTCATTAGTATAAGGAGTCAATTATTTTGTTATCTGATCCCTGAACCAGTGAAGGTCAAAATGTCCTCCAAAATCCCTTAGGTAGGCTGATATTTTGCACCAATATCCAGGCATTGGCAAATGAGCACAGTTTCCCCAGGCAAATTTTTAATGGATGTCTCTCACAGCTTTGAGAGACACTAAATAGAAAAGCCAAAAAACAAGAGCTAAATCAGCTGTCATATGTTGACTTCGTTTTCAGTCTTCATGATTTGATAGCCTAACAGAAAGTCATTGTGTATGGGTGTTATGTTTAAAGACATTTCTTCCACAGTCTGTTCTGTCCAATACTCTTGTTATGTCCCTGTCTAAACCTTCAGTTCGACTCAGAATTATCCAAGATTTGTTATTTTAAGGAGCTAAGTAGTAATCTGTATAAATGGGAAGAAGCTACAAAGTGCTTTTAGTGACTGGAGTGAGAAAAGAACATTGCAGGGCCTCATTCAGTCCATGATAACAACACAGCATAACTGAAGCTGAACTCACAGGTACTTTTAGTTATAAAGCTAATACTTTAAACAGGAAAGACACTGACAATACTGCAAATTCATTAAAATAATTGGTACTGCATGGCCGGTTACCAAACTGATGAGTGTGTGTGTTTGCTGCAAAGGGAAAAATGTGACTATTGTCTGTTCTGCAACCTTCTCATGCAGAGTCCAGAGCAAACCCTGTTCTGTAGATTTCTGAAACATCTGCTACTTTGTCAGTTCAGAAGTTTCCAACAGCAAGAGTTCGTCAAGATATTTTAATACCTTCTCAGACAATAAACCCAAGGAAGGGCTTATTTGAGATGGAAGGCTCAAATGCAGTAAAATGCCTTTGACCACATCTGCAAAACACAACCACGACAGTGAAAGATATCAAATGAGAAAAAAATAACAACATTGCATTTTACTTTATTGTCTTCCTTTCTTATGAGGTGTGAACGATAGTACTTGAAAATATACATATCACTTTTTTTCCCTGATTAAAAAGAAGAGGTTTCAAGTGATCTTGAAATAGGTGAATCAAATGAATTCAACCGAGAAATTTTTTTGTGTATATACATCCAGGATTAAGTATTCTTTTCTTTCTTCACCAAAAATCACAAGTGTCCAGAATTTGGATGACTGTGAACATCAGGTGGTTATGAAAAAGGTAAGAAATTAATATAATTTCTCCAAAAGTGCCATCTATTTTGAGATTAAAGCCAAAAATCACCAACCTGTAAAGTCAACCATAAAAAGCAATCATCACGAATCAACACAAAATCATTGTCCACATGTTTTCTGAAGCAAGATGGCTCAGCATAACTATTTTTCATGAGACTGTAATAAAACATGATAGCTGGCGTGTTTCTATGACAGACAATGGGGATTACAGAGACTGATTGCTCTAAACAATACATGTTAGTGAAGAGTGAGCTATTTCTTCAAAGGTAGGCTGATTTATGAGCTTTTGTCCCAATACAAAATTTTGAGAAAGTTTTACTCTTTTTTTATGGAAAAGATATAGAAGAATATGCTCGGGTTTTTAGGTGTACACCAAAGAAGGAGTCTGTAAATAAAATGTTTCACATTGGTGTAACTACATAGATTTGAATGGAATTATTCTTTATATATGCAGTAGACTTCAGTGGAATTACTATTTATTTATTTATATGTATATATCATCTTTTTGGAACAAAGACAAAAACATCTGCACATGATCCAAATATATTTGTCTTAAAAACACCACACAGATTCTCTGATCACAAACATCTATTTTGATGTCTATTACCATAGTGCTTAGGAGCCTCAGCCATGGACCAAAGCCCCTTTACGTATGGTCCTTCAACAAGTAAGCAATCTCTGTCCCTGCAGTGTGAGACAAAAGGAGGAAAGGAAAGAAGGAAGTTAAAGACATACAAATAGCAGGATGCACAATAGTACCAGTATATCAGTAGCCCAGCCATCAAGAGGGCTATGTTTCATTTACTGTTTGGCTGGTTTTCCCTTTTCTTGGTGTCACAACAAAGCAAAATTTTAAGGAATATGTATGCACTACTTAACTAGAGAAAAGATGTAATTTAAGACAGCAGCTAGTTGGCATTATTGAGTTATGTCATGTCAAAAAAGTATGAATGATAATACCATTTCCAGGAAAGCAATATATATGCTTGGTGGTGGAGTGTGGCTTGAAAACAGTGACTTAGGATCATGAACAAAAACTGAATGAAATTTCTGCGCCATTAAACATGAAGATTTAAATAAGCAGAAGGCTGTTTTATGGAATACACCTGATATTGTAAGATGAGATAAAATTAAAAGATAATATAGAAATAATACTGTATGAATTTTTTTAAGGGAATTTCTGTTTAAGACCTTAAAAATATCAAGAAATAAATGGTTCATTTTAAATCATATCTGTTTGCTTTGCATAGGTTATAAAGTATTTTAGTTTTCCTATGAATACTATGAGTTCCATGTGGATGCTGTGACTCATGCTAATAGCACAGAGGGTTTTAATGTTAATTGCAATGATTTATTTTAGTTTACAATCACCAGGGTTCAGCACTGAATGAAATCAAAACTGCAATACAGAATTATTGATTCATTGACCTGTTTAAATCTTAAGCAGCTCTGATGTCTCCACATCTGATTACAGACTTGTTTTAACAATCTGTTCTCACTTACAACTACCAATCACCAGATTGCCTTTGGGTTGCAGGCTATATGTAACATCTTTGGTCAGATATTTTCTTGAAGAAAGTTTACAGTTTTGACAAGACCTTGAAAATATTTATGCATGAAAGCTACTACTCATTCTCACCAAATCATTTATTATTGTCAGTCAGGTTCCCAAATAAATAACTGAATATCTACTAACTTTTAGAGAAAAAAAAAAAAAAAAAATCAAAGCAACAGACTAAGGCCACAGAGATCTGGTATGAAAGTCTATCATACATATTTCTTGTTGCCTGTCCTGTCAGCAAAGATCTCCCTTATAACCCAGTAGTTGATGTGGGGGATTTCAAACCGCATGAAGTGCATCTGCAACAGTTTCTATGGATAGGTCATTTTCAAACACTCTGATTATATCCAAAAATTCAATTGTAATGAGTGTTATGTCATCTACTGTAGTTTGACTCCTTTGTTACATATTTTTCTTGCCCAGTCCTGGGCACAGAAGAAAATCCAATGGCTGCAAACATAATCTGTCACCACAACTACTTGTTTCATGAACAACATTTACGACTCGCTCATGACTGGTTCTGGACAAAGTACTAAAAATATCTTTTTGGACCTAACCAGCCTTTGACCAACAATATTCATAAAAGTGATGTTATGAATTAATTTTATTAATTTTCTGAAGAGGTAATGGGTATTTAAAACCACACGAAATTTCTGTCAAAATTACTCAGAGGAACACAAGTTACTTTTCTCAATACTCAGTGTTCAACAGTTGGGATAGCATTTTCCGTTGGCTGACCTGTTTAAATGTATAGACAATTTAAATCATGATCTGATACTAAAAAATCAGAGTAGAACCAAGGGTCTGTCCATAAACAGAACTCTCATTAGTTTCCAATCACTTTCATCTTCTGCTGTATGGCAAAGTGGAGTCAAAAACTCGGCATGACTGGCAGGCTAGCAAGCATGGTTTTTAGCAAAGCAAGGGCAGGAAGTCTACCAGCAGACCACTTGGCATAAAGATCTTTTTGTTAAGAAAGCCTTTCCTTCATGCTAACCCAATATCCTCCTGAATCTTTAATTTTACATGAGGTAGACTGTGAAATACAACTGCCAAAGCAGAGTGGTTAGCTATATTTCAACAAAACATTTTGTCTTGCAGAAAACTGAGCCTTTGAAACCAGGCTATCACACTTGTCTGGAAAAAAAGAAAGAAAACAGTTTCTCTGTTCTGATAACTGTAAGCAGAAAAGTCATAGAATCATCTGCAGGTTAGAAAGAACATAAGGACTTTCCCAGTGCAGCGGCCTGCTCAAAGCAGCTTCACTGAGGAGTCCTGGTCTTGAAAAGCTCCAAGGAGGCAAGATCCTTGGCAACATGCTCCACTCTGGACTATCCCCATGTAGTTTTTCCTTTCTTCTTCTGAACTTCTCTGGTTTCAATTTATACATGCTGTCTCCTGTCCTGCTGCTGTGCACTGCTGCAGAGAGCCTGGCCTCATCTTCTCAATAACCTGCCTGTAAGTAGGGGAAGGCTGCCCTGAGCCTTCTCCAGGCTGAAGCAGCCCCATCTCTCGGGCTTCTTTCACAGGGCAGGTGCTCAAGCCTCTGAGAATCCTGGTGGTCCTCCACTGGGCTCACTCCAGCTTGGCAATGTCTGCCTTGGACTGGGGTGACCAGGCCAGAGGACACAGTGTCTAGGTATGGTCCAAGACATGTCAGGTTGAGAGGAATAATCACTTCCTTCCAACTCCGGGCTGTGTGCCTTCTCATACAGCACTGGATGGTACTGGCCTTCACTGTGGCCAGCCCCACAGGTGGCCCACTCCTGTGCAGCACGCTGTCATTCTCAAAACCCTAGGGACTTATCTGCAGAGCTGCGGACTAGGCAACCAGTACTCTGCCTGGACTGCTGCAAAGGGTAGGAAGTCTGCCTTCCCAGGTGTGACTGGCAACATGTGACTTTGCATTTTGCTCCTGATATGCCTGTGTTTTTTCCTGAGTATAAGAAAAATAGCTTGGGTGATACTGTGCTTAAAGATCTGAAAGTTTATTTCCTTTGCCTTCAGAGCTGTTTCATAGTATCCCAGCTACCAATCTTCTGAATGAGATGAAGTCTGCTGTTCGCCTTCCTCACTCCTTTCAGATTCTTCACCTCAACTAGTTCATGGTTGCTACCACCAAGAATGACTATGATCATCATGTTCCCAACCACATCTTCTCTGTTACGTAACAGGAGATCCAACTGTGCCAATACATTATCTTTATCAAGAAGTTACCCTTTAGATCATCCAGAAGTCTTCTCAACTGGTTGCATCTTCCCATGTTGCCCTTTCAGCAGATGTTAAGGAACTTAAATTTCTCCCTAGTATACAAGCTTTGTGATATAGAGGCTTTCTCCAGCTGCTTAGAGAAGATTTTTTTTACTTCCTCACACTGGTTGGGTGGTAAGACAAAATGTACAAAATGCTCTAAAATTACAGAAATGTTTTGACTGATAACAGTAATTTTTTCTGACTGGCTTCGTATGCTTTTTAGATTTTACCCTTTATCTTAATTCAGATCAACAAGTTTATTTTTAAATCTTGAGTCACGTCCCAGGACAAAAAAACCCAGTTAAGTAAACAAAAGCCCAACAGTCAATGTCCTTTGTTTTCTCAACACATCTTGAAGAACAAGCTACAGAGCAGTTCCCTGAAAGGAACTAAGTCATAGAAAGATCCAGAGAAGAAAGTCTATAAAAATGGGTTTATGTCCTCACAGTGGCCTCATTTTTTTCTCATATCAACTTTCCTGCAGGGTTAAGTACCTTTTCTCCATCACACTGTTCTTTACTACATAAATAACAGGTTTATACTCTTTGTAACCTCAACTAGTTTTTCATTTCTAAAGGCCAATGACACATTAAGAAATGTCTCCTACATATTTTCATTGCCTGGATTTCTGTTTGCCAGTCAGTATGTAGGGGAGAATAAATATCCTAAAAGAGGACTGGGAGACAACTAACAAGAGAAATCTGGCCACACAAGAGAAGAAACAACCAAACAGTCCAGGACTGTTCTACTTATTGGACTCTGTTCCACAGCTGGAAAAACACTAAAAAATAAACGTTGTTTCCTGATACTTTAATTTCCCACTGGAGTTTACTATGGTAAACTTTGCTTTTGGGCAAGATATGTTTTGAAGATTTATTTGTTTTTTATAGCCAGAATAAAAAATTGTTAGGAAAAAACTCTCACACATGCTGATTGGGAAAGTTTCCCCTTCTTCATTTTCAGATGACCTGGGAAGTCCTGTCATCACTGTTGGGAAGAAACTGTGTCCCTTCATGGAAAGAGACATTTACTGGATACATTACCACCAGCCCTCGTAATGAACTTTGGAGAACCAAATCAACCGTCACATACTGATAGGAACATTGATATGAATTGAAATGAAATCTGTATGAATAATACAAGACAGATGTTTGCTCACTGTTACCCAACTAATCCTAGCCATCATAACAGCATGTGGCAAACACCTGCTAAGGCCTGGCTGTGTCTTGAATGTGCCTCTAGTCACTGAAGGAAATTTCTTGTAGCATCCTGTAGCAAACTAGAATGCATAAAAAGCTTCAAATGACAATATATTTGTCTCAAATTACACAGAGAGCTTGTCTCTTCCAGTCGCAAGCTCCCTGAAAACTCAAGTAGTGTTCAACACTTTTCGAAATCAAACTTCCTTCATACACAGAAGCACTGAAGGATTATTTTTCTTCAAGACAATCAACACACAAAAGTGCCAGGGGACAAGGTCTTACCCATTCATAGGGTAAGAAAGACCTCAATCGCACTACAGCCCATCAGTAGGATAGTAAAAAAGAACAGAGGTTTGAATCCAGCAGAAGTGATAACTACCTCCCTCCCTCTTGCTCCCTCCACTTCAACAGTAACACTTCAGTCTTTTCTTCCCATTGTCCTTTCAGACATTTCTATAAACACAAACAAAAGTCATCATTCTGAATTTATGTATCACAGACTCATTTTGCCCACTGAGGACATCTGAACAGTCATTACTTCATCAAAATATGGGTGGGGTGAGAGGATTTTTGGATTAACTGCAAATAAATGACGAGTTAGCAATGCACAGTGCCCAAAATGGAAACAATCCCATCCCCAAATAGCACATTTTGTACAACAAATTAACTGCAATTACAGTCGTCTTGAAAGTATAAAGAAAATAATAGAGCAAGATAGAGTGGGTGAGAGAAAACACCAGACTGTTCCACACTGAGACATGTTGGGAGCTACCTCTGCTAAGAGACCTGTGATGTCTCTGCAGGACTTTCCAAGAGCTGACTAATAATGTCTCCTAAATGTTCATCCATTTCACTGGCAAGTCCTTAAGTTTTTATATTCAAACCTCTATAATGGCACTACACTTCATGTACTCCAGTTGATCTTGTAATCAGATAATTCCCTGCATTTTCCATTTTAGTCCTACAAAAAAAGAAACAAACTAGCATGTGGGAGTAAAGCAGAGATGCTTGCTTTGCAAATAGTAATAAAAACACTGGAGAGCTTCATTTTCCTATGAAGCATGATTTTTACATGGGTTAAATTGCATGTGTTTCAGTGAAGTTTTTTCCAATTTAAATGAACAGGAGAGGAGAGTCAGGCTACCACTCACTGATCATCCTGTTGATCTCCAAATATCTCTTTATATACTTGATTTATTAAAGTATAAGCTCAAGAACAAAGTAAACCAATAATATATCCAAACAAGGAACTTTCACATACATAACAAGCCATGTAAGACAAAAACTTGATACAACTATACAGTTATTTTCTCAGGATAACACAAACAACAGAAAATGCTCTTCACATTCAAATATTTTTCAATTAGAAATTCATAGAATTACTATGCTGAGGTTGTCACTGTTCTGTATATGTTGGCCTAACTAAACAGCTGTCTCATTCTTCAGCATATATTCACCGAAGGCTTGTAATGAAGATATACAGCGTTATCCCCCTTCTACATTTGTGAACCTAGACAGAGAGGTTAGCAGAAACATGGGCCTTGGATGAGATCTTGAGTTCACACAGTAAACCATTATTCTCTACTCATGAGACAGGGAGGCCTTTTCTACCCTACATACTGGGAACAGCTCCTGATTATCATGGAACCAAAGACATAACTGATCATGTTCAGTAGGATAAATAAAAGATTGTTTTGAGAGGAATAAAATTTAGTTAATATCTGTTACACATATTCTGCCACAAAAAGCTTATTTTCCAAACTAGGAGAATTTTGGAAAACAGTGATAAGAAGATACTTAAACAGAAAAACATGAGTTAGCATCACAATGCTTGAAAGACTAACTTACTATAAAGAAAGAAGGATCATTTTTCACAAAGGGCATATTTGTCTAAAAAGTCTCTATATCAGTAAAGTGAAAATAGTAAAAAGAAGTTAGAAGAATAAATAGCTAGTCTTGAGTATATAGCAGATCTAGGAGACTCATGAGAAATATTATAAACACTTCTGTCTGGAGTAACAAGGATAATGAGGAGATTTGGTGGGCTGTTATTTAACACTGCAGTTCAAAAATATAACAATAGTTTAGCTCTTTAATAGAAGCAAATGATAAAGTAATTAATAAGTATGATGAAGAATCAACAAATGCAAATCTAGATAATAAATCTTACTGCATTTGGAAGGAAATGTGTTTATATACTTATATGCCATGAGACTGACAGTGGACTTTCTAAAAGTAACAATGGGAAATGTCAAACACAATGTCTGTTAGAAGTAAATACCTTGAAATCCATAGGCATGCATAATTTGGGTATGAGTGTCCTAGGAGTGCTGGCTCAGATGTTCAAATACAGGAGTGCTAAGATGCTGTAAATATTAGAAAGGTTGTGCAGTATAATGAATCACTCCTAGCTCAAGTAAAATCACTTTAATTCTAAGTTATTTCAAAGCTATTTCAGGTCTGCTGCCTCCGTGGGGCCTGGGTTAAATATATGATGAGAAACTTCCTAGCCTGGCATGGCCCATGGATTATTATCCATTATTGATTTTTCATGTAGGCAGCAATGAAGTTGAAATAAGAAATCTAAGTGCAATCAGTAGAAATTTCAGAGCCTTGGAACAACAGTTTAAGGGATGAGAAGCACAAGTAGAGTTGTCCTCTATCCTCTAGTTACAAGGAATGATGAGGGAAGAAACACAAAGACCCAGCTGATCAATATCTGGCTCCTAGCCCAGTGCTACTGGCAGAATTTGATCATGGGTTGGTTTACACGATGTCAGACCCGCTGGCAACAGACAGGGTATACCTGTCGCAAAGTGGGAAAAGGATCTTTGCACAGGAGTTAGCAAGGCTCATTGAAAGAGCTTTAAACTAGATTTGAAAGGAGAAAAGGATTAAACCAGGCTTTCTACAGATAGGCCATGGAGCAACATGCCAATGTCTGAAGGGTGGTGTTTTTGTGAGGTCCTTCAGTCTGTCATCTCAGTGGAGGCAGGGGATGGAGCTCCATGCAGCAGCAAAGATGCAAGGGTTATTGATGTGTTAAAAACCATGGAAGCACCTGGGAATGGTCACATAGGAATTAGAGCTTCTACCCCCAGAAAGGTGGTGCAATCAATAGCCTAACTGTAGTGCTTCTACACCAATGCACACAGCATGGGCAACAAACTGGAGAAGTTGGAAGTCATTGTGCAGCTGAGAAACTATGATGTAACTGCAATCACAGAAACGTGGGAGGGGGCTCACACAATTGGAGTGCTGCAATGGATGTCTATAAATTCTTCAGACAGGATAGGCAAGAAAGGACAGGCAATGGGAGAGCACTGTATTTTAGGGAGTGTTTTGACTGTCTGGAGTTTGATGGTGGTGATGAAAGGGTTGAAAGTTTATGGGTAAGAATTAGAAGGAAGATCAACAATGAAGATATCTTGGTGGGATTCTTTTATAGACCACCCCACTAGGATGAGGAGACAGATGAAATATTCTCTAAGCAGCTGGGAGAAGTCTCATGATCACTAGGCCTTGTTCTCCTGCTGAACATACAATACAGTGGAGAGGAAACAGTCTCAGAGGTTCCTGGAAGACAACTTCCTGACACAGCTGATGTCCCACTGGACCTGTTGTTTGTGAACAGAGAAGGACTTGTGGGTGATGTGGTGGTTGAAGGCTGTCTTGGGCACAATGATCATGAAATGATAATGTATTCAATTCTTGGAGAAGTAAGGAGGGGGGTTAGTAGAACTACTTTGTTGAGCTTCTGGAGGGAAGATGCTGGCCTGCTTAGGAGCCTAGTTGACAGTGTCTCTTGGGAGGCAGTCATGAAGGACAAAGGAGTCCAGGAAGTCTGGAAATCTTAAAGGTGCAAGAACAGGCTGTCCCCATGTGCTGAAAGATGAGCTGGCAGGGAATAAGACCAGCCTGGCAGAACAGAGAGCTTTGGCTGGAACTCAGGAAAAGAAAGAGTATATGACATTTGGAAGAAGGGGCAGGAAACTCATGTGGACTACAAGGCTGTCATGAGGTTATGCAGGGAGAAAATTAGAAGGGCCAAAGCCCAGCTAGAAGATAATTTGGCCACTGCAGTAAAAAACAATAAAAAATCTTTTTATAAATACATTAGCAACAAAAGAAGGGCTATGGAGAGTTTCCATCCTTTAGTGGATGTGAGGGAAACATCATGAAAAATGATGAGGCTGAGGTACTTAATGCCTTCTTTGATTTCTTCTTGGTGTACCTAGCCCCCTGAGCTGGAAGGCAGGGACAAAGAGCAAAATGAAGTCCCAATAATTCAAGGAGAAATCATTAGTGACCTGCTACACCACTTAGACACACATAAGTCTAGGGGGCCAGAAGGGATCCACCCAAGGGTACTGAGGGAGCTGGTGGAGGTGCTCACCAAGCCACTTCCCATCATTTATCAGCAGTCCTGGCAAACCAGGGAGGTCCCAGTTGACTGGAGTTTAGCAAATGTGACATCCGTCTGCAATAAGGGCTGGAGGGAGGATCTGGGGAACTACAGGCCTGTCAGTCTGACCTCAGTGCTGGGGAAGGTTATGGAGCAGATCATCTTGAGTGCCATTGTGCAGCACGTACAAGACAATGAGGTGATCAGGCCCAGTCAGCATAGGGTTATGAAAGACAGGTCCTGCTTGAATAACCTTATTCCCTTCTATGACAAGATGACCCACTCAGTGGATGAGGGAAAGGCTGTGGATGTTGTTTAACTAGGATTTACTAAGGCCTTTGACCCCATTTCCCACAGCATTCTCCTGGAGAAACTGACTGCTCATGGATTGGATTCATGTACTCTTAGCTGACTGGCTGGATGCCTGGGGCCAAAGAGTGGTGTTAGGTGGAATTAAATCCAGTTGGCAGCCAGTCAAAAGTCGTGTTCCTCAGGGATCAGTACTGAGGCAGTTCTGTTTAATACCTTTATCAATGACCTGGACAAGGGGATTGAGTGCACCCTCAGTCAGTTTGCAGATGACACCACATTGGGTGGGAGCGTTGATCTGCTCGAGGGTGGGAAGGCTTCACAGAGGGATCTGGACAGGCTGGAGCAATGGGCCAAGGCCAATCATATGAGATTTAACAAGGCTCAGTGTTGGGTCCTGCATTTGGGTCACAACAACCCCCTGCAATGCTACAGGCTTGGGGAAGAGTGGGTGGAAAGGTGCCTGGCAGAGAAGGACTTGGGGTCGTTGGTCAACAGCCAGCTGACTGTGAGCCAGCAGTGTGCCCAGGTGGCCAAGAAAGCCAAGACTGTCCTGACTTGTATCAAAAATAGTGTGACCTTGAAGACTAGGGAATGGATTGTCTCCCTGTACTCGGCACTGGTGAGGCTGCATCTTGAATAGTGTTCAGTTTTGGGTCCCTCACTACAAGAAAGGTATCGAGGTGCTGGACTGCAGCCAAAGAGCAGCAAAGCTGGTGAAGCATCTAGAGGACAAGCCTTACGAGAAGTGGCTGAGGGAACTGGGTTTATTTAGCCTGCAGAGAAGGAGGCTGAGGGGAGACCTTATCACAGTCTACAACTACCTGAATGGACGATGTAATGAGATGAGTGTCGGTCTCTTTTCTCAAGTAACAAGTGATGGGACAAGAGGAAATGGCCTTAAGTTGCACCAGGGGAGGTTTACATTGGTTATTAGGAAAACTTCTTTACTGAAAGGGTTGTCAAACATTGAAACAGGCTGCCCAATGAAGTATTTGATTCACCATCCCTGGAGGTATTCAAAAGATGTGTAGATGTGGCACTTAAGGACATGATTTACTGCTGGATTTGGCAGTGTTAGGTTTATGGTTGGACGTGACGACCTTTAAGATCTTTTCCAACCTAGATGATTCTATGATTCTAAGTTACATATGAGTCAATGTTTAAAAAAAAAATTGAAAGAGAAAAATATCACACAGTCAATACTGTTGTAGGAAAATGGACCTTGAAAAGCAAACTAAATTTCATTCTTACAAAAGACCAAAATATCTGAAAATGGTAAGATTAAACATTAAAAATTTTGGCTATTATTAAAGCATTGAGATATTCTGTTTAAAAAATGACAGCAAATATTTAAATAAATGTGCTAACTAGAATAAGAAAAAATACTATTTTGAACAAAATCAACACTTCACATAAGACAAACATCTGATGTAAGTACTAAAAGCACTACAACGAGTGGAAAAAGATTTCTCATAATCCATGTCACTGAATGGAGAAACATGAGTTTAGGGAGGGCTGTCCACAGACCAAGAAAGAAGGCAAGACTGCTGGTCACCTACAGTAGTCCAGTGTCTGATACTGAAGGAAAACATCAGGATGCTTACCTTTAAGTAACCCTTTGGGTCTCATATCCTGCACATACTTTAAAGTAAAGTATAGCAGAAAAACTGAGAAGGAGCTTTGCCATAAATCATGACTTAGAATTGCATTTTACTGTCTGCATTACAGAACAGTATCTTTTTTTAGAACCTTGCTATAATTTTGTAAAGGAACAGCTTTACCTTCTGCTTTGTCAGAATAAATCTTGTATTATTTTGGCCCCAAAGTTTGGTATCAGAGGAATGTCGAAATAAAGGGGATGTATCATCACTCCATGTAACATGTCCAAAGCAAATAGTGTATGCTTGTAGTCCCCATGCAATTGCACACCATGATGTCTGAGGAACCTAGAGACTGGGGTGTGCCCCTCACACTGCCGCAAGGCTTTCTGGCAGATTGACAATGTCCAGGTGCAGGATTATGGGGACAATCTTCCCTGGGAAACACAGAGAAAGACCTCTTTTTTGAGGACCAGAAAGCAGAGGAAGAGTTCACAGCACTAAAGACATGTCTCATAAAGTCTAAACAAAGAAATAACAAGAGTGAACTGAAGTACAATTTGGTAAAGAATGGAATGAAATCTGTCAGTTTTCAGAAGGATGAGTGAGAGGCTATAGATCTGAGTGATGGAAATACTTATCAGGAGATGAGAGGAGCAGTTGGTTATCTTGCATCAAGAGACTTAAAAAGGAGGAGGGATTCGACTATGGTGTCATCGTGAGGAGAGAATAATGGGTAATAAAACCATAATACTGATGGGAATGTATTAAACAGGACAGAAGGAAAATACCAGGGAAGGTGTTGTACTGAGTCTGGGTGAGTGGAGGGGGTTTTGGTAGTGGGAAAAGAGGGCTACAATTGTGGTTCCCTGTGAGAAGGTTCTTAAAGCTCCCCCAGCTCCAAGTCTGCCTTTGCACCAAGGCCAAGGCAATTAGCTGCGCCTCTGCAATAGCCTATTTAAGAAGGGGAACGTGGGAGGAGGAATTGCGAGGAGAACATGTGTGAGAACACCGAGGTCGGTGGAAGGAAGGAGGTGAGGGTTGGGAGGTGCAGAGCCGGAGCAGAGACTCCCCTGTATCCCATGGTGAGACTGCAGGGCCACCCCCACCTGTCACCCACGGAGGTCCACAGTGGAGCAGATGCCCACCAGCAGCCTGTGCGGGGCCTCACACCGGGACAGGTGACTGAGCCTGAGTAGGACAGGGCTCTGTGGGGAGAAGACATCCCTGCTACTGTAGTTCAGCGCTGGGAGGACGGCAACACACAGGGGTGACCCGTGCCGGAGCAGCTAGGGAAACACTGCAGCCTGTGGGAGTGACTCACGTCAGAGGGAGTTTGCGGAGGACTGTCTCCTGTAAGAGCGGAACCGCACTGGAACAGGGGAGGAATGACAGAAGGTTTCCCGCTCTGGCAAGGTGAAAGAAGCAGCAGGATGGCTGCACCCCCGTTCCCTGTCCCCTGCGCTGCTGGGGGAGAAGGAGGTAGAGATATCGGGAGCAAAGCTGAGCTCGGGAAGGAGGGAGGGGTGGGGGAAGGTGTTTTAAAGACATGGTAATGCTTCTCATGGCCCTACTCTGTCTCTTAAGTAGTGTTGTTGTTAGTGTCTGCATTAAATTTATGTTCTTTGTTTCTTCCCCTATCGAGTCTTTTGTCTGTGACCATAATGGGTGAGTCATCCCTCACTGTCCTTACCTCAATTCCTGAGCTTTCTGCTTTAATTTTTCCTTCTCAGTGGTGGGGGGGAAGAGGGGAGTGGGTCTCTGTGTGGTGTTTAGTTGCCCTCTGAGCTCAAACCACAGATTCTTCAGCTTTATTTTTCCTTCTCAGTGCTGCATGGGAAGGCAGAAGGAAGCAGCTGTGTGGTGCTCTGTTCTGTCTGAGCTCAAATCACGCCAGGCTCCCAAACTTCATATTGAGGTTTAGATTAGAAATAGTGCTAAGACAGCTAGGGTTACTAATCATATTAAAAAGAGTGGTTGACTGTCCAAGTCACAACACCTTCTAAATCCATAAAGATCGTTTTGTTCTCACGGAAATTATTGGCTGCAATAACAGAGAGAAATTCAATGGCTATAGGCTTATTGAAGGCTGAGATAAAGTTGTCATCTCTGTGTCCCCATCCCCCAGCAGAGGGGGTCACTGCCAGTGAACAGGGTGAGACAGTCACCAAGGTGAGAGAGCTACCAAGGCTTTTAGTGTCCGCTTTGGTCATTAACCTGAAGCTGAAAACCTCATTCATACCCCCATCTCTTCCAAATAGTACGTCCTGAGGTGTGACTGCAAGCCCACCCAATGCCACTCTCTCTACTCCCCCCCCATGCACTCCAGGGGACACTAAATTATAAACGTGAAGAAACAATTCTGTAAACAATTTTAGAGATAATTCTTTGTGTTCACTATAAAATGCAGTTTACACTTCAGGGAAAAACAGTATACTCCAACAGATGTCTCTCAAGTGAAAGAATTAAATTTGTTTGCAGGTTTTGGGGTTTTTTATAAAAATAGTCCCTGTATAATGTGTCCTTTAAGGCAGAGTTGGTCTGAACTTTACCCTCGGTTTCTTTAACATGGGAATTACGGTCAAAAAACCCAACTCTGTAGAAATGTCACATTCCTCCAAAATCTGCCTGCTCCTTGTGTGTCTTTGAGAAGTAGCTCCTGCTTTTTCTGACAAAAGGAATGTTTCACTTCTGTTAGCACTGCAAAGCCAATTACAGTGTGGAACAGGGAGCTGGACTCCAGCCATCCTTGTGCATCAGCAACAGTACTGTCACTTAATTTGCAAACACAGAACAATTATGACTGGCAAGGATATAAGAGGCAGCCTGGGTCTTAGATGTCAGCTTGGACATGAAGGATTGGCAGTAGGGAAAAAATATCTTTTGATTCTGAGCAAATGTGATCTGAAAGCAGTTTAGAAAGAAGCTACACTTATTTTTATAGTAATAATATATATCAAGCTAATAATCAGCAGGCAATAAGATAGAGCCCCAAGATATATTCTCATAATACTAGATTTCCTTTTATCCAAGTATTAATTTCTTTAGCAAAATTTCCAGCTTTGAATAATCAGTCAGTTCTCTAGCTTTGACTAACTCACCCCCTGACTGCATTTGATAATATACATTCACACAGCTGTGTTCATAAATAGTAAGACTATTAGAGTTCAGAAAAAAAAAAAAAAAAAACAGAGACAAAGATATTGGGAAGTTACGGTAGTTACAACAAGGGAGTAGAAGAAACAAAAGAGGGGAAGGTGAAATGGATATTTCAGAGGAGTTATAATGTTCACTGGAAAAGAATGTGTAAATGAATATTTATGAAAAAGTTGTTACACTTTAAACCCAGAAATTACATTTACGCTTCTTTTTCACTTTTATTCAGTTATATTTAACATTTTTAGATGGAGGACATAAGTAAGTACTCAGAATCTATGTTTGCTTAAGGTTCACTGCTCTTTTTTTTCTTATTTTGCTGGTATTATCTTTGTGGACTACTATGTTTGCAAGGGGAAAACATTTTTGCTATTACCGGAGATAAATAACAGTAAGAAATAAAGTAAATCAGGCTGTATGACCTGCATTTCACTCTGCTGATTACTACAGATGAATACGGCAATATTTTCTAATCTTAAGGAAAATCTTTTCCTTTGAGGACAGACGTAACCCAAGAGCCAGATATGATCGCAAAGAGAAGGGCAACAGCATGGGCAGCACTACCTTCACAGCAAGGACACTATTACAAGTTTTCACACAAGTCTTCACCTGGTCCTCAAATGTAGCCTCCACACTGGAAAACATAACTCCTTAACAAACTGCTAGTTTGAGTCAGCAACTTAACACTCACAACAGCTGTGATTGGACAGAGATGAGGACATAACCCACAGTGATTCGCAAAGTGCCACTGAAGTGAGCTCATGTAAAAAGTATATGAGTAGACACATTTTTGTTTCTGCAGCCTATGACTTAAAGGTCTGTAATTTTGACTCCTGTCCATTCCCAAACAAAAGGTGACTGCATTTACTAGTAAATACATAACCACAGAACCAAGTTTGTCTATTATTTTCCCTTTATATTTTACCTTAGGAGTTCTTCGGCTCTAAGGCAGAAATAAGATTCTATTCAAGCCCAGACAACCCTAAAGCCCAAGATGAAGTTCCTGTTTTAAATATAAATTATAGTGGTTTCATTTCAACTTTATAGTTAAGGAAGGAATGAATGAACAAACAAACAACTGAAGGAACAAAGGAGATTTAACTCTGCATAGGACAGAGGACCTTGTTGTAATGGTTTTTAGAAACAAAACCTATTCAGCACTGAGAAACCCTCTGTTGGCTTGTAAGTACTTTTCACATGGCCTTTGTTTTACTTCCATATTTTACAGGCATTTTTCTAGGATCCTCCCTAAAATCTGCAAGTGTCTGTTCTGAGTCAGAACCTACAAATCTTTTAAGTACAAAAAGAAGGTTCTTTGCTCTAGCAAAGCTTCTGGTCCATATTCTGGTAACTATGGGAGCAGGAAAAAAAAGAACAAAAAATATTTGTAAGGGTATACGCATGGGGATTTTTGCTTATGAGGAAAGTGACAATTTTCTGAATGTTTGCTGTTTTTTCAATATTTCTTCTTCACCCTTTTTTTTTTTTTTTTTTTTTGTCACTACTTTTCCATCTTGGTATCTGTTTTCCATCAAACCTTACTTGTGGACTTTCTGGCACTCTCTGTACTTCTCAGGTATTAGAGTCCCTTCACTTTTTCCCAAGTGGTACTTTGGGTCTTTCTAATTAGCTTTATACTTTGATAAGACCCATACCTGCCTCTTAGACTGGCAGGCGATCTTCACACTGGACTTGCCAAGCCCTGAAGCATTTAGCTTAACCCCATTTGATATCCATCCCAGCCTGCCCAGCTTCAAAACACCACTGCTACTAAAATCTCTGGACCACATCACAGCCCTGTAGGAGCCTCCATCTCTGCAGGCATGGAGCAGGCAGGACCTGGGCAGATGGGTCTGATGCTGCCCACTCACTCACCCTTGCTACAGTGTGGTTCCTGCCCATACATGCTGCATGAAGACATTCTCCTCTCCCCACTCTGCTGCTGCCCTCAGCTGCTCTTACACGCACAAGGCACATGTTCCCAGACTTCCCACAAACAACTCTATGGTTCCCCCCCCAGATGCTTCCTGACAGTCATAAATCTTCTGAAGATCCAATATCCCTCTCTCTTTAGGACCCTTGTCTGTGTGCAGCTTAATTATGTGAGGGTCTTTTTTTGAAGTTGTTTGGGCTTGCAGTGATTTTATAGTACTTTGTGCATTTGTTTTTATGCACAAAGCATGCAGATTACAGCAAATGAAATAAATTACATCTAGGATGTCTACAGTTCCAAGGGTCACATCTCAGGCAATTGACTGGTCAGAGTAGCTTCTTTTGTTCTGAACTTCTTATGAGCCTTTAACTCAGGACAATGGAGGATTCATCAATTCCTGTGTCCTGGGTTGCTGTGTATTCTATTACCATCCTCATGAGCTGTCGAAATCAGGTGGGGCAGTGTTTCCTTGCCTCCCCCCTCCTCCAGACTATCTTTCTGTTAACGGCCTATCAATGCCATGCAGCATGACTCGTTATCCCATTGTGAGACGCTCCACCCAGAGGGAGAAAACCGGCATTCCATCCTGGGTATCACCTGAGATTCTGAATACCAGAGACGCTCTCTTTTCCACTGGATTTCCAGAGGACAGGAGCTACTTAGCCACCACTGGACTTTTCTGAGGAAGAGCAGATCTTTTATTTTTTTTCTACAGGATCACTGCTTCGGGGGGACTGCAGCCACCATTCTACCAGACTGCTACCACCACCCTGATTAACAGGGTGTCAGGTTGTATCCTGACTCTGTTAGTTTAACCCCGTGCTATCTGCCTTTATAATTTTTTTTTTTCTCCCTTATTAAATTGTTATTCTGACTTGGTGTCTCCCACTAGTTTGTTTTCAAACGAGCACATATTTTGGCGTCCAACGTGGGGCCTGGCTGTTGAGAAAAGTCAGAATTACAATTTTGTATTGTAAAAGCCACCTACTCACTATGATGTTCAACATGCTTACATGGGTCTTGTACCTAGCTCTCTATATTTTTCCGCACATGGGGAACCATCTGCCGATTTTAATGCTCTTGTGTAGACCAGGGTATGGTATAAAATTTGCTTTATTAGTTTATTATGCCTACTGCATGATAACCTCCAAGGCAGTGAACATAATTCAGAATATATACTCAGCTTTGTCTGCATGTCCTACTTTAGGCTGCTACATCTGGGGCCTCAACAATCATACCCAGCTCCTGGGGGGAGGATTAAAGAGGTGTTTTTCCAACTTTTCAAGCAAGACACAGCAGTTTTCGGAAATATTGAGTTCTCTGTGGATGTTAAGGATGGCATAATCTTCTTGTCAGTTCTTTTTTCTTTTTTCTCTATGACCTGCACTGTGTACACCATGCTTAGGATCAGAGCTATGGCACAGCATCCTCAGGATGAGAGGGAAAAAAAGAGCAAAGCAACAAGCACCATGTCTACACAGACTGTCACAGAGGAGAAAGAAACCAGACGCAAGACAACAGCGTCCATGTCTATGCAGACTGACACAGAGGAGGAAAAAACCAAAGGCACTGAAAGCATCTCCACACAAACCGTCACTGAACCAGAACATCCTAAACCGATTGCAGTTGCCCCCGTGCAGAAGAAGAAATCAAAAAGCAAATCAGTCCAATAGTGACTGACAAGGATGCAGCAGGACCTTTGCACCCAGCAGAAGAGGCAGAGCCAGAGATCATCACTCGGTCACTATCCCTGGGTGAGCTGGGTGACTTGCGGGGGGAATTCATCCGCCAGACAAACGCGTCTATCCTGTCCTGGCTGCTCCGCATCTGGGACGCTGCAGCCAATGACACCATTCTGGATGGAAGTGAGGCCAGGCAACTGGGATCTCTGTCCCAGGATATGGTCATTGACCAGGGGACCGGGAGAAGCCAAGAAACTCTCAGCCTCTGGCAGCGACTGCTGACAAGTGTAAGGGACAGGTACCTTTGTAAAGAAGACCTCCAGGTGCACCAAGGAAAATGGAGCACAATGGAACAAGGTATCCGGTGCCTGAGGGAATTGGCTGTGCTGGAAATAATTTTCTCAGAAGATGAGAGATTTCCTAAGAGCCCAGATGGTGCCCAGTGCACGTCACAGATGTGGTTGAGGTTCGCACGCCTTGGACCAGAGATATACTCCCGTTACCTGGCAACGCTGCAATGGAGGGAAGGAGAGGACAGGGTGGGCGTCTTGGTCAACAAACTGAGAATTTACGAGGATACTGTCACAGCCCCGTTTCGCACCCATGTCTTCTCCGTAGAAACAAGGCTGGCTGAGCAAGTCCAAAGCTTGATTGAAGAGGGCCATCAGAAACTGAAAAAGGAACTTAAGGAAGAGATTTACCACATCTCGCCAGAACCAACAAGAGTCTCTGCCATTAGGAGAAGGCGTCCCCCAACCAGGGAGAGAGGATACACCCCACAAGGTAATCTCTGGTTTTTCCTTCAGGAACATGGAGAAGACATGAGTAAGGGGGATGGAAAACTCACCTCCTCTTTAGCAGCCTGGGTACATGAACTAAAAAGAGGGACAACTACCACAAGAAGCTCATCTAGAGTCAACACTGCTTCAGTCTCTCGCACACAGAATTCCAGACGGTACGGGAATGATAATATGACCGATCCTCTTGAAGGGACCTCAGGAGCATATTCACCGGAGGGAAGCAACATGTACCATGACCAGGAATAGAGGGGCCCTGCCTCTAGCCAGGTAGAGGAAAGGAATAATCGGATCTTTTGGACTATGTGGATGCGATGGCCTGGCACATCTGACCCACAAAAATACACAGCTTTGGTTGACACTGGTGCTCAATGTACTCCGATACCATCAAGGTATGTGGGAGCAGAACCAATTTCTATTTCTGGGGTAACAGGAGGATCCCAGCAGCTGACTGTACTGGAAGCTGAAGTGAGTTTAACTGGGAATGAGTGGCAGAAACACCCCACTGTGACTGGCCCAGAGGCCCTGTGCATTCTCAGCATAGACTATCTCAGAAATGGATATTTCAAAGACCCAAAAGGACATCGTTGGGCTTTTGGAATAGCTGCTGTGGAGACAGAAGATATCAGACAACTGAGCACATTGTCTGGCCTCTCAGATGACCCCTCTGCCGTGGGACTGCTAAGAGTTGAAGAACAACAGGTGCCAATCGCCACAGCAACAGTGCACCGTCGGCAATACCGCACCGACAGAGACTCTGTGGTTCCCGTCCATGAGATGATTCGTAAACTGGAGAGCCAAGGGGTGGTCAGCAGGGCCCGTTCACCTTTCAACTGCCCTATATGGCCTGTGCATAAGTCCAGTGGAGAATGGAGACTGACAGTGGATTACCGTGGCCGGAATAAGGTCACGCCACCATTGAGCGCTGCCGTGCCAGACATGTTGGAACTTCAGTACGAGCTGGAGTCCAAAGCCGCAAAGTGGTACTCCACTACTGACATTGCCAATGCCTTCTTCTCCATTCCTTTGGCAGCAGAATGCAGGCCCCAGTTTGCTTTCACCTGGAGGGGTGTGCAATACACCTGGAACCGACTGCCCCAGGGGTGGAAGCACAGTCCCACCATTTGCCATGGACTGATCCAGACTGCACTGGAAAAGGGTGAGGCTCCAGAACATCTGCAATACATCGACGACATCATCGTGTGGGAGAACACAGCAAAGGAAGTATTTGAGAAAGGACAGAGAATCATCCAGATTCTCCTGGAAGCTGGCTTTGCCATCAAAAGGAGCAAAGTCAAGGGACCTGCCCGAGAGATCCAGTTCCTGGGAGTAAAGCGGCAAGATGGACGACGTCAGATTCCCACGGAGGTCATTAATAAGATCACTGCGATGTCTCCACCGACAAGCAAGAAGGAAACACAAGCTTTCCTAGGCACCATAGGTTTTTGGAGAATGCACATTCCCGAGTACAGCCAGATCGTGAGCCCTCTCTACCTGGTTACCCGCAAGAAGAACGATTTCCACTGGGGCCCTGAACAGCAGCAAGCCTTCGCTCAGATCAAGCAGGAAAGTGCTCATGCAGTAGCCCTTGGCCCAGTCAGGACAGGACCAGAGGTGAAGAATGTGCTCTACTCTGCAGCCGGGAACAATGGTCTGTCCTGGAGCCTCTGGCAGAAGGTGCCTGGTGAGGCTCAGGGTCAGCCACTGGGATTCTGGAGCCGAAGCTACAGAGGGTCTGAAGCCAACTACACTCCCACAGAGAAGGAAATCTTGGCCGCCTATGAAGGAGTTCAAGCTGCCTCAGAGGTAATTGGTACAGAAGCACAACTCCTCCTGGCACCCCGACTACCGGTGCTGGGTTGGATGTTCAAGGGAAAGGTTCCTTCCACGCATCACGCCACTGACACCACATGGAGCAAATGGATTGCTCTCATCACACAGCGTGCCTGTATTGGAAACCCGAATCGCCCTGGAATTCTGGAAATTATAATGAACTGGCCTGAAGGTGAGACTTTTGGATTATCTTCTGAAGAAGAGGAAGAGCAAGTGACTCGTGATGAGGAAGCCCCACCATATAATGAGCTACCGGAGACTGAAAGACGCTACGCCTTCTTCACTGATGGTTCCTGCCAAATTGTAGGCCCTAACCAGAAGTGGAAAGCTGCAATATGGAGCCCCACATGACGAGCTGCACAAGCTACTGAGGGACAAGGTGGATCGAGTCATGTTGCAGAGCTTAAAGCCGTTCAGCTGGCTTTGGATATTGCTGGACAAGAGAAGTGGCCGAGGCTCTATCTCTACACCAACTCATGGATAGTAGCTAATGCTCTGTGGGGATGGCTGGATCGCTGGAGAAAGGCCAACTGGCAACGCAGAGGGGAACCCATCTGGGCCGCTGAGATTTGGCAGGACATCGCCACCCAAGTAGAGAAGGCAACCGTGAAGGTTCGACACGTGGATGCGCATGTACCCAAGAGTCGGGCGAATGAAGAGCATCACAACAACGAGGAGGTGGACCGAGCTGCCAAGGTGAAAGTATCTCAGGTGGATCTGGACTGGCAGCACAAGGGAGAATTATTCCTAGCTCGTTGGGCCCATGATGCTTCTGGTCATCAGGGGAGAGATGCAACCTACCGATGGGCCCGTGACCGAGGGGTGGACCTTACCATGGACAGCATCTCACAGGTCATCCACAGTTGTGAGACCTCTGCTGTAATCAAACAGGCCAAACGGGTGAAGCCTCTGTGGTACGGTGGACGATGGTCAAAGTACAGGTATGGGGAAGCCTGGCAAGTTGACTGCATCACCCTTCCCCAAACCCGCCAAGGCAAGCGCAATGTGTTGACCATGGTGGAAGTAACCACTGGATGGCTGGAGACCTACCCTGTGCCTCATGCTACTGCCCGGAACACCATCCTGGGCCTGGAAAAGCAAGTCCCATGGAGACATGGCACCCCTGAGAGGATCGAGTCAGACAACGGGACTCATTTTAAGAACAGCCTCATCAACACCTGGGCCAGAGAACACAGTATCGAATGGATATATCATATCCCTTATCATGCACCAGCTGCCAGGAAAGTTGAACGCTGCAATGGACTACTTAAAACCACCCTAAAGGCACTTGGTGGGGGGACCTTCAAAAATTGGGAAGTGAACTTAGCAAAGGCCACCTGGATGGTCAATACCCGAGGGTCCATCAATCGAGCTGGTCCCGCCAAGTCTGAACCCTTGCACACAGTGGATGGAGATAGAGTCCCTGTGGTACACCTGAGAGGTATTTTAGGAAAGACTGTTTGGATTAATCCCACCTCAGGTAAAAGCAAACCCATCCATGGGATTGTCTTTGCTCAAGGACCTGGTTACACTTGGTGGGTAATGCAGAAAGATGGGGAAACCCATTGTGTACCACAAGGAGACCTAATCTTAGGTGAGAACTGTGTCTAGGGTTTCATTGTATATATTGGGGGGGGGGGGGCGTGCATAGAGTTTAAGGAAGGTATTGATTTGGGATGATGTAGATGATAATAGAATAAGGGGTGGATTATGTCCTGGGTTGCTGTGTATTCTATTACCATCCTCATGAGCTGTCAAAATCAGGTGGGGCAGTGTTTCCTTGCCTCCCCCCTCCTCCAGACTATCTTTCTGTTAACGGCCCATCAATGCCATGCAGCATGACTCGTTATCCCATTGTGAGACGCTCCACCCAGAGGGAGAAAACCAGCATTCCATCCTGGCTATCACCTGAGATTCTGAATACCAGAGACGCTCTCTTTTCCACTGGATTTCCAGAGGACAGGAGCTACTTAGCCACCACTGGACTTTTCTGAGGAAGAGCAGATCTTCTTTTTTTTTCTACAGGATCACTGCTTCGGGGGGACTGCAGCCACCATTCTACCGGACTGCTACCACCACCCTGATTAACAGGGTGTCAGGTTGTATCCTGACTCTGTTAGTTTAACCCCGTGCTATCTGCCTTTATAATTTTTTTTTTCTCCCTCATTAAATTGTTATTCTGACTTGGTGTCTCCCACTAGTTTGTTTTCAAACTAGCACATCCTGGAAGTAGCCTGTACAGCCACATATCTTCCTATTGCTTATTGTTGGTATGTCACATGCAATAATGCCCCAGGTGCTAAGCAGGGAAGGGAGAGGTCTGACAGTGACTACTCCATGGCCTACAGCTTGGAACTGCACCTCTTCTCTCAGAACTGAAAGGAGACTGCATCTCATCAAATACAGTCCAAAAAGGAGGAAAAGGAACAACCTGTTTGGCAGACTGGAACACTGAGCATCATCCTCATTTTCACTTACTGTAGGTATTTCCCTGCTTGCCAAAATGTTCCTCCTTTAATCCCTAGCGACTCTCACACCCCTAGTGAAAGCACACAGGGCTGACAGGCGTGATGTGGGTTTAGATTCTGGGACTTTTAGCTTGCAGAGTTCTTGCTAATTTTATTCTCTTGACATTCCACTGACTGTGTTTGACTGTAGGTCTCCAAAGTTTTCCCCTAGTGCTTATTTTCATGAGGCAACAGAAGGAAGTTGAGTCATGGAGAACTCTCATATCAGCTATGAAAAGTAGATTAACCTGGCTTTTGTGCATTCAAAAACTGTAACCTAGCCCTTGCAGTTTTGCCTTTGTTTCTGGTCCTGGCTTAAAATTTTATTCATCTACAGAAAGAGCTGGGAACTCACAAATATGCTAGGTTGAAAAGATGGTTTCACCTTCCTTCTTTATTTTTAATGAATTTTTTTAAGATTATAGACAACCATTTATGTTCTCCCAAGTGACAGAGAAGTTATTTCCCTTCATCCTTCTCCTTTCTTCAATGATTCCTGAACTGCAAAGAGCACACTCTGCCTACTAGCATAATTTTACAATAACAGGGGTGAAGGGAAGTCTTCATTGTGTGAAACAGAGAAGTCACAGTGACAATTTGAGCTACTCCAAACTAATTTCTTTTAAGATGTATATATCAATAAGGTGCGGTTCTGGAGTTTCCCATTTGTTGAAGCATACAAGTCCATTTTAAACATTTGCTATATGCTCTGAAAACACCGTGAATGCATGATCATCTCATTTTCAGTGGAAACGAGCCTACAGGAACCCTCTCAATCAAGAATTACACTAAAAGTGAATCTCTGAAGAGAACTTACTCTTCCTGCAGGTGGATTACTTGCTGGGAATGTGTGTGAGGTTTCACATAGAAACTTTCCGATCCAGAAAGAGAAGATTTACCAGGATGCAAGTGTTGTTTTATTCCTACCCTATATATAGGGGTAGTTACTGATCCTTTATAGTATCTAAAATTATGTTAATTTAAAAAATTCACACAACTGTTGGTTTATACATTTATCAATCAGTTATGAGGAAGCCTCTGTTCCATTTTCATAGACTTACACCTTTCTAAAGAATAAAGCATATGCCTTATGTCCATGCATTGAGAATTATAAAATGCAGAAAACACAAGGCTGTATAGAATTTGTCCTCTGGGTCAGTAAATTTTAACATTGTCCATATATTTGCTAGCAAGTTTTACAGAATTAGAGAGTGTTAATTCTGTTTCAAATCAAATAAGATGCTCCGTTTATTGAAACATCTTTTTTTCCCCCTGCTGAGTCTCAAAGCATTCTGGCAAGTTCTGACCTGATTTATAACCACTCAGTTCTCAGAATGGCGTGGTTAGATCCAGAATTTGTTGAATTGCTTGAGGAAGATGCCTGAAAGCCATCATTTCTCTGAAAATATGACAGATCTAGTCAAAAGCTTTGAGTCTGAATAGCAACACCAAGCTGTAAACCTCTGAAATGTACAACCCATCTAGTTAAGCTGCAGTAGACAGGGTAGAGGAAGCAGAGGTCTGCCTTCAGGCTTAAAAACAAACAAATTCTACCACCAACAAAAATATTGGGCATTAATCCAGGTGGAGTGACTGATTGTACACATCTGAGCCTCCCTCCTGTGCAGAAAGGATCAGTTTTATCCCACTGTCCAAAAAGAGCTGCAGGGTGCCATTTTGCAGGGGTAGGGGAGAGCTATCAATCCTTTCAGTAATCATAGGATCTGCAAATAATAACCTACAGGCTCCTCTGTTCTTTCAGTGCAGAAGCACTGACCCCTTTTATATTTCCACCAGCATTTTATCCGGTCTGGCTTTTCATGTTCCATGGGATGGAGTATCTGCCCCTCCCCAGGGAGATTATTCCAAAACTAATAGCTCTCATGGCCAAGAGGTTTCCTCCTCTAAAATCTCTCCTACTATTCTTAGCTAACTCTCCTATTGCTAGCCCATTGTAAGTAACCCCTCTGTACTGTTGATGAGTCCATCTCTACATATATGCATGTGTAAGCTCACCACAGTTTCTCCTCCTTCAACAGTTAAGTTGTATTTTAAAAAGTTTAAAAACCCTTCGATAAAATTATCTGTGCTCCATTTCCACAGCAGCCTTCCTTAATGCTGAATTCCCACTCCTGTCAGTACCATTTTGTTCACAGCATTGCCCAGATCATACTTCAGGTGCCATTGTAGCATCTTACTGTCAGAGGGGTTATTACTGCCTCCCTTTTTGACATGAGTCTGTACTCAGTCCTATTTCACCAGCGTGTTTTTATGCATAGGTAAATGTATGATAACCACAAACTAAGTAATAAGACAATCTTTGAATGTTGAAAAAGAGTTCTCTGTTGTTTGTTTGTTAGATGCTGTTGTAAGCCTCAACAGAACAGCAGTAGGTAACAGTCTCTTCCATGCCTGTAAACAATTCTTTGAGACTCAGCACAGAGGCTCCTTTATATGCATTTTGTCATTTAGGCAACAAAAGACATGACAAAACTTTCGTGGAAAAGTCTAATTCACATTACACAACTAGCTAACTCTGGACCAACACCCACTCTAGCTCCCCCCCTCTGACTGGATAAATGTTTCAGGCTATCTTTCCACATTGTTAAGTGGTTTGCATTTTTTCCTAAGAATTTTTTTTCAGTCTCTCCACCTTCTGCTGCAGTAGTTCTGTAGTCTCACTATGCACTCAGTTCCTCCCACACACTTAAGTATTACTCATAAATGTTGATACCAAGCTCATTACTTCTCCTCTTCAGTCACCAATTACAGTACCAATTTGAACCCACAATAATCCTTGATCCTAGTAAAGATGATTAAAGACACCTCCCCCTACAGTATTTTTCCAGAAGCCATAACCTTTGCTTTTGCCTCCCCACAGGAAAGGACATTGTCAGAGATGCAAGATTTCCTAGCCAGCTCTTTTCCAAGAGAAGAACCATGACATGTGGGAAAGGATGACACATCTAAAAATATGTTTCATTTTGTATAATCTTAAGGGGATGCAAATATCTCTGAAAGTCTTTAACTAGATATGAAAAGATCCCTAGGACTCCTAGCTAGGATAAGTTTCCCACAGTTTTAAGCAGTCATTTCAGAAAAAAAAAGAAGAAATGGATCTTGAGAGCTTGATTCATTCTAAGTTAGAAGCTACCACTGTAAGATAAGACCTCTAAAGAGAAAGTTCTGCAAAGACTCAACCAGAAAGTGAATGCACTCATTATACACTAATCTGTAGCCAAACACACATAAAGAATTTAGTACAAAAACAACAAACCTTTGTCTGTATTACACCTGTCCCTATATAAAGCTGTCTAAACATGGGTTTTCATGACCTGGTCTGAGTTTTCCCTGTAAGCAGGTGAATTAGCCAATGAGACTTCCCATCTGATGCCACATCAAATAATTTCCCTTTCATTAACATCACAAGGGCAAAGGCTATAGCAGAAAAACATCTTATAAAGAAATTACAGCTGATCATTTTATCAGGGCTTGTCTGCAAACTGAGTCATGTGTGAGTAGTTAGAAGCCCATTCCACCCAGATGAAGAAAAAAAGGAAGGGTAAAATGTTTTAAGGGAGGGAGGCAATGGAATTGCAAAGGAAGGGGAGAAAAGTAAGAGCAGAAGGGACAGGAACACATGACAAGAGACAATTAACTGAAACAAAAGATGGTTGAAGTAAAGAAGCTATAAAACTGGTCTCTTAGGCTAATGTTAGTTTTTAATATTTCCTGTAAAAGATGGCAGTTAGATCTTGCCATACCATTGATCCTTTGCAGGACTAAGGATATCTCATTTCTTCTAGTGTGTGTTTAGTTCTTTATTTGCCAACTTTTCAGGGCTGTACTGAGAACAGACACACATTAAGGTTGTAAAGAGCTCAGGTGCTATAATAGTTCCCTAGGCAGAGATTGAGGTAGGATGTAAAATGCCTAAATTCCAGGTATTTACTTCTGACAGGCAGTTGCTCTATTACACTTAAGCTCTATTCCTCCCTTTCTTTGCTAAATGTAGAGAAACATACTGCTCTTGCAAACTGATTTCCAGATCAACTTAGTTATCACTAGCTCTGACAAACCATTGTCTTTATATTGTTAGAGTAAAATTATCCTAATCGGGACTGCTGCCTTCTATGTTGCAGAGATATTCTTCATTCTTCAGGCCTGAATACAAATATTATTTGTTCTCAGTCTTGTGCTAAGGCCTCTTCAGCACCACAGTCCTTTCCAAATGAGGCTATGATTTCCAGAGGAACCAGAAGAATCAGGTGGCCAAGCAAATTAAGGTTAAAAGTTGTGAAATCTCCATTGCTGATACTGAATAATACAATATATAGAAACTTGTTTAAATCACATGAGCTAGCTACAACTACCACAGTAGGTCTTTACATACTCTTTCTGAATTACTTCTGATTTCTGGACTGGCACAGGAATTTTCACCTTGCAACTTATGTTAAGCCTTGAGTATTAGTATTATGGTCCCATAAGCACTCATCTCACTAGATCAGTGGCCAAAACCTTTCTGATTCAAGCTCTAAGGCTGCCTCCAAGTTTACATGAAGAGAAGTCCTATGTACGAATACAGCTGAATATGACAATGGCTTGGTTGGGTCTTTCAACTTTGTTTTAACAACAGTGACATTATTTTCCTAGGACAAGCATGTCAGATACCATGTTTACCAATGCCTGTATCCTCAGAATTTCAGTTGGCTTTCATTGCTCAAGAAACCACAGCGGTTTCAGTCTCAGGTTTCTCCTGGTTTCATATTATAGGATTTACTTCTCTCTGGGTTTAGGATTATGACTAGGAAGAAGCTGGAGAAGACCTGTGTCCTTGTTAAGCCACTAGCTAGAGAGGCAGACAACCTAGCAGGTCAATTCCTTACTTGTGCCTGGGTCTCCTCACCTATAAAGCTAAGAAAAGGGTTTTACCCACACCCTGTAAAACATCTTTTAGCTATTAGGAGTACTGTTATTGCCATAATTGGAGACATTGTAAGAGTGGAAAATATTGCCTGTCGGTTGAAGAAAGGAAGTCATGTGAAAAGGATTGTTTTAGTTGCCTCATAGTAAAACACATTTTGGAAATCTCTCATCAACATAATGAAGCAATGTGGGGGATTTGATACTGAGGCAAGTAAGAATGATGCTGTGTAACCAGACTACAACATGGCATCCTGATCCACATCAGTTCTGTTAGTTTTTCCACAGTCCAGAATTAAGAAAACAGGGCTTGGTATTAACTCATGCTTGAATCATAACTACACCTAAGAAATAATTCATCTCATAATGTGCCCAGCCAATTCCTCAAGTAGAGAAATTTTAACATGCACCATCCTTGACTATTGCAAAGCAGAAAATGGCTCAGGCTTCAAGTTTTTTGTAAATTAAGGTTACAAATGAATACTTTTTAACTCTCTTCAAATCAAAATATGTTGATGATGTCCAGAATGCAAATTATGTGAGGGCAAGTAACATGTATATATGTAACATGTAACATGCAAGGGCAAGAACAAAAATTTCTTGAAATTTTGGAACACTCCTGGTTCCAAGTGCCAAAAGCAAATTTCTAAATACAGCATGTAAATACCACACTACTGGAGTAAATAATTTCGAACTTCTGCCTTGATTCTGCACTGTATGTGCTTTTTCAGAAGGAAGAAGATGCCACAGAAGCTTTGTACTTGGAAGACAAAGCAACAGATCAAAGAGCATCTCCATGTTTTTAACTATGTACATCTAGGTGTTATTGCAAGTGAAGGCAGATATGAGTAATCAACTACACTGTAGGCTGATATTCAAAAGACAGAAGATACTAACTTGGAGCAGGAGCAATGGCACCACGCACACGTGTACACAGACACCCACCCATGTGAGAGCACTAGCAACTTGCACCCATTACTTGTCCTGTGATACAGACATAATCTAGTTAAAATGGAAATGTATTAGGAAAGTCAAACAATTAATTGATCCAAGAAAGGTTGCTTCATGTTTTGTGTAAATCAAAGCTAAAAATTCATGAGGGACACTGCCGTATTGTAGACTAAACAGAGTTTGGCATGAGCACATGGTTTGGTGTGGGTGTTAAAGTTGTTCTACACTACACATGGTCAGTAATCCCTAGCAGAAATGTTAACTCAATTTGTCAGTATTATCTTTATGTCAACAGTAATGCTTAAATATTTACAATAGACATAGTACTCTGAGGGTTCGTAATGCAAGATAAATTGGAAAAATGCTAACAAAATGGATGGTACTAATACAAGCCCTTGGCACTTTGTACTCTTCAATTTTATATACAAAAGAGTTTGCCTGAAAGTTGGATTTTATTAGGCTCTATGGTCTATTTCCTACCCCCAAGCTTTTGTTAAAATGAAGCAGAAATTTTTATAATCGTTGTAAAAATAGAAATATATTAGGTTAATGATGCATGAGGACTGGGTCCACAAGATAAGAGGCATAGATTTTTACAGATATGGTCTGGACCAATTTCAGTCTTGATATAAATGAGTATGAATACTGTAGTCCTCAAACTGAGTTGCACCTGTTTATATATTGGCAGAATTTGGCTTTGTGTCATCAAAGAAGTTATAAATATGTTGTATATCTTTTTTTTAGATAACACGTTACATATATAATATCATTCCAAATGCATTAAAAGATAAATAAAACAACTGTAAATCTTGCAGTAGCTAAGAAGAGAGAGAAATAAAAAAATAACTAGGGAAAATATTTTCAGATCAGGTCTGAAAATAGAGGAACAATATAATAAAGTGAGAGAACCTTCCACAACTCTTTCTCTTTGTTACTTTCCCTTTTTCAGATTCATTGCCACATATTCTTCTAACGAACCCTTCTAATGAATGCTGCTTGTGAAAGCCAGGCATTTGTTTCTACCATTTTTGATTCACCCTTAACCTTGAATCTTTTCAGTGTTTGACTTTCTGATTCTAAACTGTTCCTCAGCATATAACCTCCCACTGTCTTAACCATGAAAGTATTTTCTCCAGTCATAGTTCACCAGATAGCAGCACATGAGGAATGTCACTGCCTATTTTGACATGCTGGTTTTCACAGAAATAATTGTGAACATGTCTTCCCCTGGATCAGACAATTCCACTTTCTGTTTAGCAGTATTTACAATAGTTTTAAGCCACTTTCATAGATTTGTTGCATCCTACGTGTATGTCCTACATGTCCTTATTCCTCCATATAATTTTGCTCCACCACTTTCTACAACTAGTTTATTATCTGTTGTCTTGCTACTACTCATACCAGAACCTGCCATCTTGAAAAGTTTATTTGTTTCTCCCTGCCTCATTGTCTGCTTTTGTTTTTAAGTCTGAAAATGCTTTGGGATATCACTTTTTAGATATTCTGAGTTTCATAGGAGGACATAGATGACATAATGCAACAATATATTGTGACACAAAACAGATTTAATCTATTACACTACTTTTTTCCATTATGAATGGAAATTAATATCTCTTTTCTGGGTACAAATCCTGTATGTTTTGTTCATGTAGTTCTTGTTCTCAGCCTGTTTCCTCAACTTTCATAACTTGCCAGTCACCACTTGTCTGTAATGTTGTGTAAATCTGAATAAACAGTCCAAATTAATAATAATTAAATGAGCAACTGAGAGATTTTCTTTTAAAAAATGTCCTGTGCAAAACATACAACTCTTTCAGGGATGACTGACCTAAGTTTTGTCAAATGAATACTAACTCAATGGAAACTCACCTAAAATATTTCTGTCCCTGCTCAAAGAGAGTATCGTTACAAGGGACTAAACCCTGAGAGGAAGTAACATAAGAAAACGTGCCTCAAAGCATCTATACTGGACTATAGTATCAGACAAGAGTTATGTCATTAATTTGCAAGGCCTCAACCTATTTCCACACGTATTTGCTTTTTTTCCTTCCTCTTGGTCTCTCTCCACCACCCCACCCCCACCCCCCCAAAAAAAAAAAAAAAAAAAATCTGCAATGCTTAAGCTATTCAGTTTCAAGTTAGTATACATTTACATCCCCAAAGATTCACATACTTTTAAATAGAAATTATCATAGTGAAAAAAGGGTAAATAGAATCCAACCCCTTCCTACTTACACACACACACACATTTCCTATCTATAGAACACTCACTGTTCTTTAATTAGGAAAGCCAGCTGGGATTTGAAAATTTCTTTGAAGGAAGCACAGAAGCAGTGTTTAGAAAAGTATGAAATCCCATCTTGTCTTTGAGCTGTCACTCAGGCTTTGAGTCTTTTGCCCCATATTCTATTCACCATTCTTATTCTGGACCCGTGACATCCGATTCCTGTTTCTGTAATTTCCATCTTTTGTTCACAAGTCTATTCTCTTCACAATAACACTATTCAGATAAGGTATGTCTTTGAGTTGTCAGCTACTACTTTTTTTTCGCTCCTTGTAAAGATCCCATTAGTGTTTTGGGATTCTCTGATACAAATGTATAAAGCAAGAGCCCTCTGCTGAAATATTGCAGCTCACCTTTCAGTATTGCGTCAGATAGCATTAGCAGGGAGTTTTTATAGTTTACCTTGCAAATGATGGAAACCACTCTTTGTTAAACAAAAGAATGAAGGGAGCCCAGCAAAAGATATATTTATAGTACATTGCTTGTGTGTTATGGTGTCCTGGCACTGGAGGAAAAATGTAAGAGGATTATTCCTAGATAAGGCACCTTGCAAATATAACATATGCATGTTGTGTTACTTTGCTCATGTAATCATTATTCAGTTCAAAATAGTATGATTTCAAGGTTTAAAAAGTAAAAAGATCAGAGTAATGACCTTGCACTGCACCGCAAAAGACACAGCATATCTTTATTATGTCTCCCCTCAGCACAGAGATTGTATTGTTTTTTAGGTACACAATGCCCATAAAAATGTATCAGCACTGATGAGATATAAGTAATAAATCTGTAAGAATCCCCATTTTATTTTAAATCATTTTAATAAAAGTAAGAGGCTGATGTTTTGAACTCTGGATCTTGGATATGGTGGATACTTATATAGTGAAGCCCCAAGACCTACATTCCTGGTTCCTATCCAGTTATTTGCTTTGTGACTTTCAGCAGACAGCTTATATCTATAGATATGTTGTCTTATCTACCTGTAACATAGGAATGTTACCATTTGCATCAAAAGGAATTGATTCACAGGTCTGATTTCATTTAACGGTACTTGAGATTCTTGGATGTAAAAGGTTTCATCCATACCCAAGGTCTGCACTCCAACTACTTATCAGTATAATTCGGTGAGGTTCCACAGGCATATATTGTTCAACAGTTCAACAAAGCAAGTGATATAACTAACATTAATTGTGTAGTTTCAAGTTTTTTCGAAATTATTTAATATTTTCGTAGTGCTTATAACGAAAGAATAGTGATCAAAAACTATATACCAGACATAAACATTGCTGAGTAATTGTTTTAACACTTATTCAATAGCTTAGGACATGAGATAATCAAAGTAGTCTTCATCTGTTACCAAACTAATAATTTGAAATATATTTGTCAAGACGTAATGTCAAGATCACATTTGTTTAATAGCCAGACATTTTCCTACTAGTTTATCACATTTTAATTTACAAAAAAAATAAAGAAAACTAACAGTTCCTATAAATAACTGGATCTGTATATTCTAATTGGGCATCAGGAGTTTGTTTACCTTAAAATCAATTTCTTTTTTAGTTTTTAGAGTAGTGTAGCCCCAGGCACAACTAACTGCAAGAGCAAGAAAGGGCATTTAGGTCACTTACTGTAAACAGCTGAATAATTAAACATCACCAATGACTGATATTTTGTGGATATTCTGAAATCTAAATATCTAAATTTTAAACAACTAAATTTATATTTCTAAAGTCTATGAAAAACATGATTTGGGATGCACTGTGTACATAAGACAAAGACACGCTTCAACAAACTACTTAGAGAATTTAGTTAGGTGGTATTAAACTCAGTTGTGTTAATAACTGAGGTTCAGCTGTGCCTGAGTGCTCTGCTGAGCTGGGGATGATCATCACTTGCACTTGCTAATGTGGAAGTCTGGTGCAGTCAGAGCTGAAAACGTGATTCTAACAGGGTTTTTGAAGTAAAATAGCATCAATAAGCACTCTTCTCAACAATGAAATATTATGTCTTTGGCCTTATTGACCCATTTCTCCTGGTCCTCTCAAGCACTTCTGGTCTCAACAGTCAGCACTACTGAGACACCAAGCAGAGGAAGCATATCTGCTAGTCATGGCACCTACTCCCTGGCAGACTCCAGCAGCAGTTGTTGGCTGTAGTTTCAACTTTATCTAAGGATATGTCACATATTTAGGCTGTTATGTGATCTATCTTTGCTGTTTTCCCTTCCTAAAAGCTTTCTCCATTCCCTGAACTTCTATGCTTTTTTCACATTTGTGAATTAGGTGTCATACGACTTGCTCATGAAATAGCTACATAGGCTGTTTTACAGACCCAGAGTGGGAGCCAGAGCTCTCTCCAAGTTTGTGTGCCTTCTGCCTCCAAGCAGGCAGGACATGAAAAACAATTACCATATGGGCACATCTATATGCTTGAACCATGATTTCAGTGGAGGAAGGTCAGATGTGCAAGCACAGTCTCTTGCTTCCCTTTTCAAATCATATTGCTGCTTGCCACTCAAGCAGGTAGTTTGTCACAGGTAAGAGTTGAAATGTAAGGACACTAAGAAACTTATTTTCAAATGCTGATCTTCAGTCTGTCACCCCAGAGTCTGTCAGAGCCACAGAAGCTGCATTTGTAGCCTGGGCACCCATACACACAGCATGTTTCGTATCAGGCAAGATTCAGGAGCCTGTTTGATTTGTCATGTTCACAGCCAAGGGGCACTTGCAGGTATAAGTCAAAACCTCAAAGGCAAAGAAAAGCCTCACCAATGCACATTGAAGAGGATCCCTTTTATCCCCTAAGGTGCACTAATGCACTGCTGAGGAGAAAACCATCCTCCTGTGTATCTGGAGACATGCCATGGTCAACATCAAATGCAGCTGGATAAACAGAAACCCAGTTTCATACTTGAAACAATATTAGCTTGATAAAATAGTACACTTATCAAAACGCACTGAAACTGGACAAAAAAGCACCATTTCAATGAAGACTGACGCAGGCATGAAATTATCTTCTGAATACCTGCACATCACTTTGTGTATGTGCTAACTATTGTATTTATTTTTTGAAGGGATTTGGCCTTCCTGTTCATCTGATAAGACTTTTCCATAGAATTTATTCTGAATTTATTTCAGAGACAAATCTACTGCCTATTCTTGCTCCTACTGGAAAATACTATGACAGGTGGTGAATTTAGTCTCCAGTTCAACCTTTGGGCTGCTCCAGCCCATTGATGTAAACAGAGCCTTTATGATTAATCTTAAGGACTGCCATAAAGGTAGAGGGGCCATTTAGGGAATGTCAGTCTGTTCCAAACTTACTTTGTCTTTTTATTTAACTTCAGTGCATCTTGAAAGACCGAAATTGGCACTGGCTTTCCCCTAAATTAAACATGGGACTTTGTCTAAACTTTAATATGTTCAGAGAGGATTTTATTTTGTTGTAATAGAATGACCAATGAATTGACTCCATTCCACATTTTACACTTACATAGACATAATATAGATAATTTTCACTGAACTTAGTTCATATTCACTGAATTTAGACACTTGCTTAGTTCAAATCCAATCAAGTATTTTTCTATACATGAGATCTGAGCTATACTACTGAGTTATGATCAGTTAGATGAGTAACCAAGCATGTGATGTGCTTGAAAACACAGATCACGTCCAATCAAAACACATGTTGGTCTGATCTATTTTCTGCTTGAAAAGGAACTCAAGAATTTCTACCACGCATTTTCTGCATGCACATCTAAATGTTTTTTGCCAGTAAATGATTCAAATGCATACAATAAACTACCTAGAAAAATCTGCACCTTATTACCCAATTCTTAATCGCAATCAGTTGAAAGGCTGTTTTAAATGTTAAGATACATGATTCATAAAAGTGTCTCAGGTAGTTCAGAGCAGGAAAAGAAGGAATGTGTCAGGATGGGAAGGGAGCACTCTAACTTACACAGCAGACTATATATTTATACATGTATTGAACAGAAAGAAGCTGCCAAGGCACAGTAGTCTAGTGCCTCTTGGACGTCCTAAATATCCTCCGAAAAGGTGATTCATTTGCCTTATTTTGCACTGAACCACAAGATAAGAAAAGAAAACTGGAATTTCACTCCTAGAATCTGATATTACCTTTGTAAGAAATGAAGTAGACATTTTTAATTATTTATAATATCACCCAGATACAGAAAAATTGTAGGGCTTTTTTTCTTTTCTCATCTAGCTGATGATAAAAGTAATAATCATTTAGATGCTGAAGATATGATGTTATAGCAATGCACTTGACCCAGTGTACGCACTTCAGTGAACGCAAAAAAAAAATCTGGTTTTGCAAGGAAAGACATAAAACCATGGAAAGTGTCTGAAAATACTGGCATCCTTGATGGGACACATGTTTTTATGCAAGTCAGAAGTATTTTGGAAAAGAAGATTGGAGTTCTGCAATGACCATCACTCCCAAAAGAGACATAAGTATAACCCAAAACAGTCTAAATTCAGCGTTCAGTGAGAAAAAACAATAATTGTAATCCAAGGGCTCTTAGTAAGGAGAAGATATGTGTATTTTTCAGATGGCAGCCTAACAATGTTCTCTCCCTTCTTGCCTTAGATGTCCCAGGAGGCCTGATGATCAGGATTATATATAGAATTGACTGAACTGTCTTAAGTATTTGTCTCTCAGTAATGATCAGATGGGGGTTTTTGAGCTGTTAATCATGAGCCAAGTCTTTCAAGATGACTTCAAGTTTTCAAGTTAAATTTGCTTTTTGGAGGATTTCATACCACTTCACAGCTATATTTGGTACAGTTTCCAGCACCAAAATAATCAATGTGCAAATATTCATGCCATGGTCTTGAGGCATCTGCCACACATTTTCTTTGGGCACATGAATTTCACATAGCCTCCAGTTTCCAGGTCACTCCTAGTAACCTATTTGTTAAAAAAACATAACGGCACATTATCTTTTACAACTGTATCCTTACACTAATGTTTTCACTGCTCTGTTCTAGAAGAACTTGTATGAGACAAAGGTAAGAAAGAATAAGTAGGTGTCAAAAATTTCTACTGGGAAGAATTTCCAGTAGAATCAAGATTGGTAACTTTTCTTTCTTTGTATTCAGAAGTACCATCCCACAGGAGATTACTTCAAGCACTAGATATTCTAGAATGATATTCTGCCATGCGACTTTGTTTCTCTGCATCCTGTGGAAACCCAGTCTACAGAGCTGGTCACAAGCCCTTGGGACTTGGCACCAAGAAGTAGATAAAAATGTAATGTACATAGAAAAGAATTATCAAATATCTTGTATTCATAAGAAAAAAAGAAGAAAAGCACTATGAGACTATGCTCTCTTTTGTTCTTATTCTATAAAAAGATTATATGTAGATGGTTTTTGAAAAAAGGATACATGGGTAATAACCTCCATGTGGTTAGACAGGAAAGCCCAGAAGAATTAATCACATCTGATGAAGCCCTAAATAATTCCACTTGCAATGCTGTACGTCTGGGAGAGACACACAAGTAAGTGTTGCATCAGAAGCAGATAAAACCACTACATTCCACATTCACCCAAAGTTTTAAGAGCACCAGTCTGCCAAAATGAAAACTTGTTGGCTTGTGAGACTGCTTGGAGTCCACACAGTTACTGACTGTATTGCCATTTCTAAGACAAAAGCTTCCTCTTTCCAGGAGCTATTCTTGAGAGTTTATCTGACAGAATAGGACATTGTCTACAATAACCTGGAATAAAAATCTTTCTACCCTGCTTTATTGTCTGTCTGGTTCTGCTCCCTATGTATTTTTCCATATACTTCTCCTCATTCTGTTTTTCACTGCTACATATTTAAGTTTATTCACACAGTGTCTGTGCTACACTGAAAATGGAAGGTCTGTGACATATTTGATGGTACAGTGAGAGAGGCTATTTTACCCTTGTGGCTTTCATATAAACCATTGTCTTCAGAGGTGAGCAACATGAATTATTTACCAACATAACAACAGCAAAGTGTTCTCTGGCCAAAGTGAAAATGCAGCAATTTCTGTTGCTAGAATCACGACAGGTGGGATCATTCTCAGCTAGGATCCACAGTGTGAAAAGATAGTGAGAATACACTTCCAGGTGAATCTTGGCATTGCTGGAGTAAAGATGAAAACTAATTTTTATCTCAATAAACCTATGATCAGAGTCAAAAGAGATTAAGACTTTGATTAGCACTCAAAATACAATATAAGATTGGATAATATATTCGCTGTTCTAGTTTCACTCATAAAGTAATATCAATTTTTTATGCTTCACTTAAAAAGAAATTAGTGCATTCTATTTTCTTAATATAAAAAAATATTAAGTATAAAGAATTTCTGAAAACCAGAAATTCAGTGACAAAGTTTGTTATATGAAGACTGACTGTATAATATTTCCTGCACAGGGGAAAACAAAGCCAACACCCACCACCGCAACCCCTCTGTATTAAAGGTGGGGAGGTGGGTGAGTGTGTATGGAGCAAAGTAGTGTAGATGCTACACTTGGATGAAGGGCTGTGGCAATAAAGTCATGAAGTCTAACAATATGTCGTAAAGTATCAGATTATTTTCATGATTCTCTTTCATTGAAAATAGCAAAATCTAGTAATAGATTTCAAGGAATTGTCAAAAAAAAAGTGAAGCAGAAGGTATTTACTGACTTCAAATAAAAACTTCACACAAAGAGAAGTCTATAGAAAGTGAAAACTGGGAGTATTTGAGAGGAATGTAAAGGAGTATTTGAGAGGAATGGACAAGGCACTATGGTACACATACAAAATGAAGTACAACTACAGCTCAAATGTGGGCTGAAAGGAAGCTATCTCAACTGGTTCTACAAATCTATTAGAAGTCAGAGGATAACCAGAAAAAAAAATTGGTTTGCTGCCTAATGAGAAAGACAGAATACACTGAATGTAGTATAGATCATGGCAAGTAATATTTACTTTGTTTCACATTCTTCGAAAAGGCTCAGTCATGCTTACATTATCAGAATAGCAGAGAGTCATTAGACTGATTATTTAAAATAATCTGGATTTTAAATCCAGTCCTAGAAAACTTGAAGACCTGTCTGGAGCACTCATCACAGTTTCCAATAATCTTTTAAAGACTGCAGGGATCAGTGAGTTTCCAGGAATGGGAAATATTATGTTTATCCTTAAAATACAGGGACAAAGGGAATCTAAGAACATTACACTAGGCAGCTTAACTTCACTTTCCAAAAAAAAAAAAAAAAGAAAAAGAAAGAAAAAAAAACCAAAAAGAAACCTTCCAAACATCATAAAGGTAACAGTTTGCAAGCACCTGAAAGAAATAAGGAGACAAGTAACAGCTAAGGCGGATCACTCAAGTTCCCATCTAATTTTCTTCTGTGATGAGTAAGAGATTGTTTAGATGTGGAAAAAGCAGAAGTGCTGTCTGTCTTGACTTCAGTAAGGCTGTTTGCTGACACTGCTTCCAATGATGTTCTGGGACAAAATGAAGTCATCTGTCACCTTAGTTTCCAGCCATATAGTCCACTGGACCAACACAGACTAGTTTTCAAAATGTTATGCTCAATCTAATAAATCCTAACAGAATTGACACGGTCACAGATCACCATTTGATCAAGCCTAGTCTGAAAAAAGTGACTAAAATATGGGAGCACAACTACTAAGAAAAATGTGCACAGGCAACTGACATCAAAAAGCTAACAATAAATAGGAAAGACTGGATTGAGCTTTATGAAGGAGTCTATCCTGGGGCTGATACTACAAATATTGACATGGAGGATGAAAGAAACCCTCTTTCTAATTTATGGTTAAGATCTACGTTGAGGGATATGACAGAATTCAGTATGATCTTTGCAATTTGGAGAAATTATATTAAAAAAATATATATAACAGACAAGGGAATGACAGTGGTCTTAGGAAGGGGTAAAGAATCTGAACAACAGGTAGCAGATCACAAACTGCACACCAGTCAAAAATGTCATGCTAAGAAAAAAACAATTCCAATTCAAGGCATTTATAGAGCAGTTTACCCTGCAGAAGACACAAAGTATAGTTTTTCCATTGTGGTAAGGCCTCAACTGGAATACTGCCTCAGTCACTTGCAGAGATATATGGGCCAGATGAAGGAAAAATCCAGAGGAATTCTGCAAGGGTAAAGAGACATCTAAAAACATGACCTGGAAGAAGTGGTTGAAAGACCCTGGACTGTTCAGCTTAGGTAAGAGGAAACTTGTGGAAAACAGAATAACAATCATCTGGCATCTAGGCTGTTGTTAAGATGGTTAGTAGGAAAAGATATACCACGAGGGATATTTGAGAAGGCATTAGGATAAATCTTCTAGTACTACCCACTGTCAATCAGTTGCCTGGAAAAATTGTGGTATTAGGACCACAGAGGCATTTAAGAACAGTTTAGTCAAATATCTTTCATGAATGACATAAACCAGGAATGGACTGAATGACTTCTTTCCCTTCCCCCGCTTTGAGTGTGCCATCACTGTTAATAAACACCCACTCCTTAGAATTTCAACAGTAGGTCTCTGAATGGGAGAGAGTAAAAAATGGCTGCAGCTCTGTGTCACAGGAGACATCAAATTGAAAAATACTCAGAGCAAGTCCTAGACCCAGAGCACCAAGAAGCCAAAGTCCTAGGACATCATGAGCAATCCTCAATAGACATGGCACATGGCAGTCACTGTTGGGCAGCCTTTGACAGATATAATAGCAATGAGCAGACATATATGATACAAACTGAGAAGCTGTCATAACATTAGCTAGCTAATCTATCACAGAAACTATCAAGTGGCTTGGTAAAATGTCACCACTTTGCAGAAAAAAAGTGAAAAATTTACACAACTTAATTTTTCGACTAGATTTTCTATAAAGACACTTTGAATTTGTTTGCTTGGGAAAGTTTCCTCCAGTTGCAGCAAATACAAGAAGCTGGACCAGATTCTTGTATTTTTGGAATAGTCTGGACAGTTACATACACCTAGAAATTATTATAAAGGCCTACTAACTTAACGATTACCAGGTGGAGAGGATTTGTAAGACAGGGAAAAGGTGGTTAAGGTAGGATAAACAGTTGTCAAATAAATATTTTAATGTTCCTTTTCTGCTTGTTTTATTCTGACTACTCTGGTTTACCATACCTTCTGAACGTCTCAGAAGCTATATCAAAATAAATATCCCCCCACAAAAAGCTGATAATGCCTAGAGCCTGCAAGAAGTATCTAGGCTCTTTTTATGTAGGCTCCATGTTAAAAAGTTCCTTACACATTCTAGGATTATGATAAAGTGAAGAAAAAGACTAAGAATGTAAGACTGGACACATAAACCACTGGTCTCAATAGGCAGCCAGGATATGATACTGAGGATAGTAAGTGATCCAGGCAGGGGAAAAAAAAATGTAGGGTTTTTTTTAAAGGATAATGTTGTGGGAAGACTATTCTTTTTTTCCAAAGAGAGAACAAGAAAAACAAGAAAAGTGCTGTTGGACAAAACTAGCAATCAAAGGTAGCTAGGAGGGCAGTTTGAAGGAGGTGACAGTGTATAAGAAAAATTAAGAAATTAGGTCCGAAGGATCCCCCAGAGTGAAGTTGCTGATGACATTTAAATTCTTGCATCAAATCAAACAGCAATTTGGAACTGGACTTCATTAAATCCTGTATATCACAGAGGTACACACTTAGACATTCCTGAGACCCAGATTTTCTATTTATAAACAGAACTCTTTGTGACTTCACACATTTTAGCTGTGGAATGAAAATTATTACAATGCTTTGCATTTGTATTCTGCATCACCAGGAACAGAAAATTTACAGTCAGTACATGTCTTCCTGTTTTTCTTGTTTTCTGTCTTTGTTTTCAGGTTGGAAAGAAGTCAAGGGCCTAGTTTTTCTGGTCCCAGCTAGAAGTCAATAAGAGCAGGAGCAAACCCTACAAGCCTTAAAACATGAGCCACACTTACATCACAAACTAAATGCAGAACTCGGATTATCTGTTGTTTAAAATAGACGTCTTTAGTATGCTATCTATGTGAATAAAAGCATAAACATTTCAGCTATCAACTCATCAGAACTGCTTGAGCAAGCATAAAATATCTTCTTGGCACCAGGTAGTCACTCTGTCCTCTTAACGCGATTTCTTTCTCTCGAACCTACTTTTCAGCCACATGCTAATGGGTTCATCTTAAGATAGCAAAGCAATGCATGTTTCTAATATCAGACTTCCTTGCATTGGTGACAGCTATAGATTTTTTGCTGACAAAACAGTTTTAGAACTACATGAATGGTACATCTTTGTTTAGGGAAAAAAATGAGGTGAGTAAGAATTCTGAACCAGAAATTATACCATTTGAAAGACTAAACTGAGTGCAAGAAGCATTACAGACCACTTCAACAATGCAAATGAAATAAAGTGAAGAATAAAATGAAAACCCAGCTCTCCCCCATTCTTTTTTTTTTCTAAATAGCCTTCGTTCTTTGCAATTTATATTTCCACGTTTATTTTCTTTTTTTCTTTTTTGATCTCCATGTTTATTACTGAGCAGGAGTACCTCATGTAGATCATCTAAGTTCTTTTGATTTGGTTTGTCTTCCCCCTAAATCCCTGGGTATAGTTATGTAATTGTTTCAGAGGACCAGACACAGCCTCTAAGGATAAGCCCTGCCTGACTGGTCAGAGAGTTCACCAGGCACAGACTGAAGTACTCTCACGAAAATTACTGCTAATGATTGAGTGCTTCATGAACTGGAGCACAAGCCTCTTTCTGCTAGGAGAGTTCTGTGATGACAGGCTCACCCTAAGGAAACAAGATGTCTTCCCTTTTTGTCTCCAAGACAAATCAGCATGGGTTTCCTCTGCTCTGGCCATCCACCAGAAAGTCTTCATCCATTACTGTTCCCAGTTCCCTTTACAGGCAAGCGTGTATGATATTCGGTCCACTCTCTCTAACACCAACGTCACCCCTTCAACTGCACTCATATATACACACACCCTCTTTCCCTTAAACAAAAACCAGAAAAACTAGAGGCAATAGGGAGAGGAGATTTTTCACTAAATCTTTGCTGCTGAAGACAGCAAAAGACCTTAATGAGTGTCTTGGCCAAGAGCCCCATGCTGGCTTAAGCGAGTTGCTCCTGCGAAGACAGCATCAGTGTGGTTTTATTCTCAGCTCAGTCAGCACCTCCACAGTGAAGGACTTTAATCACACCGGACCCTATGTTCACATGGCAAGAGACCACTGGCTTTCCCTCTCTTCCTGTGGGTGACACTCCAGTGAAGATCAGGGAGAAATACAAGAGAAATCCACACCTGTCCTAGGCTTCTGTGGTCTTTTGGATTTGTATCAAATTACATTTAAAGCCATTCATTTCTGTGGTCTCTTTTTTTCCCCCTGCCACTGAGGTCTTCTCAACTGGCCCACTGACAAGTTGGCCTTTTTCTGATGTCCTCAGGTGCCTGCATGGACAAGATATCTGATAAGCACTGGGATGAGTGACTGGGTTAACTTGCTAATTAAAGCCCCATTTTCAGCACTCCTGAAGGATTAACTGGGCCAAAAATTAGAGCACAGGGGAAGTTTTACTTCTATGTACACTGTTTTGTAAATAAAAGGCTCTAACAACTTCAAAGAAAGTTGTGCCAAGAACCTTGCAAAAACTTTTTCCTCAGAGAATTATACAAACTGTGCAATTTTCTTTGAAGCTTTGTAGGATTAACTTTGTGAGTCTCTTGTAAACACTGAGGCTAATTCACTAAAAACGCTGCAGCACTGAAAGCACAATTATTTTATAATCTTAACCATTCATTTCCAATTACATATTCCTAATATTGCAAACTGGCCAAAAATCAAAATTACTGGAAAATTGGAAGTGGGTTTAAAGAAATCATTTCTGTCTTCTCCAGTATACGGTTAGATATCCAGTTACTGGCAGGACTGTACCAGTGAGATAATGAAGTCATATTAGGATGGCAGTGACTAAGCTAATACCTATACTAAACCACTAAATGCGCCCAGTATAAACTGTGTGGCTTTCAGGCTGAGCTGGCTAAGCTGAACTGAGTCCCTGTGCAATCCATTGAAAGGCTGTTGCTTTTCTTTCTGGCACTGGCACAATTACCAAATGGTTCATCATTACTGGTTGGATAAAAAATACTACAGAAAGTCTAACTAGCATAAGCAGAAATACTTGAGTTTTAAAAATGTTCTCAGATGCCCCAAGAGTGTACACACTTGTTTTATTGCTTGCTTGTAATATTCCCAGGTGGAAAATAATGAAGACCTATTTCAAAACAGTGTGATGAGCTGAACTGAACTCTGTCTGATAATGAGCACAGAGATTTCTAAGCATGTTTTTGATTTAAAAGCTGCAACAGAGATTATTTACTGTAAGGGTAACAGAACAGATGGTGAACACTTAGTTGACCGATATTTAAGGGTTGCACATGCAGTACATCAGGACTTTTATTAACATTGAGGTAATGATTCAAAATTGCAGCTTGTTTGCTTGTTTCTTTTAAGAGAAAACTTCTGTTAATAAATGGAATGGACATGGAAGATGATTATCACTGAAAGATTACAATTACACCTTGACTACCTTGTGTTTGATTTGTTCAGATTTTATAAAGTAAACCAGAGCAGGTAGGTCATGATGAGCACACTCATTTATAATCTATACTAAATTTAATTAAACATGAATGATGAAAAAATCTGATCGCAGGTCCTGACCTGATCCTAAAATTAAGTTTAACTTGGAAATCTTTTTTGACACATTTTAAGGAACTGATAGAGGAGTCCAAACCATTATTAACGAATTCCAGAGGTCCTTAGTTCTGGACTACGCATTTAAGAGCAAGCTTTAATTTACTGAGACAGCACTCTGTTGGCACTATCACTAAAGAGACATGCTAAAACGAAAGCCATAATCTACACCAATAAATATTTTTTTATAATGACAGGGTCACCACTGCTGCTGCTATCTCTGTTTTCCAATTACATTTTGGACAGGTAAACTCATTGCTTCCAGTTACCCTGCAATAGTTTATTGTCCTCTTTGTGGCACACTTTCAAACCCCTTTGAAAAAGATGCTTATATTGCGGCTATGGTGTATCTTTGTGATGACACTATTTCAGAGAGAAATGAAGAGCCACACATCACTTTCCTCTTCTCAGTCTGTGAGTGATACAGTTGTCAAGATTCTCTTCATGACCTAAAGCTACTTTGCAACATAGGTACCCATTAAAAGGATGGAATGTCATCTTTATCCATGGAGCAAACACAGGACATCATAAATACACTGAACTGACAACACAAGGTCTATTCTCTAATTTGGCCTCTAAATAGAGTGGCATAGTGCAACTCCTGTATGACCCCAGTGAGTTCTCATTCACATTCATAGCAACAATTTCAGATTTCAACAACCCAGAGTGAATTTTTACTGAAAACCTAGAAAATATTCCAACTTCAACTCCCTCTATATGAATGTTGTTCAACTTCTTTCCTTGCTACTCGTTCAACCTCTTTCCTTGCTACTCCATCTAGGAGCTTTGTATATGTCTAGGAAGAGCCTGCCTTTGGCTAAGAATCATTTAAAATCATAATTAACCCATTGCTTTTACAGAAGACAGGACAAAGAGCAGCTTTAAGAATTTGGATCTAAAAACAATATGCAGCTGAAAGTATGTTAGGGAACCCCTCATGAGAACAGGAACCTAAAATTTAGAGAAGCCACAGCAAAAACTATCTAAAAGATAGCTACAGCTTTAGTCCTACCACACCACTATAGCCTGATCCTGTTCCTAAATCTACACTGAAGACTGAAAAGCAGCCTTAAGTTTCATTTAATTATAGAACAGGGTGCAAAACTACTTGGTAGAAGTTTAATGAGGAAACATTTCTTCCAGTTCCACAGACATGTATCTGATCTTGCAAGCCCTTTATTCACTCATACAGCCCAACTGAAGCTAACAGAATTTACTTTGGTAAGAATAACTCATGTAACAGTTTGAAAGGAAAACTATGAAGAACTAAATATGTATCCTGCAGATCATGACTCTGAAAAAGATTTCGTTTTAGTCCCTAAATCTAATTTAGAATAATGCTGTGAGGTTTTGCCAGTCTTTCTCTGCAAACCCCCTTATCTTCTTATAAAGCTCTGTCTTTAACTTCATCTACTTTTAAAAAGTATTTTAATATACTTCTTTTTCCAAATGAATTCCTTTATGACCTCTTTATTTTCCAACTGTTTTCCTCATCCTGATCCACACTGATGCCCACATCTTTTCCTCTTTCAATCCTTACATATTTCTTCCTTCTTAAAAATGTTGTCATCAAATAAAGCACACTAAAATTGTTTGAGAAGTGGCTTATGTATGTGGAAAAGAATGGTCCATGGAGACTTTTGTTAATCCTTTTATACACAGAATGTACAACATAAAGATAATTTTATGCCAGAAAAAGGAAAAAAAAATCAATAAAATAAAAGAATTCATGGAAATTTACAGGTGTGGAGAGATCAGGTATTAAGGCTATTTAGATGCTCAATTCTAAAAGAAAAAGGAAACTATACAATGTGTACCTCTGCATATTCTGCAGAATAACTCACCCAGCAGATGATGAAGAATGAAAGACATACAGTGAAGAACACACATCCCCTAGGAGGACTGCCTTCAACTGCACAAGGAGAAAAAAGAGGAAAACTCACGGCTCTGTTTCACCTACAGATAAATTGGTAATAACAATGATGGCGACTTGCAAATGGCAGAAAATAAACATACAAGGTTTGGAGGCAATTTGAGAGAGATTCCAAAATGAAAGAATTCAGCAACATCTGTAGTTTCCCTGCCACATCTTTACCTGATACCTTGTTGATTCTGTAATGTTGCAAAGCATTTTCAGGACTAACAATAGGCAGAGATGTAAAGAAGATTTATTCTAGAAAACCTTCACCTGGTCAGAAGCATATTGGCACAGATGTCTGCATTTGTGTACTAGCTTGTACCTACCTTGTGGTATGATTGCCCTTTAAGTAAAAAGTGTACATGTGATTTACTTTACAGCTTGCCTTTAATCTAGCTGGAACTTCTGTATATAAGGGTAGGAAAAATAGCAAAGAGTGAATCTTCTGATTCTGGTAGAAGCCCTGAGGAAGAAACACCCTGCCAAAATCCAAACAGGAGGCTCGCCAAGCAGAGTGCTTTGGAACAAGAAAGCAAATCCTGGCAACATATGAAAAAGAAGATGAAACAAAGCACTATAATTCTGAAGTCTCACATGCAGGTTTGTGGATTACTTTGCAAGAGCAACCGTTTTCCTCTCAACAGTGATTCTCGTCTATTCAGGAGTTGGACTGTCACCTTTTGCAACACTACGTCATACATCACCTGTTTCCCTCTAGCAGCATGTGGCTGTATCCAGCTTCTACAACAGGACGACCTGCTTATTGGATGAGGGAAAGGCTGTGGATGTTGTTTACCTTGACTTTAGTAAGGCCTTTGACACCGTTTCCCACAGCATTCTTCTGGCAAAACTGGCTGCTCATGGCTTGTATGGGCACACGCTTCGCTGGGTAAAAAAACTGTCTGGATGACCGGGCCCAAAGAGTTGTGGTGAACGGAGTTAAATCCAGTTGGTGGCCGGTCACGAGTGGTGTCCCCCAGGGCTGGGTTTTGGGGCCACTCCTGTTTAACATCTTTATTGATGATCTGGACGAGGGGATCGAGTGCACCCTCAGTCAGTTTGCAGATGACCCCAAGTTGGGTGGGAGTGTTGATCTGCTCGAGGGTAGGGAGGCTCTGCAGAGAGACCTGGACAGGCTGGAGCCATGGGCTGAGGCCAACTGGAGGAGTTTCACTGAGGGCAAATGCCGGGGGCCGCCCTTGGGCCACAACAACCCCCAGCAGCGCTACAGGCTTGGGGAGGAGTGGCTGGAGAGCTGCCAGTCAGAGAGGGACCTGGGGGGGTTGATTGGCAGCCGGCTGAACAGGAGCCAGCAGTGTGCCCAGGTGGCCAAGAAGGCCAATGGCATCCTGGCTTGTGTCAGCAATAGCGTGGCCAGCAGGGACAGGGAAGGGATCTGACCCCTGTACTCGGCACTGGGGAGGCCGCCCCTCGATTCCTGTGTTCAGTTTTGGGCCCCTCACTACAAAAAGGACATTGAGTGACTCGAGCGTGTCCAGAGAAGGGCAACAGAGCTGGTGCAGGGTCTGGAGCACAGGTCGTACGAGGAGCGGCTGAGGGAACTGGGGGTGTTTAGTCTGGAGAAGAGAAGGCTGAGGGGAGACCTCATCACCCTCTACAGCTCCCTGAAAGGAGGGTGCAGAGAGCTGGGGATGAGACTCTTTAAGCAAGTAACAAGCGATAGGCCAAGAGGGAATGGCCTCAAGTTGCACCAGGGAAGGTTTAGACTGGATATAAGGAAGTATTTCTTTACAGAACGTGCTGTTAGGCGTTGGAATGAGCTGCCCAGGGCAGTGGTGGAGTCCCCATCCATTGAGTCAAGCTGACACAACGCTGAGGGATATGGTGTAGTTAAGAACAGTCAAAGTTAGGTTAAGTTTTGGACTGGGTGATCTGCGAGGTCTTCTTCAACCTAGACGATTCTGTGATTCTGTGATATATCTTGGACCATTGGTCTCCTACCAATACTATGCACTATATAAAATATGTTACAAATACACAAACTGTTGTAGATACTGGGAGCTACTACTAGTGTTACGGTGATTTTTTTACAAGTGTGTGCATCAAATGGGTAACTAAAATAATTTCACATTTACATAAGTCAGTTTTTTTTCTTTCCGTCATTTTATCTCTCCTCTGAATAACTAGTCAATTTCTATCATATTTTTTTGCCAATAAGAAGTTTTCTTTTTAAAAAAAAAAAAAAAAAAAAAAGAAAACTTTTAATTCTCTGCTTTCTGCCAAAGGAGCTGTGAATAAAAGCCAGATTTCACTGCCTCCTCAAGTGTCTTCTATGCTTTCTGACTCCACCAGATCTGTTTCACACATGTCTTCCTGGGTAAGACATCAGTATCGTCTCCTTTCCTTTACACAGCACTGCCATGGTTTGATACTGTTGCTTACGCAATGCTCCCATCTCCTATCTGGTTAATTAAAGTATGCAATTCACCTCAAAATGAAACAACAACTTTACAAGAGATTCTATAAGACCAAATGCTGAGCTATATTTTCAAATGAAGTAATTCAGTTCTGCTTTCTAGTCAGAAATTGGGTCCAATACCATTTATCACAGAATTACAATTTTTACAGTGTACCACACAAGCAGACTGTGATCCTCTGGTTTCCAACTCTCTACTATCTACATACCACACACAACAAAGACTGTGCATATGGCAAAAAGAGCTCAGCTTCCCAGGAAGCTCTGTTGCCTACAGCAGGGTTATTCCAGGCATGAGTTTATACTCTATAAAGACAGTAAAATGCACTCCTGGACCAAACATCCCTCCAAATGCTCTGAGAGAGAGATGCTTTGTCGTGACAGACCAGCTTTGGATCAGTGCCTGATGGGAACACACATTAGCTACTTTCCTTCCAACAGTAAGTAAACAGCCATACTTCATGTATGGCATCCAAAGGAAGGTCCTTTGCAGTCTTGTTTGTACTGACAGCTGCTATTTACATACCTTTGAGAATTGCAGTGAGTCTGACACTGTCTCTCTCTCCATATAAGTCAATAGGGCTGCAAGAGTTATAAATCAGGAAATAATATTTCTTACAAATAAGCCCCGAGTATTTAAAATAATCCTAAATGAGACAGCATGATTATTTCTCAAAATAGCAGTAGAGAGAATGGATTGCCTGGAAAGCTGGATTTCAGTTCATCCAGATGTGTGCAGTGGAGTCAGTTTTGTTTTCTTACAGCTATTAAAAAGTTATCCATCTTAGCTTTCACCACAGAAAACTACCAAACTCAGGAGATAGTCATGAATGGCACTAGAATCAATTTGATAGAGGCAAAAATATGTCTGAGACAAAACTGATTTAGAGACAGGAATTATTTATAATACTCTTTCCCCAGTATCGGCTGTTTCCACTGCAGTCACTTTAATCTCAAATATCTGTAATGTGGCATGCAGCTAAAAGAAGCCTCCATTGTTTGTTTGAAAAGACATGGAGAAAAAAATTCTCAGGTATTAGAATACAAAAATATAGATAGCTCTCCAAATATGAAATAAGTACCTGTTTATGTTTTTTCTACCAGACATGACCAACATTACTGTAGTCTTTTCACTAGCTGAGCAGAAAAAAAGGCAACGTTTTCTGTATACTGAGACAGCACAGTTCAACAATTCCTGTGTCCCTTCTAGCAGTCAGCACTCTCCATAAAGCCAAAAAATAAAAGTGGCAAAACAGTATTGGGATTTTTTTTTCCCACTGGAATAATTTTTTTACTAAACATTTCTCTGTGTAAGCACAGCAGTAGGTAGGTAAACTAACACTATAGGGGAAAGATGTTCACCTGTCACACTCTCCATCACCTTCATCTGCACTGACCTGTTCCGGATTTCCAGCCTTGGTCCATTCATCTCAATTTAGGAAAGTTTAATCCTCTGTTTACCAGTTCTGCAGTAGAGTTCTATAATACTACTGCAAAATAACATGTTTGGATCATCACAGTAAATTACTCCCATGGGAGTGTTTACAAGTAAAAGGTGAAAGAACATTTTAAGTGCATTTTTTCCTCCCTTTCTTCTTTGACGCAAGTGTTATGCTGCTTGAAAACAATGCCAGACTTAGCATTGGATGGAGTCCTCCACTGAGTAGAGACCAAATCATGGGAGAGGTACAAAAAAATTCATTCCCTTGAAAGATTAAATCCTTGGCCTCTCCCTTCAAACAGCTAGCAAGGATCTCGGTTAAAACCAAACACAGTAGCAGTGTTTCTCTGTGATGCAAAATCATCTTCACAATGATCTGGATCAAGACAATCTAAGAGATTTTCAGTTACCTACAAAAATTAACATTTTGAAAGAAAACAAGTCAAACCAAGATGAAAAAAAAAAAATAGAGGAAAGAATTATAATACGGTCACTGCAAGCAAAAACATGTTCTCTGGAAAACCTGAGAGCCCATCAGCCTGTTCGGTGACTTGGAAAGCACCTGAATGGTGTAAAGCGGGTTAGCATTTGACTAGCACCATTTGTAAATATATCAAGAAGTTGACAAAATGTGAAAACTAATTTTATTGTTTGAAAAGGGTAAAACAGGTGGGTTGTGTGGGCAAATCTTTATGCTGTACCACTGTGCAATACCTGTACTGAAATGGTGAGGTTCTTCCTCTTTCAATATACAGAAAAGAAGTGGACTTCTGCACTGGGAACTGTCCACATTATCCCAGGATGACTCCTCCTTTGGGAAATGTCATTTTGCCATACCTTCTACACAGATCCATGCTTTGCAATATCTCCACTGACCAGCTAGGCCTCAAGTCCACTCTTTTCAATATTGACGACACTCGTGCTGGCATATTGAGACCTCAGAGGGGATTAACAATGAGAGAGCACTCAAAGCCCATTGGTGTCTGATAATCTTTCTTTGTTGGAAAGGGGGTTTTCCACCAGTAAGGTCATTGCTTTGAGAGACAGTATAAAGAAGCCAGTGAAGGGTGGGGAGTATGCAAACTAGGCTGCTCCCAGTTGAAGTATGTGAACAAAAGCATGACAGAGACCATGATAAAAGTTGATCGTGTGAGTAAAAAGGCCAAACCACTACCACATGCCTCATGAAAAGGCAGGAAAGATATTGTCCAAACCAGGACTCCCAGGAGAGATGAGATCACACTAAGCGGGGGAAGAGGGTACATACAGGATATTGTTTTGTAACCATCTAGTGTTTTCCTCAGTAAAAGTGATTGTGGCTTGGCTAAACCCAAGCTCCTTGTCTGCCCACTACTTATCCCTAAAGAGTAGAAACAAGAGCTCCCCCACCAGGTAGTCTCTCTGGAAATGCATCTGAGCAGCATGGTGCTGGGAAAACCTATTATCAGCAAAGTCTCTGGAAGACCCAGCCTCTCTGTGCAGGCTGCCTCAGAATCCTGAGGCACACAACTAGACCACTCAGTCCCCAAAACTCAGAAGTTCAATCAAACTGATTTGGTCATTGAAGGTCCACTCTCAGAGGGAGTAAAGGGCTTTGTCATAGCATCCTGCTTCCAATCTAGGCCTTCATTCAAAGGAAGTCAACTCCTCTCTCTCAGTGAACATACAGGCTAACTATTATTTCACTCTAAGTGTCAGGAGCATTTTTACATTTCAAGTGGGGCACTGTTTGCTACATTCTTTATTCATGCCGAATTCCTTTTGCAGGGGCACAGGCTTTAGAAGAGATTTTAGCAATTATAACTTTTCTGCTAGTAAATTAATCTAGACTGCTCTTAGAGGCTCTTCTTCCTTTACTGACTTCTCATCTCTCATGTGCTATCTGCTCGCATGGAAATTCTATTACCTTAATCTCAGAGTACTCATTTCAATTGCCATTATTGCTTTTCTTATCTTTTACACTCTCGACTTTGCTATATAATCGTTCCATTTCTCCTCTGCATTTAAAGTTTGATTCCATGGCTGTATCTCCTCTTTGCTCTGCATTATTTTTCCTGATTCTCTGTTTCACAGGGCCTTCTAGTTTGTTAGTTTTTGCAGTCAGCTCCCATGAAGGACTCAGCCTCCATTCTGCTTATTATCAATGGCAAGCTGTGACACTCTGTTCAGAGTATGAGGGACAGCATGCACTGATGACAATGCCAATCCTCTAGATACTCATTATTTCTTTATTCTATATCTTCTGTTTATCCCTTCAAACATTTTATTCCATCTTGTAAACTTTTCTTTCATGCTCATAAACTTTCCTCTGGTACAATGTAATACTCTTTTTTCTTTTATTATTTGTCTCACTGATGGCTTAATTATGTCTAAGTTCTAAAAACAAAGCACTCTTGTACTCTCTCTTATTAGACATGCTTCTCACTTCAGTTATAAACCTATATCACAAAAGCAAGACAATGATCAATTGAAACAAATTTCACATCACCTGTTTTGTAAGCAAACCCTTTATCTTGCTTTGTTTGGAAGAAATAACCTTCTGAAACCTCTCTATTCCTTTATTTTCTAAGTTGTTACTACACGTTCTTTGATAATGCAGTGTATTAAGATCACTGTAGGCCTTGTAATTATGGCTTTGAAGACTGCAAACTTAGAGACATCTACACAGCAGGATTTAGGATTTCTATCTTTCTGTTTCCTTGCCTAGTCTCCTATAAAGCAAGTATATACAACTAAAAGATATTTTCTTTCTGAATGCTATTTCTTGATCTCTTTCTTTCAGGGTTCCATCCATCTCCACAAAGGTGTTCATCTGTCTGAGCTTGAACATCATTTTTTTACTTTCTTTGCTATTGATGCAATTTTTGTGACTACAACATGAGAAGAAGATGTTACATTATTTTAATTTACAAACGCAGCTTCATCAATAAAATATTTGCCTGAAAAAAGTAGTTTGGAGTAGTAAGTGTCTTATTCTTTTTTATAACTTACTATGTTAATTTATTACTATTATGCAAATTAGGTCGAATTACTAAACACTTCCAGTTATAAGAGTTCAGTGAATAATTACTTGGGATAATCAGAGCTCTGAGAAAGCTATTCTGTTTTCTCATACCCCATCCACAAAACAATTTTTAACAGTCATCATACACTGCCTACTAATGATTACAAGGATCTCCAAAGTCCATTAGGATGATCCATTCCTTAGGTTGCCAAGAAGGTCTCTGAGGCCCTGCACATGACATACACCAGTTTCACTTCAGTCTCGGTATCTACTGACCTAGAGACCAGAGTGAGCCTGAGGATGAGAACAAAACTGTGTGGTGTCCTGTGTCCATCTCTCACTGTTCCACACTGACTGGAAATGAAATGTCACTTGGCTGAGGCGTCAAGTTCACTGAGGGGGCAGGACCATCAGGCAACACAAGCTGTTTGTTATCTAGCTGACTTCCAAAGAGCACGAAGAAATGGAACAAATGTTTTGCTAGCAAGATAGATGCAAAAGCAGATCATCAAGACAGAGTGCATATAAGGACAGTCTGCACTGAAGAATAGAGTACCTTACACATCATTAGGACCACACCATGCATGTAATCACCTAAACAGGTGGATGAAACAGCACAAAGGGATCACACAAATATTAACTAATCCATATGCATTTTTTTCTCTCTGTGTCTAGACTCTGCAACAAGAATCCGAGGCATACAGTTGTCAAACAGAGAATACATGTAAAAATGATCACAACTTATATACTTCTCTGACCTAGTCAGCTGAAGGCAATTTTATAGTGCTGTAATAATCCTTTAGATTTATAACTTTTGGGGACAGTTACAAAAGACAGCAAAGAGCAAATATTCAATGAGCATTTATGGGCACAACAGCATATAATAAAAGAACAGGCTGCAAATCTCATAGTCATGCAGTATTACACTAAGATGAAGGTTTTCAAGACATCAGAGAAGAATGCAGCTCCCTTGGGCAATTAAAAGATACATCCAAACTGAAGAAAGGGCTGAGGAGGAGCAGCGTGTTTTCAGTAACAGGAGTCAGCTTCCAAACTCATTATCAGCTGTAAGCTGGATTTTCAGTTTTTCAGTTCCCACTGAGGTCACAGGGCAGAGCAGAGCTGCTGTTCGGAGTCTTTCTGGTCCCTTTTACACTCTGGCAGGAGTGAGAGGAGGAAGAGAGAGAATAGGAGCATGGAGTGAGAGAGGGGAGCTTAGAGCATAAAGTGGATTCCTACCTATTGTCTTACTTTTCACTATCAACATGCACAAATAAACATTATTGTTCATTTTTTTAATGCCTCTTAATGCCTAATCAGGATAGAATCCCATTTTTTCCAGCACGAGGGAGAGAGTGCATTGTCTCTGAGTGGGCAAAGGGGAGGGAGCATTCAGACATACTATGCTGTACATGTCACAGGAGGTCACTCACCACAGGCCACCGAACAGGAGAGTGTCACTGCTGAGGATAAAACCCAGCATCCCAGCTCAGTGCCCTTTTCCATGACATATACCTGAATTAATGCAGTTAAGTTTTTGACACGAGAGGACATTTTAAAGTGAGAAAATAGAGCTACAAAAGCTATATAAAATTTTCTTGCAACCCAGGCTCTAATGCATTAATTTTTTTTTAATCATTAATGGAAAGATTAACGTTTTTATATCTATGAAACTGACAAGAACATCTTGCCTATGAATGCAAGACTTAATATTTTTACTTTATCTTTTGTAAGAGGAAAACATACACCAAGAATAAACTTAGAGATCTTAAAGACAGATGATTTTCTGATGGGACGTGAAACTATCATTACAAAATTACTTGATTTTGAAGCAGAATAAACAAAGATTCCAAACATTTTTTGTGATGCACTTGATGTTCTGTACTAACTGCTGTTTATGGCTACAGAGATACAGTTTTCTACCCTGCTTCACTACAGAGACAGTTTTCTAGTCTGCTGAATGCACAGAAAATCAGCAGGCTTCACTCAAAGAGAGCCAGTCAAAAGCACTGCTCATATTCACACAGCTCATAGACTACCCTGAGTTTTGTCCCAGCTGCCCAGAGCTTCAGTGCAGCTGTGGCAGCTACCAGTAAGAGATACAGATCATAGCAATCCTTGTTTTCACCATCAGTTTGAACTTGTTGAAGACTTCCTTCATTCTACCCTGGAAGAATTCTCTAGTAAGAAGTGAAGCCAGTTGACATAAAGCAGGAGAGGGAGTCATAACTGATAGTAAATGATTTCCACAGATGTGACCATCAAAGTGAGCTAGGACAGAAGCCTGCAGTTCTTAGTGACATTGTATCTTCACTAATCTACATATACCTCCCATGGACACTGGCAGGATTTAATCTAAAAGACTGGCATTCTTTCATACTACATGGCCTCTTTAAGTTACAGGAGCTGCTGTACACTTCTAATGCTTTGTTTGATGACAAGAGAGTTTGCAAACAAAAACTCTTTTTGGTCTTTACAACATACTGGGCATTATTCTCTTTCATCTCTAAAGGATGTCTCTAAAGAAATTGGATGAGCAGGGCAAAGAAAATCAGCAGAGCATAATACAGTCATTAGCGTATCAACTGTAGTGTGTGCGTTTATGAACCTGTCACCAAAGATTAGACCAGATATGCTTCTCTCATCAAAGGCTTCAAAGTCAAGCCAGAATACTCAACTGACTTTCCCAAGATGGGATTCTCCTACTCTCAAAACAAACATATAATTTCTGTCTGTGCTGGAGAACCCTCTCACATAATGCCACATCACTTATAATTAGTTAGGTTATTGAATCCAACTGCTCCAGCATCAAATTCTCTGGAAAGTTCCAGTGTAGCTGACTTGCTGACTTGTAATTTGCTGACAGAAGACATTAAGGCATCTTTCCTGTGTGTGTTAGGACTGTTCCAACTTAAATTATAGTTCCAGTGAACTGCAGTATAGTGCAGCCTAATGACTCATAGCTGTATTCCTAGGTCAGGCACTGGGTTACTATATGACTTCTGGCAAGTTGCTTAACATTTCAGATAATCTTTCTTCTAAACTTAATATCACTCTATTTACTATATTTAATTCGCAAGAATTTTGTAAAGTTCAATTAATATTTACACGTCTTCTGGTTTAGATAACAGGCACCGCTGAAATCCCAAGTATTATCACACCTATTAAAGCTGCTTCACAAATCACCATTATGCTATATCTTGTGATGGAATCATGATTAGGCACTTTTGTTATCTTGTCAATAGAAGTTAGACTTCTTGCACAACATACAAACCTACCAGATTGATGAGCCCTCCTGCTCACAGGTCATAAAGATTGATTCCGTATTTTAAAATGTGGCAATTTTTCTTTCTTTCAGTTCACAGTTTACTGAGGGCAAGGCAATGCCTTTCCTCTGTTAGGACAGAAATTCAGATTTTACTAGTAAAGTTCAAAATACGTTTTTCTCCCACTTAGTGTAATGTCACCCTTTTTGGATCCTCCTTTTTACTTCTGTGTTTGAAGTCCTGCACAAAGTCAAAGGATTAAGTCATTGGAGGTGTGACATGTAGGAAAAATGTTATGGGCTTTAGCTGTTCATGGGAGAGTATACAATGTTAGCAGTGATATAGTAGCTAGCATTACAATGACAGCTTTTACAAGGCAAACTGTATCCCCTTTACGGAAATCATTTCCTATTTGAAAGATAGAGACTAATAGCTGAAGATGCTTGACTCCAGCATTGCCCAGACAGTCAGGGACTGAAAGCAGTAATGCAATGCAAATGATTAATTTTCAACCTGTGAAAATTCCTACCAAAGAAACAAAAAATAAATATATATTGATTTACACTCACAGACCTCAAGGTTGAATCATTTCTGTTATAACTGATGGGAACATTTCCTTTCTTATCTTTACTGTCTGTTGCTAGCTAAATACCTCTGTCACACATATTCACCTCATAATCACATATTGACTCTTAAAAAGACCATTTAGCCTCCAGGCAGGGGGTAGAAGTACCTAGTGATGTTAGCTGATAGGAGTCAGAAGGCTGAGTTCCTGTTTTATTTGCATAAGGGCGTGATAAGCTTCTGAGGACTGGAAACAACTGCATTGCAAATTCTTAGCAAGGTCTCCATAAGACTCACAAGATTATCCAAATGCAGGTGAACACGCAGAATGTAGTGTGTCCATCCAGTGTGATGGATGCGGTCAGTAACCATCTTGCTTCTCTACAGAAACAGTGCAATGCTCCAAACCCGTTCATCATTAGCACTTTGAGAATATATTGGAAAACCAACTTATAATCACATGCTAGCCATGTATGAAACTACTCTGGAGTGTAGTTTGTGGCTTGAAAATTAGTAGTATTTCATCATAATATAACAAAACTTTTAATCATCATTTGTGGTTAAGAAAGAAAGCAAGGAGAAGGTAAGGAAATTCTATTTGCAGTTGTAGGGATTTAATGACCCTAAGTAATCCAAACAAAACTGTATTTTTGTTTTCATCTGCTCTTGCATTTATCAGCTTACAGGATTTTATCAAGAATATTCCAGTACATGTATTTTTCTTTAAAACCCAGTACATGAAGAATCTCAGTTTGTGGCTTTCAAGCAGGAGCGTTTGGTGTTTACCTTCGGCACTCAACTTGCATGGAAACCCTAAAGGACTCAAAGAATACATCCTTTCTGCATAATTTAAGCAGACAGGATCTCCCTCTACAGGCTTCCAAAGACACTTCCTTCTCTCCCTTGATGAAAACAGGATCCTAGAGGAGTGTCCAGATGTGGTTAAAATGAAGCCACAGGTTAGGGTGGCCTGGATACCAAAGGAAGTTTCTTGTGCTAAGGTTTAAAGATGAACATTCCTCATGTTTAAAAGTTCAAAGTCCAAGCACAAAGCATTGTACATTTTGTGACATGCTAAGTCACGATTTTTTAAGTCTGTTTATTTTATATCTGGAAGCACTGCATAAGCATGTTTTCCTCTTTAAACGAAGCCCAAGCAGCTTCCTTTGCCTGATGGCATTAATGGCAAGTGTGCAAGAGGCGGTCTGAGAGTAACAAGGGCTGTATGCATGCATCCATGCACTCTTCAAGCTGAAAGGCGGTTCAGTGTTTGAATGAGCTACAGTGGCTGATGTTTATGGCCTGTGCTGTGTGAAGAAACAAACTGTGGGTTAAACACAGAGGAGTTTTCTTTTGTAACCTCAGTGTTGATGATAGGGATTGCAATGCTGCCATGTGCCTGAGCAAAGGTTCTGCATATTACAAGGACACACAAACACAAATACATGCATGTGATGCTTTTTAAAGGCCCCAAGCAGGGATTTTATTTCCTTTTAAAAAGTCAGTGAACTCACAGGTGCATGAGAGTGTCTCTGCCACTCAACGCCTTTTTAGTACTAACAGAAGCTTTGTGTGTTTTGTCTGCCTCTGTCATAAAATTCCACGGTATAAGGGCCTAGAATCTCCTCATTTTCTGATGATAAAAACGAACTGTCACAATGCCATCTAGTATTATCAAATACGATAACGAGGCACATAGGTTTGAAGTAGCCTGGAATCTTCTTTTGCTGAAACGTCATGGTGATGGCCACAGAGAAAACAGAGGACTGTGGCTAGGAGGAAGGCACGTGGTCTGTTGCAGCTTCAATACAAAATATTTTGTTTCTGATACTTTTCTTTTTATAGTTACAAAGATTCTCACCAACAGTCTTGAAAATCACAAAGAATGGCAGCGTTTAGAAAAAAAAATCAGTGTGCTAGGAGCCTTGAAAGGAATTTGGAACATATTGTTTACTGGATGTTAGCAGCTACTTGAAATTGAACTTTTTCTGTCTGTATACATTACCATCCTCCAGTTCCACAGGAATTATACACAAATATCCAGCTCTACTGATGGAAAACATGACAGGGTACATTTGGCAAGGATTTTTCATTCAGAACTGACTTTCCTGCCAGGAGGTTTCAAGGCTCATGCAGCATTGTTCGTATGGCACCCTTCTGGAAACCATCAGTGTGGCTGAAAAAACTTCCTGATCACATCAAGTCTTTTCGTTTTCTTACCATTTAGTAAAAGTTTCCTCTGGTGGGAAAAAGGTAGGATTTCTTGTTTCAGCCATATTAGATGTTCTCACACAGCCTCCTGTCCCAATTCGAATAGATTTATTGGCAAAACTCATAATAGATTTAATGTGAGGAATAATGGCCCAAACCAGTGATTTTTTTGGCTTTTTCTATTTCTGGTTTTTCAACATTTCTGCAGGGGAGGTGGAAGGCATGTACAGCAAACATAAGCTGAGCAAAACCTTGATTTCATTAGCTGTTTTTTACAGACTCCTTGTAGAAAACACTGTCTTAAATCACTAAATCACAGAGCTTAGCTTGTGCAGTATTTGTCTCTATGAAGCCAGGAAGCTCTCCTGTGCAGGATTACTGCCCATGATTTGGCCCATAATTCCTATGCAGGTGGCTATTCACAAAAATCTGTCACACAATAAAGGAAAAGACCTCTTCAAAATGAGACATTTGTCCTTACAGCTGCACTCTCAGAGTTCCTCAAGGTCTGTGGGGTGTGTATGTACATTGTATGTATATGTAGCGTACTCATTCTTAACAGTGGAGAATTAAAAAGCAAAGGAATACCTTTTCAGATATATTCAGGGACCTAATTTCAGAGGAATTAGAAGCACAGAAATTCTCACTTCACAGAGGAGAGAAATGAGTTTCACAAAGCATGATGCAGAGGAAGAGGCTCACTTAGATATTTGTTGTGGTTTGAGCCCAGAGAGGAACTGAGCATCATGGAGCCACTCGCTCAGCCCTTTTCCTCAGGAATGGGAAGGAAAAATTAAAGTAAAAGGCTCAGGAATCAAGATAAAGACAGGAAGGGATGACTCACCCATTATGGTCATGGGCAAAATACAGACTCATTAGGGGAAGAAAGGGACCTGGGGGTGTTGATTGACAGACGGCTGAACAGGAGCCAGCAGTGTGCCCAGGGGGCCAAGAAGGCCAATGGCATCCTGGTTTGTGTCAGCAATAGCGTGGCCAGCAGGGACAGGGAAGGGATCTGACCCCTGTACTCGGCACTGGTGAGGCCGCCCCTCGATTCCTGTGTTCAGTTTTGGGCCCCTCACTACAAAAAGGACATTGAATGACTCGAGCGTGTCCAGAGAAGGGCAACGGAGCTGGTGCAGGGTCTGGAGCACAGGTCGTACGAGGAGCGGCTGAGGGAACTGGGGGTGTTTAGTCTGGAGAAGAGGAGGCTGAGGGGAGACCTCATCACCCTCTACAGCTCCCTGAAAGGAGGGTGCAGAGAGCTGGGGATGAGTCTCTTTAACCAAGTAACAAGTGACAGGACAAGAGGGAATGGCCTCAAGTTGCACCAGGGAAGGTTTAGACTGGATATTAGGAAGCATTTCTGTACAGAAGGGGTTGTTAGGCGTTGGAATGGGCTGCCCAGGGAGGTGGTGAAGTCCCCATCCCTGGAGGTGTTTAAGAGTAGAGTCGATTTAGAGTTTAAGGATATGCTGTAGGTGGGAACTGTGCTGGGAGAACGGTTGGACTAGATGATCTCCAGGGTCTTTTCCAACCTAGATGATTCTGTGTGATTCTATGTGAAAAAGAACATCAGTTTAGTTCAGACACTAACAATAATGCTTAACAAGCAGGGTAGGACAGTGAGAAGCATTGTCATACCTTAAAAACACCTTCTCCCACCCCTCCCTTCTTCCCTGGCTCAGTTTTGCTGATGACTTCTCTACCACCTGTCCCCACAGCAGTGCAGAGGGCAGGGAAGAGGGTATGGTCAGTCCACTGCTCCTTCCTTCTTGGGGGGAGAACTCCTCGCATTCTTCACCTGCTCCAGCATGGAGTCCCTATCACAGGAGACAATCCTCCATGAACTTTCTCTCATGTGAGTCCTTCCCAAGGGATATATTCTTCTCAAGATGCTCCAGAGAGGGTCCCTTCCACATGTTGCCGTCCTCCCAGCACTGAACTACGACAGCAGGGGCTTCTCCCCACAGAGTCCCAGCCTTCTTCAGGCAGAGTCATGTGCTCCAGCATGGGGCCCTCCATGGCCTGCTGGTTGGTATCTGCTCCACTGCAGACCTCCATGGATGGCAGTGGGGGCAGCCCTGCTGTCTCACCGCAGGATACAGAGCAAGGGTACCTGCTCTGCGCACCTCCCTCCCTTCCTCCTCCTTTCTTCCACCAACATCAGTGTTTGTGTAGGCGTTCTCCTCTCAGCCCTTCCTCACACCTCCCACTCTTCCTTCCAGATTCTGCTTCTTAAATACATTATCACAGAGGTGCAGCCACCATCACTAATTGGCTCGGCCCTGGCCAGGGCAGTCCATCTTGGAGCCGGGGGAGCTTCATGAAGCTTCTCCAAGGGCCAGCCACTGCTGTAGCCCTCTCCCCCGATACCAAAACCCCCAACCACACACACACAAAGCCAGCACAGTATTGTAAATACCCTACAGTCCCGTAAGGGACGGTGGCCCACAGATGACCCACGCTGCAGCAGGGACACCCCTGTGGGACCGCAGCCCACAGGGGACCCACACTGAGGCAGGGACACCTCTGAGTGATTATGGCCCACAGGCAACCCACATCAGAGGAAAAGCACTAAGAAACAGCATAGCAAGAAAATCTGAAGAAGTAAAGAGCAGCAGAGGAAAAGCAGTAAGAAGCAAAATGCAGCAGAACAGGAAAAAAAAAAAAAAAAAAAACACAACAAACCAGCAGAAAAAAGTTATGCACACAACTACAGACCTCCTGCATCATCTCATCACCTGACCAGAGTAAGGGAGATAGACTGAGTTAATCTCCCAGTAAACACACAGGAAGTCGAGCCTGGGAAAGAGGGAGCAAAAGTTGTTTTGCTCAAGTGATTTTTTTAATTGCTGATGGGTTTTTTCTCTATACCAAATCAGTGACCAGAAGTTGATGTTAACTGGACATAAATTCAGGAAAAATAACCTGAGTAGAGATGTTTTGCCCATGACAGACGCTCAGATGCTCTTGACAATAAGATGTGTGTTTCCATAGTGCAGCTCAACCTTGAAAAGCTCCCATTCCTCCTCATGGGAGCACATGTCTGCCTCCAGTAAAAACTGACCAGGACCCACAGTGCCTGGCTCCCATCAGGTGTCCTAGGCAACAATTCCCTTTAACTACTGCAACATAAAAAGTTATAAAGAGCTTATTAATCAGCCAAGCCTAAAGCTACAGGAGTATTTTAAATTATTCATTATTAAATTTGGAGGGAAGGGAGAATAAGGAGTTATATTTGGTAGTAAAGAACAGCAGCCCAATATTTTAAAATAATAAATAAATGAGTATGTATATTATTAAACACGGAGTTAGGTGACTGTCATGTTACAGGTGAGGTTTTAACATTTGATTGTTCTTTCACTATGGTAGTAGTAGTAAAATGTGCTTTTACTTCAATAGGAGGTGAATGGAGTCATTAAGTAGAGGTGAATTTTTAAGCCATATGGTCTCAGTCCTTGTCGTTTTCTTCACATTGCAGGTATTTGTTTCTGTTTTGTGTTTGTATTTACATTTTCTTGGCCCTTTAGTGCCCTAAGGAGCCATTTATAACTGGTCACAGCACAGTAACCCACAAAATTATAGCCCTATAAATTACCCCCTCAGGCATTAAAAGAGCCTGGGAAAATACAAACACAGACAGACTCAAAACTTTTGTTTAACAAAATTTAGGCCATATTGGTGGTGGGGAAAAAAAAAAAACCAAAAAAACAAAAAAACATTATTTCAAAAACTGGAAAACTACTTGTATTGTAGACAGATGTCATTTGATGGCTAACATACAAAAAATACAAGAACTAACTAGGCCTTCCATAGTATCTTAGTAGGTCCAAATTGATGTTTTTATTAACAGGGAAAATGAATTTTACGTAAAAAGAGTGAATACTGCTAAATGGCAGTGTACTTACTTACCACATCATTTACAAAGTGAAACACTTAAAAGCCAGGAAATTAATAAAGGACATCTGAAATCTTACACTTGCCACAGGAAAAAAGAAAACACACTGACAGCATCTATTGCAGTGGTACCCTAGAATATCACATTCATACATTTGTTCTCAGAACTTCTCTCTGAGACAAGACATGATATTTTTAATCAGTGGGAAACTGATGCACAAAGCAACAGATTTGGAAAGATACTTAACTTTGCAGACACAATGGAGACACATGTTTGCCCTTCACTTCTATGCCAAAGGGAGAGAAGTCCCATAAAGCTGCCTTTGCAGCCCACAGGAGTGCAAGCAAGGGGGTGATGAACACACTTGTGTTCTCCAACTGTGCTCCCTGTGCAGGTTCCTGGAACCAAAGCATACATACCTCAGTGACACACAACCACACCATTAGGCAACAGCTCAGGATAGTCCTGGGCCCCATAATTTGGGGATCCACTCACTGAAAGCCTCACAACCCACTTACTTACACAATGTCTACCATATGATGCTGTGGTAAGGACAAGGGTAGTGTGGGCCCAAACCATTCTGCCACATCACTGAGTGCCCCAAAAAATTGGCAGCTGAAGCTGGGCACATGGCCAGACGCTGCTTCACTCATACTGAGAAACAAGAAGTCACATGAAAAACTGCGTGTGAGGCCAGGAAACCTATGACAAAAGCTGACTTGCGGATTGCCAGTAGGTTCAACTGCAAACTCTCCTCAGAAGATTCCCAACACGCCCTACCCTATTTAACCTGTCAGATCTGGCAAGAAGGTGGTATGGCCACAGGTAGTCTCCACTTTAAGGTCTAGGCAAGTGATACTAATTACTTCACAAAAGGTTTTGCACTAGAGATGTAATTGCAGAACACTTTGAACTAATGTTTGCAAGAAGACAAATGCCTCTGTGTTGTTATTGCTTCTGGGATTAACGAGAAAATGCCTTTGTCAGTTGTTTCCAAATGTTTTTTTGACCTCTTAGTCCTGGAGATTATGAATTTCAGATGGATGTACTGGATGCCAAATATATTAACTCAAATAATCGGTGCCCTGGGGACCCACCTCTCTGGGAGACTAAATTCATCAGTAGACCTTGCTGCAGGACCTGATATTGGCACACATTAATATGAAATCAAGCCCAGGGGAAAGAATCTTAAGAGTTCACCTTAAATATTTAATGGGCTAAATTCATGGTTATACATTATTTTTTCTAGCCACAGTACTGCTGTCATAGGATTTCAGGAATGTTTTGTTCCCTCTTTCTTCTGAAAGAGATAAAAAGTGGGTGAGAAACCATGTTTTCACTAGGATGAGCTACTGAAGAGACAGTATGTCTGCTGGAGAGATAAATGGAGCAGTCTGTCCACCCATGTTTATGGGGAAACTCTGCAGGGTAATATGTTGGGGTATGTTAAGTCTCCACAATCAGCAAAGAAACAGTTCCAACTCACATCGGTGGTGAAATAAGGCCCAGAAGATAGATACATTGCACTTTCTAAGAGAGAAGGCTTTGAGCAGAGCAGTGAGAAGACAGGCTGCTAAGGAGCAGATCTCTGCTGAACATTTCTCTGCTAAAGCACTGTGCACATTTTTTTCTGGGGCATAACAAAATTTACCATTCGGGGTATTTCCAGAAGGTATAGACAAATTGTTATTGCCCAGAGATTTCTCTGATAACAAAGAGTTGTCAATTAAACAGCCCCTGGGTAATCTCATGGCCAGGTGTCCTCTGTCAATGTACCACCTGACTTGGGGCACAGCCAGGAATATGAGACTAGTTTTACTAATACAGCTGTATATCCTATTAATATAGCCATAGCCGCTTAGAGCAAGCTTGGAGCAAATGAAGGTAACCAGATCTACTCAAGACCTTGTGGACACACTACTGTCCTCCTTAGAGTGAGATAAAAAATCCCCCTAACCATCCCATAAAACCTTTTTCTGAGTCTGAAACCAAATTCCTTCCAGATCATTTTGTTCCTAACAGCAAACAATTTTAAAACTCAAGTTTTTACACTCACAGAAATGAAAAGTTATGGGCATCATAAATTTTATTACATTAAAACTTATAAATCTGTTTTCATATTGAGTACAGATTGTGCCCAACTGCTAAGTATACATTCTACTGAACATTTTTATAAAATCAGTTATTTCAGCAGATATGAATTATCAACATTTGACAGCTGTGAGTTAATTTTTATTTGTAAGGGTATGTTCAGTAAAATTCACAGAAATAAGATCTAATTTACTGGAGACTGCAGATTGACAGCTTTAAACGACTGCTTTCACTGCAGAGGTTCCATAAGGAAACTAATAAGCAATTGTCTGAAACTTGAAAACCACACATTATTAATTTTAAACTTTGCACAGAAAAGTTAAATGATATATAAAGTGATATATTTAAATTAAACTCCTGAATTCAAAACTTCTCAGAACTGAACTTTATTAATAATTTTTAGTAAAGTTATCAGGATATTTAAATTAGTATTTTTATTATTTGTCAAGTCTTAACAACCTGTTTTGAATTATGCAAAATAAAACTTGAAGACAATCTACTCCTCAAGGAGACTTCAGTCAAAATGTTGGATATTCTCATGCTACATAGATTCTTAGAAGGAAGCAGATCATGCAAGAACACGCAGCAAATATCCGTGCTTCACTGGAAGAACATGCACTCAAAAAGTTGATTTGTCTCCATAGAATGGACTTCATTTAGAGGTTACCACTTCCTTGACGGAAGAAATCTTGCAAAGACCATTCTGAACTGTGATGCAGTCTGGTAGTACTTTCTCTGCAGAAGTTACATCCAAACTTTCTATGTTGATACTTCAGATTTCAACAACAGTCATCATCCATGATGATGATAAAACACACAGGGTCCTTAGCAGACTGCAAAATGTTCTATAAGAAAATATATAGCACCACAGCCCCCTTACTCTAGCCAGTTCTGTTTTATATCTACCTGACATTCTTTATTTGCATGCAATCTCTTTTATACATTGTTTAAATATACAGTAAGATTGCCGCTTTTGTAGGAGTATAAGTATACAACCTAGAGAAGGTAATCTCAGTCTCTGTTCATTATTCAGTTGCATACACTGGATTATCATAGGATTTCAGTTCAGCAGCTGAGGAGTCAAGCAGCATTGTACAAAGAACTTTTTATCCTGCTTTTATGATGATTTATAAATGAAAGAAGAAAAGTAATGTCTTTCATAAGGCTTCATTTTAAGTAGCATCTCAAGACTTTGATTGAATACATAGTTCATTCAAAATGGTAAAATTTTACTCAAAGGGTACTTTTATTTCTAATGCTCCAGTTAGGTTTTAAGGGGGTTTTGGCTTTCTTCCATTGTCAGGAAGTATTGTTTCCAAAATCATCATTTATTAGAGCAGTAAGTGTTTAAAAAGTACAAAGGACGGGCAAAGAATTGAACACTATGTTCTTTCTAAAAGTCTTATAAGGAATAAAGGAAAGGTAATTCAGCCTCTACCGTCATGCCTGGATCTGCATTCCTTCCTCACAAAAAACAGCATTATTGACCTTTGTGCCATTCCTCCTGAAAGAGCTACTTTGGTGCCTTGGAAGCCCTCTCATTATGTAACGTGCTGTAACACTGAAAACATGTAGGGGAATAGCTGCACCATTATGCAATGTACAGTACAGTCTATGAATCAGGGCTCCCTTACAATGGCCAGTGCTTCAAAACAGTTTGTTTTAGTGTCTCCTGTAGTACCTCTCTGCTGGTAACTAAATATTTTAGAACAGTTTATATTGACTCCAGGGACAGCTGTTGAGGACAAAATTCCTTATTTCAAGCCAAATATGGAGTTCATGGCTTAGCTCAGGAATTGGACACTACCCAAGAATTTGTTAGGTTTTCTTCCCCTTTGCTCTGAATTGTCCAACATCCCCCCTGCCTCCCCCTCCCCCCCAAAAAACCTCTACAATAATAAAATTTGAAGTGCACCCAGAGTGCTTACTATATGCTGACATTTTCTTAAAGGGATGGTGTCAGAATAACTTAGGCCTAAATTCTGGATTTAATAAAAACTTTTAAACAAAAACATAAAGTTAATACAAAATTTAAGATGATTTTAAACTGTCTCAGCAAAAAGAGCAGTTCATATTTTAAGAGGCCCCTAATGTTGTTGCATTTCTAAGAAATGTCTCACTCTATAAAAGCTAGTAAGTGAAGCTGAATAGATTTTTTTAAAGTCCAACACTTTGGCCTGGTCTCACTGCCTAAGCAGAGAAAAATGCAAAGGAAAAAAAACCCTAAAATATATTTGGAATTTTCATTTTTAATGCTTTATCATATATTAATCATACACCATACAGATATCAGTTTTTATTACAGCACTTAAAACCTGGTAACCAACAGCCCTTTAAAAGAAAATATATGCCTTTGTCCTAACAAGTTACAATTGGTAATGAAAACAGTAATATACCTTCCATTTCCACTAGCCAAAGGTCTAACTACTTTTCCTATGACCAATCATAGCAAATACATCAAGAGTCTTAAAATACAGGAAATACTGACCAAATTCTTCTCCAGGAAAAAGGGAAATATGTTTATAAAATGGCACATATTTCTTACAGGAAATATCTCCATTTGAACTCACTGCATAAAACTTGTGTTGTGCATTTAATTTCTGTTTATGTTTAGCTTGCTTTTAAAACATAGGACAACATAAGAAAGTTACAAATTCCACAAGGTGTTTAGAAAATGCAGTTTATCAAGATAATATTATGCTACACAGCTAACACCTATAAAGGTTTTCTGTGAATGATGTCTTATATATCACATAAATAATGTCACAGGTCTTTTGTGAATGACATGATACATCAGTTCCAACAGAAGAGGAACTTGCTAGCAAAAAACCCACAGTTTTTCAATAAAGGCTCTGTCAAGAGTACAAGCAAACCTGTAACTGTTAACCTCCAAGGCATGGGTAACTCAAAGCAAAAAACACTTAATCCCAGTGATATGCAAAATATTTTAAAGATTTGCCATTGTGAATATCTGAGCAGTTATGAGTTTTTGAAAAAATGCTTCTTGGATTTTATTGAGAATTCTTGGTGGAAGTGATGCACCTGTGGGATGTTAGTCCAGCAATAACAACTTTATTGCAACCACTCATCATGGCCAGAGAGGTCTGACCCCTGGAAGAATGGGTAGCAGGGGCAGCTTGAGGTGCTTTCCTTGGTCATGTGCTGCAGCCTCAGAAACTGCCTTCAGCACCCACTGCAACCGTCGAAATTGGCAGGAGGGTTCTGTTCTTCTAGGAGGAAATGAACGTTGTCCCTTTAGGCAACCAGCAGTAATAAATAGACCTCCTGCCTGGAGCTCTGCACAGCAAGGTATTAAAGGAGAATGGTTGGAGACCTATAGGGTCCTAGTGCAAGACACCCATGGAGGACATAGCCTAAGGAAGCCCTCTCCGCTGCTGCACCACACACTGAGTTACCTCAGGCAAACGGCTTCAATTTAGATCTTCAAGGAAGGTTTTTATGGCACTGAATCCAGTCTGTCTCTGGATGGATTTATACTTACAGGTACCTATATGGTTAAAAAGTACTTAAAAATTAAAAGTCTGACTTCCAGACTGGTGTTTCTCTAGCCTAGTCCCTTTAGAGACTCTGCCCGTCTAGATATTTATTTGTGCTGAATCAGTCTGGGATATCTCCAGACGTGGCCAGCAGAAGCAATAAATGTGATTACAGCACTACATTCACCAAAGGAGAAGAAGATCCAATTCCCTCCTCACAACTCAAACTTTTCCACCTCTTTTCTAGAAATCTGTGCCTGCTGCTGTTATAGAGTCAAAATTAAGTAAAACAGAAAAAAGTATAAGATTTTCTTAAGTCCATGGTTTAGGAAATTCCTTGGAGACATGCCTTAGTCTTCCGAGGAGGAAGATGTCTCCTCATGGCTTACAGCCTCTACTTCCAGAGCTTGTGCTCCAAGCAGCAGATTATTTTATGCAGGCTATTTGCTGACATTCTCTGTGCTGAACTTGTTTTCAAACACAGCATCTGTATAACTGTATTTCCAGAGGTATCTGGTTTCATTGGGCCCCTGGGGTTAAGTGCCCTGGGAGACTTCCCAGTGGACTGGCATCCAAGGGGAATCAGGCATCACTCAGTCCAGGCTCAAGACCCCTCAGAAGGAGATAGGTCCTAATTTTCACACTGATTTTTTTTTTTTTTTTTTAAAAAAAAAAGGTCAGATTTTTATGTTTAAAAAATGCAGTCTCTTATGACATTAGGAATTGCTAGTACTAGGTAGCAGCTAAATAGGGTTATTTAGGATTTAGCTTGGACTACCTTCAAATTTGATTCCCTGTTGCTAGTTTTGCGTCTCTAAATGAGGGACAACAGCACAAAGAGTCCATTCCAGGTATTGTAATATAATTAACAATACCATCAACTGTTAGGTCAGAGGATGCTCTGTAACTCTGAATCTATACCTACCTCCACATCTTCCTGGTAACCCTCAGATATGCCACCAAGGTAAAGGAATCTACAGAAGTGTTATAACCCCTGTTCAGCAGGAGCTGGTGCTTTTTGATTTGGTGGTTTGGGTTTTTTTTTAGCTGAGGTGGGTGAGCTTTAAAAATTATTCTATTTAAAGAATTTATTGGTAGGCAATAATAGAATTCTTGGCACAACAAACATGAAACTATTTTTTTCTCAAATATTTTGAGACCCAAAAGAAGGGAAACAATCAAGGCTGGATGTGTTTCATGGATCAGACAGTCCCACATTCACATCAAGCCTGAGCTCCTAAATCCTCTTCTGGTCTGCCCTTCTAACACGGATGTTGTAAAACTTTATTTTCCTTGACAAAACTTGCAGCCCTCCAGTTTAGCAGAGTACTTTTCATAACACCTACAGGTTGTCACCTACTAGTGCCTTGGCTTGTATAAGCATGGGGCCATGCTAAAAAGGTCACAGCTTACACGAGGGAAAAGAAAAACATGTAAGTGTTACCGCAGTTTTTCTAAAGCGGAGTCCTGGAAAAATTCATGTAAACTGTCCATAGCTGTAATGTGAAAGGGGACATTTGTTTCTTCAGAAAGGAATTACTGTGGTGCAAGAATTGTCTTGGCAGATAAACAGAACATATTTGACCAGCGTGTAAATAACTTTTTCTTCTGTAAAACTTCAAGTGAATAAGTACCTTTTCGAAAGGCAAGACTCCATCTCTCTACCTTCTGTATAGACACACATACCTGTACCTTTATTAAAAAAAAAAAAAAAAAAAAAAAGGGGGTGAGATTTTTAATTCTACCTTTTGACCTCAATGGTTTCGGCACAAGTTTCAAATGTCAAACCAGAGTATTGCTCATGAAAAGAAATCTGCTGGCAAAGGTAACTCTCCTATTGAGGTCACAATTTTAGAGTTTGAAGTGTGGGAAAATTGATAGTTTTTTCCCCATTTTCCTAAGAAATTAGTCATGTAAATATTTTCTAATTACAGAAAACACTACACATGACTTGCCTATTGAAATGTCTTCATTTGAGTGTCTTGTTACGCAGTTTCACTAGAAGGAATGCCTGCCTTTCGCAAACTGTGAGCAGACAGGTCCTTCCCTATTGGCTGACCTGGGGAGGAATGAAGCCTCTCCAAATCGTAGCAGCTATTTGTACAGAAATTCCTCTTGAGATCAAAGCACAGGATGTCTGTGCTTCTGAGATGCTGTTCAGCTATGGACTAACTCCATGCAGTAGCACACTGCCCATGTTAATATTGTATGTTAATGCCAGGTTGAAGCTCTCAGTTGGACCTGCTCTGTTGAGCCCAGAGTCATAAATATTTTCTACTGGAAAGGGTCCGTCATACAAACATCATAGAGTTGATGCCAAAACCTCTCATTGAGGGAGAAGGGTGGGGAGAACTCAGCTCGGCTCAGGCAACATGTTGCCCTTTTACACTGTGATCATCTCACCACCCTGGATCATTTTAAGACTCAGAGAGTGGTTGCTTATACTCCAAATACTTTTTTTTTAATTTAATGGTGAGTCTATCAGAGCATGGAACCCAGGGCTTCTCCTGGCTGTGAGCATGGAGCACAAATGTACCATGTTAAACCATGAGTCATTTTGCCACTTGCTAGAACTCAGCAGAAAAGCCACATCTTCTTGCCTATTTTCTTTGAATAAAATTACTTCTATCTACACTATTTTACCTGGATTTTTTTTCTCTCTTCTTATTTTGTGAGTTGTCAGTGGCAGGACTGTTTCATTGTTTGCTGTACCAAAAAAGAAAAAAAAAAAAATAGTTTATAGCCTAACAGAAGCATAAAGTATACAGATACACAAGTTTTTAAAAACAAAACAAAACAAACAAACAAACAAAAAAAAACCAACACCCAAAACTTTTTCTACCATTTTTAGGTAGTTTTGACACTCAGGAGGTTGGAACTACTTAATCTTTTCTCATGATTCACAACTAGATCCACCATACATTTTAAAAGAATTAATGAATGTATCACCCTACAGAACACTAATGCATGCATTATTCATTGTGCCTCAGCTTGTTTGAAATGTTTGCAGGAAGAGGAACTCTAGTAGGTACTGTTTCATTTCATCACTTTCAGTGCCTGCAACCTGACTGCAGTAAAATTTACAGCACTGGGGTCTTGTATGATTAATAATACTACTGCCCTGAGAATCTGCTATACTTTTGGTACCATTATACACACAGGTTTCTCTTGGATACTATTCTTTGTGACTTCACATATCATGAATTTAAAGCTAGCAAATGTTTCCTTAGAGTATGTTTTTAACCTTATATATCAGACATAGGAGACATTCTATGAAATTTGTAGAAGAGCTCCTTTGGAAGAAGCTGATACAATTCAAGCTAAGGAAGTAGCCTAACATTAATCTGCTTGTGTCTACTCATATGTAATTTAGAACTAGATAATTCCCCAGAACAAAAAAGAACACAGGACTCCCAGACACACATATGAATAAAAACAACCAGCAAGGTCTCCCTCACTTAGTTATCCAGCAAAGCAAGAGAAAGGTAAAGTCTCCACACCACACTAACCCTGACACCACCTCTATTCTTCTTCTTGAAATCCTCATCATGTGAAGCAAAAAGTGGAAAAAAAACCCTAAAATACAACTACTTGAAATGGCTTGATTGTGGTGAAATACACACAGCTCAAAGGAGAGAAGGTAAATGGGGAAAACAGGATGTGAAGTGCACAATAAGTTAAAGGTGAATTTTTAATTTCTTTTCATTTTTCCATTCCTCATATGTGTATGATTACAAAAGCTCCACTCATACTTTTGACAAACTGCTTCAGTTCATGTAATCTGTATCACAGTCCTTTGGGGCATCATTTACCAAATTTGACCAATACGTTTAACTGTTAAAACAAAATTAGCAAAGGTTTGTATTTATACACTGCTTGAATTGTATATAATTAAGAGTAAACAAGCTCTGTAGTCTCCATTGGTATCTAATATGGTTTTATAATAACCAGAGGCAGCCTATCCTGTTGGCAAATTAATACTATATAGAGTAGTGAAAAACTGGGACTGAAAACTTCACTGTAGAGTTTTAAGATATAAAAAAAACTGAACAGACAAAAATGTCTTTGTAAAAAAGATGAGATCAAAAACCAGACATGAAAACACTTGGATTGACTAAAAGATCCTTGGAAAGAGACCATTCTTTAACAAAAAAGCCTGTAGAGTTGGTAACCAGCAGGCACCTCAGACCCTACCAGGTAGTGACCTTTACTTGAGTTTTAATAGCAGATGATATCTGATGATGAAAATGCAACTAAAAGGGAAAAAAAGACCATTTCAGTTTTAAGCACACTAACGAGATATTACTGTAAAAAGTTTTCCAGAGCACTAAATAAAACTTTAAGACAGTAATTTACTACAAATAAGTGAAACATAATAAAAATTTACGAATACAAACTTATTTTAAAAATGTATAAATGTTCCCTGCAAAGATGCTATCACTTAAGTGTTTATGCCATAAGTTTCAGGGGAATGACAAGTAGGAGAAAATTGTTAACAATAATTGCTGTTTTTTACATTGGATCCATGCCTGAACTTCTGTTCTTCAAACGTAAATATACAGAATTTTGTAAGATGAAACAACATGTATTTTAATTTTGAACAAAAAATTTTCGTTCGAAATAAAAATCAAAACTGATTTTTCATTGGATGATTTTTTAAATGTTGTTTCTCAGATGACAGAGAACATTGTCTGGGCTCTTTTTTTCTTTTTTTTCTTTTTTGGTCAGAATGCCATAGCTCCTCAGAACAACTAAGTAGACATGGGAAAAAAGGTCTCAACACAAAGTCGTTGAAAGAAGTACACCTCACTTCAATAAGGACAACATGTCATTCTACATCCTAATTACCAGTAAGATTTTTAAGAGCTGACACCAAGACAGGAATCATTTCAGTAGAAAAGAACATTGTGACACTACAGAAAGTCTGTATGATTAATATTGTAAAGAAGACAATGATATTAACTCATTAATTATGGGATATTTAGCATATATATTGCTTATGCATTTTATATGTTATGTATTTATTTTACATATTTTATATTATATTTAAATTTATTTTAGAATATTAGTTATATTTTATTTTACATACTTACTAGAAGATGAAAATTTAGCCCCAAACAGAAAATAAGTGATGGCACAGTGTGCTCTGGCTGTGGGTTGCCTGTATAGGCATTGACTCATAAGTGAAAAAGACTTCCACAGTTCTCTGTGGATTAGTCAAGAGAAGACCCTTCTTCCGTTTATTCCAGGCTTTTGATGCTGCTGTCAGATGCTGCCCTTAGGACTGACATAACAGACGGGCTGTATATATAGGCACAATTCTTTTTGCACAACACATGACCAAATCAAGTGTAACTACCTATGTCAGTACACAGAACACCAGTTAGAATTTGACTGATGTTGACGTTGCCCACACATTTTTTCAAGATGTGAACTTCCTTAGCTAGATATTCTGCACTGAGTGGTCACTACCCCAAGAAGAGGATACTTCCTCTTGGGTTTTGTTCCTTTCTGGTTTTTCTCTTTTTTTTCTTTTTTTTTTTTTTTTCTGGCAGCATCTTTCCTCTTGTATCTTTCTCTGCATCCATATTTTTGTCTTTAAGACAAGCCTACCGATGCACAGATCAAAAGCACTGTTGTGAAAACCACATTCCTGTTGACTCAGACTAATGTGCTAATGCTACAGAGGGGATGAAAATCGGCATAGTAGTGGCAGAAATAGGACCTTCCTGATCACTGTCTCATGGTTATATGTTATAGGAAAACCCAATATCTAAACCTCACTTAAGAAGCATTATAGGGTAACATAGGCAAAGATACAGCTGCAAGCATCTTGTGATCCAAAGTAACAAGATGTCACTTCAAAATAACCTCTCTTGATTTTCAGATGCAAAAAAGACAAGGCAGAGAAAGAAAAATTCTGCTGGCTCTGCTCACCTAACCACCATTTCCATGTTCATAACAGACGTGCAAACTATTTCTTCTGATGTCAGACTATTAACTTCTTACAGATATTTATGTGGAACAAGTGACATCCAGTGGCTGGTACAGTCAATTACTATTCAACTCTCAAGACAGGTGCTCCAGCATCCAGTTTCTTTCTCCCTCCCTTCTGTTTCCTGTTTACTCCAAGTGTCCATAGCAAGTCAACCAGTTTTTCTGTCCCTCACTGAAAAAAATCACAGGGAGAATAGAACAAGGATTAGGGAGGTAGACAGGAAGCCCAGATCACATTTAAATGAGAATTTTGATGCTGAGGTTTGCACTGACATTTGATTGTAAAGCCATTTATGTTGCAGCTTGTTTTAATCCTCAAAAAAGCAAGATGAAAATTGATTTCCTAAAGATACGCCAATGAAACATGCTACCTATCTGTGATACACAGCAAATCTTAAAGTGCTACACAGAATACTCTCAAAAAGCATATATTAACAGCTGAATTGAGTAGGTGTATTTAGAAATTGTTTCTGAAAAATCCCATTAAGACTCTGCTAGGACTGGTAAAGGGAACACAGAAGCAGCATTAGACATTTTGTGTGAGTAATAACTGTTACAAATATCTGATATCCAAAGGTACTTTCATACTTACAAACTATATTGAACCTCATTTTTATAAGCTCATAACTTTCCAAACTAACTGGCTCAGCACAGATGATGTCACAAAAAGACCTAGGAAATCATCTCTTTAATCTGTCTTTACTGAACGCTTCTCACAAAAACATCATATGGGCAGACTTTATACACCAGGGAAAATGGGGCTGGGTAGATCTCCAACCTGGACACTCTAGAATGAACACAAGAAAATGGGAGATCCCCTACAACAGTCTCAAACATAAGGCCCAGTCACAGCATCAGGGACTTCACAGATCTTGATGCTGTTCTTACTACTGATACCAGAACTCTACTAAAAAAGGACACAGCACAAAAAAGAAGCTGGAGTCCCATCAAAAGGGAGCCACTGATCATTTGTGTCATGAAAACTGCTATAATGAATACATTGCATGATTACCAAACAGCTTTGGGATAGCAGGCATTTTATTTTACATTATTTAATTATCAGTGAGCAAGACACAGACTGGAGTCCAGTTAAATAGTAAGCGAATGCTATTAACTATGTAATTCTGTAACAGACTGAAGTATTTTAGTTAATTTTAAAGAATTATTTGATAACATATTCAAGTACTCTGCTCTGAAAGACATCAAATAATAGAAAACACAATATAGTATTTTTAAAACTTTTCTCTTTTTTTCCTATCTTGAAACCTCCTGAGTACCTATTACCATGTATGCACAACTTTTATTTGCTATAGGTTACTTACAATAAAATGCTTAATTCTTATGCTGTGTTAATAATACCATGTTGAAATGTTGGGGTTTCAACCCCAAGCCCCAAATTAAGGTTGATGTATGGGTGATTCCCACAGCCCTTCACAAAGAGGAGGTGAGTTTGCCTTTAGGCTTCCCTCCAGGGTGCGGCGGCCTTGCAGGGAGAGCCACTGGGTAAATGAGCCCCAGGTGTCTGCATTGAGTAACCCAAGGTCAGGTGTGCCACTGAGGGATAAAAGCTGGGACCACTTGCAGGAAGGGCAGTGTCTGTCTGTGAGGTGGATGCACTTTGCAGAGTTCCCTGTTGGGAAAGGAGCTTCTGCCTCCCTGGGACTGGGCTCCAGTCAGGTCTGGCTTTTGTAGATGTGGGCTGTGTAGAGATTCAGTATGTGGCTTCCTTGGTCTTACATATTTGGTTTGTTGACTCAGTTGTCTCCCGTCCCCTCTATGGGAGACTGCATTTCACCATTTATTCCACCCATTGTTGGTCGTGTGGTGTCGTTGTTGGGGTCAGTGGGATTGATGTCCATTGTGTATAATCTGACTGACTTGTTTGTACCCCCAGTGCTCACCCACGTACTGACCCTTTTATATCAAATACAATTTAGTTATTGGATCATCTTTATGCTGGCTGTGTCCTTTATGCTAGGCCTAATAATTGGCAAAACACATGTGCATTCTATTTTAAGTTCTTATCTAAGAATTTTCAAGATTTAAGCATTTAAAAAGAAGTTAACAAACTGCTGGTATAGAAAAATGAAAATGGGCAATGACATTTAATAATAAATGCCAGAAAAACAGATCAGATAGCTTTAATACCACAGAAAACAAGTCTTGTGAGAAGCAATAATGTAAAACAAAACAATGTATCTGGGAAAATAACAGGACAAGCTTTCAGGCTAACGCAGCCTTCAGAGCTGAGTACAAGGCCATTTCCGACTAGAAGAATATGAGGTCTGAAAAATGTGTCTATTCTTTTCCCAACTACATCAGTTGCCTAATAAAAGATGACAACTCTCCCTTTCATTTCTAGTCTGTTATGACAACAACAGGCCACCAAACAATAGCAACAACCAACTTCCAAAGAAGGAAAGGTCTATTTCAGAAGACGATGTCATAGCTGCTCCATTACACATTCTGCATGAGGACTATTTCTTAATGGTAATGGGAACACAAACTAAGCCAGAGAACTAGCTAACTTTGACATTTCTGGAACAAGCTTTCAAAAAAAATATCTCTAAATGTGCAACCAGGTAGCAGTGTACATAGAAGTCTTAAGTGTTCAAGCAAAATGTGTCTGTATAGATAAGTATCAGCAGAAACCTACATTTTGAAAACTGACATTTATATACATCAACACATACAAACAGAGCTTTACCCCTATTGTTTGGACCACAACAGTATTTATTCCCTACAGGATTTTTAATAAATTATGGCAAAACACTAGCCTTAAAAGATGTGCTTATTTTATGGCAACTCATATTCCACAATCTGAACACTTCCGTACTGCTTGGGGTGACAAAGATCGCAACTACTCTTGTAAAGTAGGGGTATCACTGGCACATGGTAGGCGTGAGGCAAACTGGGACTCCTCAGAGTATCAAACCTTCCCTGGAGCACAGTGGTCTGAATCATACTGGTCTTTCTTTTCAACCATTCCTATTTTGGACTGCCCAAAAATATTTTAAACACAAGAAATACAATCCAGTAAGGGGATAATGGTCTGTTTTATCTATACTTTAATCAAAACCCATGAATTTTGTATTTCAAAGATAAAAATCTCAACATTTACTTTTCTTAAATGCTTCTATTTTGACAGCTTGTGAATACTGACATAAATCACAAATAATTCCTATTAGGAGCACTGAAATTTGTGGATAGAACATCAGATGCAGACTACATTAATTATCAACTTCTGTCCTTATTTTGATGAAACTTTCATACACAAAACCTAAATTTTTTTTTTTTTTTAAAGCTGCTTTAGGTGCCCAACTCCTGTTTGTCTCTGCTCCCTTCCTATTATCTTTGTATTTAACACAATTTAATGCTTGCAAACCATGGTAATTCATTTTTGTGTTTCCATTCCCATTAACCACCTCCCACACAAAATGCAGAAAATTAAGAAAGTAACTGAAACTAATTTTCACTGACAAAATGAACCCAATATAAGTTATAATTCAAGTTCATTAGAGTAATTCCCATACCAGTTACAACTATTCTTAAAAGTAAAAGCCATAAGGAAAGCAATTTTTGGAGCTAAATAGACAAAAGGGAGTTGATACTACCTCTGCTTGGAAATGGAAAAACATTAATGTATTTAAACTCTGGCAGAATGCTTCGGTATTTCCTGCAAAGAACATAAGTCTTCAGGTACAGTAAACAATGTCAAACTGATCAAAACCTGAGCTTCTTCCCTGTTATAACCTAATATATTTTTTGGTAAGTCTGGCTGAGAGTCAAATCAGTATATTTTGAAGATAAAATAAAAGAGATACTGGTTGAAAACTAAGGTTCAAATACTGTCTTTTGCACCTCACCAACACACTTTTTTTTGAGGAAAAAAAAAAAGCATTGCTTGCAGGAACAATTCTAATAGAACATCTTCTCAAAGAAATGTCTTCCAAATACTGTAACTTATTTCTGAATTAAAGAAACAAGCAGGTTAAAATGCTTTTAAAACTATTTACAGATAAAAATGAGGTTATCTTATTCATGGAAGGATTTGTTGTGTTTATTGAAAACTAACGGCAGAACACCATCTAACAAACAAAACAACACAGGAGAAGTCTGGAGGCTATATATGTTCCAGGTTCTGGTTGATAAAAAAAATCCATCTTTCTTTTTAAGAGATGACAATTTTGAAGACAATTATTTTCACAGAATCACAGAATCATGTAGATTGGAAAAGACCTTGAAGACCATCCAGTCCAACCATTAACCTGACAGTTCCCAACTACACCAGATCCCTCAGCACTGTGTCAACCCAACTCTTAAACACCTCCAGGGATGGGGACTCCACCACCTCCCTCGGCAGCCCATTCCAACACCTGACAACATGTTCTGTAAAAAATGCTTCCTAATATTCAGTCTAAACCTTTTCTGGCTCAACTTGAGGCCATTCCCTCTTGGCCTATCGCTTGTTACTTGCTTAAAGAGGCTCATCCCCAGCTCTCTGCACCCTCCTTTCAGGGAGCTGTAGAGGGCGATGAGGTCTCCCCTCAGTCTCCTCTTCTCCAGACTAAACCCCCCCAGTTCCTTCAGACGCTCCCCATACGACCTGTGCTCCAGACCCTGCACCAGCTCCGTTGCCCTTCTCTGGACACGCTCGAGTCATTCAATGTCCTTTTTGTAGTGAGGGGCCCAAAACTGAACACAGGAATCGAGGGGCGGCCTCCCCAGTGCCGAGTACAGGGGTCAGATCCCTTCCCTGTCCCTGCTGGCCACGCTATTGCTGACACAAGCCAGGATGCCATTGGCCTTCTTGGCCACCTGGGCACACTGCTGGCTCCTGTTCAGCCGGCTGTCAATCCACACCCCCAGGTCCCTCTCTGACTGGCAGCTCTCCAGCCACTCCTCCCCAAGCCTGTAGCGCTGCTGGGGGTTGTTGTGGCCCATTTTGAGAAGAATGTATGCACAGAAACAATGTGTTGTAAGATTACTAATTATTTTATTGAAGAATTGCTGTTTGTAAGCCACTGTACATGTTCTTAGATGGAAGGATATCATACCCATTCAAACACTGAGACTGATCTGTTCAGCCCACAGTGACAGAGCTGGTCCCTGAATAGAATGAAAGAGAATTGATTGTTACAGAAGCCAAACTCACCCCCTCTTGAAAATTTTCTCATTTGCTATGTCATCAACAAAGGACATAAAATTTCAGATGCCTCCTCCTTATCCAGAGGGATACACTGTAATTGATCTGGGAGGCCAATCCAGCACAACTACAGGACAACCAACACAAGTCTTTTTACCTCCAATGTTACACTAACACTGAGCTCTTCAAACTGTATTTTGGTCTTCACTGTCACCTCAGCTTCATCCCAACATTGTTTTGCTTAACCTTTTAATAAAATGCATTTTAGTAAGTCTGAGGAATCTCAATGAGTGTCAAACACGAGGACTATGGTAATCTCAAGGTAATACAATAGGGTATGTTTTCGAACTAAAACTGAAGTTTCTTTTGTAATACCTCCCATTCAACATGAACATGAGGGATTTACAGCTTCCTTAAAGACCAAATGAATCACAGAGTCACAGAATGGTTTGGGTTGGGAGGGACCTTAAAGATCACCTAGTCCCAACCCCCCTGCCATGGGCAGGGACACCTTCCACTAGCCCAGGTTGCTCAAAGCCCCGTCCAGCCTGGCCTGGAACACTGCCAGGGAGGGGGCAGCCACAGCTGCTCTGGGAAACCTGTGCCAGTGTCTCACCACCCTCACAGGAAAGAAAATTGAGCATGTTTATATTTGAAAATAAATATTAGAACAGCAAGTAAAATTTTAGGACCAACCACAATGGTCAGTCTACAGCAGAGATGGAAAGCTTTTTTCTAGTGTGGCAACAGAGTTAGTGATACAGGAGAGTAAGGTGGGCTACTGTATGGTTTCCTATAAATCAACTCCACAAAAAATGCAAAGGTGACTACCTCTGGAGGAGGACAACAGAAATTAGATCCCCCAGAGTTAGCTGTCAAATACCAAATGCTATAATGATTTCACAAACCAAAAACGACACAAGTAGGTTAAAAGGTAACATATACTTCTTGTTGTCACCCTGCAGAAAAAAAATTGATTCTGAGGTCTACAGACAAAATTCAGCAGCTCCATGGGTAACTTTAACACTGTTCGCAGATCAAATTGACCAGGTAGAAAATGTAGTTTATGATATCTCTGAAAGTTTAAAAAAAAGATGTCAGTTACATCAGGAATCTAACATGAAAATTATGTCAATACTTAGCACATCGCACTAAGTTGATTACACTTCTATGGTTTTAAAAATCAAATATAATTAGATGACCTCATATTATATGGTTTGCTAAACTAACATTCAGTGGATACATTTGAGGACAGAATGCTGATGAAAAATAAGGATTGTTGATGTGCCTATAAATTCAAGGGACAACTTCCTGTGTTGTGTCCACACATTAACAAATCCACCATAAAACACTTGAAAAGTTCATTGTACCATGGACTATGACAATAATGAGCTTCTGAGAATGTAAAATCAGAAAACCAAATGTTTTTTTCTATCCACATCTGTAATATTTTAATAGGGAGTATGGGCAACTGCTAGTTATTACTACATGAGACAGCTTTAACATCTGCTTGAGCATTTTATGTTCACTAGCTGTTAGTTTCCATTCTGCTAGGGATTTTTTAAATTATGGGTTAGACTGACCATGTAATAGAATAACTTAATTTCATGCTGGGCTGGAGTTCAACCACAACCTTCTTTCAGAAGACACTTCTTACTGAGTGTGAAGCCCCCTCAGCCCTTTTGTCCTCCAGTTCCTTTGTTGCCTCCTTCCTTCAATAGGGAGGTTTGGATAATAACCAGTTTTATGGGTTTTGTCAGCAAGGAACAGGAAAGGTGGTCAAGAGACACACAGGGCCTTTTCCTGGTCACATGCCTAATTGCAAAATATCACACAATTAGTAAATGTCATATTCAGCACATCTAACTGCATCAAGTATAACCTCCTTTTCAAAGCTATACTGACATATGAAGTAAAGGTCTGATTTTTGCAGCATGATTACTTTACTTCTGACGTATAATTTCTTCCCCATATTGTCTGACCCACTTTGACCCTATATTCAAACAGTGTAACAGACATATTTTGTAACTCTTGCTCACATAATATTCCAAACACAGTGGTAGTTGGTAAATAAGGATTAATAGTTCCTTGTCTAACTGAAATTGCTTTGCAGAAGTACAACCTGCAGAGTTCAAAAAAGTGTCAAGAGTTGTGAATTAAAAAATCAGCAATGTAGAATTCAGAGAGCCATTTCTCCAACAGATAAGTAAAACAGGTATTAATTTATATATGCTGTGCAGAAAATTGGACTGTGGACTGCCAGGTTTCAGTGATGTACAGGACTTCATGCAGTCTTGGGAGTCTATAGGGAAAAATAAAACTGATCAACTGTCATTAACGGAAGAACACAAACTACTTATGCATATGTGCAATTAAAGAACATATGATCCCTCTCATTCTCAGGGAAAATGTCTCCAGGTAAAAGTGTGACAAAGAAAGCAGAATAGTTATGTTTCCTTTAACACTTCTTTCCATTCACTCTCTTATTAGCTAACATTTCTCATTCTACTTGCAACAGGAGAAAAAGTTCTTTCCTTAAAAGTTATATGATGATCACATTGAATAAAGACTACAAATCAGACCCCTAATTCCTCAAGTAATACTTTAAATTAATGTTTTAGTACTGTTTTTTTCTACTTCAAACCATCACCTTTTCAGAACTTGGAGCTTTGAATGTTTCTAAGCCCATTTATGAAAAAGTGCAAGTACGTACGTTCCACTCAGGATATATGTATTATAATGTATCACATTAGTCTAACAGTTAATAGAATATATCCTCTGGGCAGCTACAGAGTAGATGTATTATGCAAGTGTCACAGAATCATCTGCGTTGGAAAAGACCTTGAAGATCATCCAGTCCAATCCTTAACCTGACAGTTCCCAGCTACACCATATCCCTCAGCACTATGTCAACTCTTAAACACCTCCAGGGATGGGGACTCCACCACTGCCCTGGGCAGCCCATTCCAACCCCTAACAACCCCTTCTGTAAAGAAATGCTTCCTAATATCCAGTCTAAACCTTCCCTGGCACAACTTGAGGCCATTACCTCTTGTCCTATCACTTGTTACTTGGTTAAAGAGACTCATCCCCAGCTCTCTGCACCCTCCTTTCAGGGAGCTGTAGAGGGCGATGAGGTCTCCCCTCAGCCTCCTCTTCTCCAGACTAAACACCCCCAGTTCCCTCAGCCGCTCCTCGTACGACCTGTGCTCCAGACCCTGCACCAGCTCCGTTGCCCTTCTCTGGACACGCTCGAGTCATTCAATGTCCTTTTTGTAGTGAGGGGCCCAAAACTGAACACAGGAATCGAGGGGCGGCCTCCCCAGTGCCGAGTACAGGGGTCAGATCCCTTCCCTGTCCCTGCTGGCCACGCTATTGCTGACACAAGCCCGGATGCCATTGGCCTTCATGACCCTTTGTATGTAAAAAAAAACAAACTAACAAAAAAACCCCAAACAAACAAACAAAAAAAACCCACCACAAACCACCACATTAGTGATATTGTTAGAACAACACTGACTGCAAGTCTTATGAAATGAGTACTTGAACTGCCCTGCTTAGGCACAGAACAGTGCCAGATCTTGCAGTATTCAAATTCTTGTAAAGTTTTCCTACTGAATTTGAAAGCTTACACAGAAGTATACATGTGCTAGAGGAGAAAAAAGCTTTTTTGTTTTGAACTTAAATTTTCACTTAATTACAAATAATTAAGCCTTAGAATGGAATGAAGTGAACTACAGCCTCTCATTCTCTCTTACACTCTGGAGATCTGGAAGTCTACCTTAGCAATTATTTCAGCACAACAGAATCAAACAAGGTACTCGGTGCTGAAGATATGAAATCCACTGCTGTATGTCTGAGGGATTTTAATGCAGACTATCTCTAATCTGGTCCTAGAGACTGAATGTTTGTTCACAGCTCTAATGCATCTTCTAGTTTAGTTACGAAAGAATCCAAGTTTTTGTGCTGCAAGGCTGCTCTGCAAGAGAAACCAAAACTTAGCAAGGAGAAGAAAACTGTGATTCACTGCAAAACCCATTTTTTTATTCAAACTATAACACAAAAGTAGGTACAAGTCCTCGATTTACCTACTTGAATGGACAAGAATTACATGCTTGCTACAAGGAACCAACATAGCAGGACATGTATGACTCTTTAGGTTATGACATGGTTTCTGCAATTCCAGACTAAAGCAAGTGTGAGAAACAGATTGAGGGATTAATATATCACATGACTGCAAACTCATCATTTCGCAATAAGTGAAATTCTCCCACTTACAAAAAATTATAAAGCAAATTTACCAGCACAAAACTTCATACTTCTCATGATAGAAATTAAAGTGTATTTGCTAGAAACAGCGGCTTTTACAAAGTTCTAATTTAATTTCTGATCTCAATGGTAAGTCACTGGCTCAAGAAGAGCAAGTGGGAGGACAAGGAAACAATAGGCCAGGCAGCCTAACCATGACCCTAGGAAGGTTATGTCACCAACTCCCCCAGAAACTTCATTACAGACAAAGTGACTCGGAACAGGCAGCACAATTTTACCAAAGGCAAATCAAGCCTGACCAACCTCCCTTCTACAGTGAGATGGCTGACCCTGTGGACACAGGAAGAGCAATTAATGTTGCATACTTGATTTTTAGCAAGGCCTTTGACAACATTTCCCACAGTATCTGGGCACATTAGTGACATACAGTTTGCACAGGCAAAGTATCAACTAGGCAAAGTATTAACCAGACTCAAATGGCTGTGATCGCAGCACGACACCCAGCTACTGGTGAAGTACCAGCAGCATTCCTGAGAGCATCAGTGCTGAAGTCAACACTCTTTAATGTCCTTATTACTGGCCTGGACAATTAGAAGGAAAGCACTCACAACAAGCTCACAGATTTTAATCAATCACAGAAACAAATTATATCCTGTAGAGCATGACTGCCAGAAGGACCTCAGCAGGCTAAGAAACAGGTTGACAGGAATATCATTAAGTTCCAAGGCAAATGTGAAGACCATTACTCAGGAGGGAATAACCCCATACAACAGTACCAAGAGGGAGCTGACTAGCTAGAAAAACAGCTCTGCAGAAAACAAGAAGATGGTCCTACTAGACCATCATGGAACATGAAACAGCAGCACAACCTTCCAGCAAATGTCAACTGTGTATTGGGCTGCATCAGTAAACACATCACCGGCAGTTAAGGGAAGTGATGATTCCCCTGCATCTGGATGAGTGTGTCCAGTACAAGAAGCCATTGACATACTGCAGTGAGCTAAAGAGGGAGCCACCATTCACACATGGCATACAAGGAGAAACAGAAAGAACTGGATTTGTCAGCCTTATCCTTCTAAGGGCAGAATCTTCCTGTTGTTTTCCATGAGACAGTAGTGGAAACATTCTTCTCAGAGGAACACAGCAACAGGATTAAGCTAGGTAATGCACACAAGCTGCAACAAAGGAAATTGCAATCAGATATTTTAAAAAAATTGTTCACAAAGGGAAGAATCAAGCACTGGAATAGAGGAACAGAGAGGCTGTGGAATCTCCAGCCAGTCAATGCTGAAATCAAAGCCTGTAGCAATCAGGTCAAACTGGATCTATTCTCAGCAGGGGACTGGACCAAACCATCTCTTCCAACTAAATTCCTCCGTAACTACAGTAGTGTAACAACTTTTACTAAAAACAAAGATCCAAGATGTCTCACAGCCATGAACACACACTGCAAAACTGAGGAATTCCACCAACTGAACAGACATCAGTGTATTTCATCCTCTCCTTTTGTTCTTGCTGCACTGCTTTGCCATGATCTGATCAGATTTTCATAGCCTGCTTGAAGCAGGCTGGAGTAAAATACCTCTTGGGTGAGGCAAAGCAGTGCAGAAAAGAAGGAGAGGATGAAGGATGCTAATCTCTGTTCAGTTGGTTTTGTCAGACTATAATCCATACACTGTGGGTATATGCTTTCCAGGTGGGCTGCTCAATCATGAGGGATGAGAGGTTACCTCATGAATCAACACCAGCCTGCAGCCTCTGAAAAGAGACCACAGCTCTCAGCTTGACCAAAGCTTGAAGAAAATATGAAAGTTGCATGTCAGACTTGTGCAATGATACAATTGAATAGACCATCAGATGACAAAAATTATTCATTTATCATTAACTTTGCAGGTAGAAACTGAAATCATCACAACTATCAGCCTGACCATATTGTAGAACTAAGTAACTAAGAACTGAAGCAAACTTACATGGTATCAGGCTCAAAGGGATAGGATTCATCTCACACCTCAGCCAATGGAAAATTAAGTACTCAGCCAAGTTAGGCAAGGAAAAGAAAAAGCGGTGAGAAATTTTTTATTTTTTTTTTAAGTCAAAAAGGCAACACACACTGGGATCAGCTGCTCTCAGTTGTCTAACTTACTAGAAAAGCTCATAGTGAAGTTGGCAGGGTCAGGTTCTTTCCCAGAAAGAAGCTCAGACTACTTACCTCCTCACGAAACACAACAGGAGAGAAAAGAAACGGTGATCCATAAAGAAAAATAATCGACTTTTTATTAGCACTTCAACAATTGCCTGGTGTTCCATGGTAAAGCACAGTTTTAAAGATAACACTGGTACCTCTGATCCAACATGACAGTATGGGTTTTTTTCCCCATATACAAAGGAAAAAAGAAAACTGTTCCATATCCCCATTGTTTGTTCTGTTTTTGTTTTTGTTTTTTTTAAGAAAAGCTAAGTCTTATATTAGCTACTTATAAGCAGAGAACACGTTGCATACCTTATTAGATACTTCAAGTCTGACAAGACAAAAATTAATGCTTTGGGATACTAAATCCCTTCAAATCCCCTTTTTGTTTAGTTGGGAGGGAGAGAGAGAATTATTTCCTTTTCCTTCCCCTTCTCCCATTTCCCTCCTATTTTTTGCAGACCTAAAAGAAAAGCTGAATACAATGAAATCAAGAGGCCATACATGCTACATTCAAATATAGCTGCCACGATGTTTTAAAATTTAGTTACAAGTATTTTCCTGCAGTGTACAACATATTAATGCTTACATGATAATTTTTATTTCAAATTATATGAAAGAGATTTGCAGAAAGTGTAGCTTTTCATACACTTATTTCTTAATGCATTACTTGTTCAAAAAGTCTGTGTTTTAAGTGATCTTCACATAAAAACAGAGGTAGCTAAGTAGAAATACTTTATTTTATGAGGTGTCTATACATGATGTAATGAAAAATGTTTGTTCTACCAATCAACGTGGATTAATTTCAAGACTTCATAATAGTTTGTCCTCCCCAGATATGAATGCTTTCTAATACAAGTACAGCTATTTCTATCTAGCCTTCATCACTATGGACAGTTGCTACATCCTTATAGCAACATGATAAATTCATTTTATTAGGAAAATATTTTAGTTCCACTGAAGTACACTTAATAAAAACAAAACAGCAATCTGTGTTGTAATTTAATTCTTTGCTGAACTTATTATGGAAATTTAGCAGTGCTTTTAATTAGGTTAGGGAGAAGTCAAATAATCTAAACACTGGATTTTAAGTTTGGTATGCTTCTGTCCTGTCCAAACAATAGCTTATTTATTTAGAAACATTCTAATAAACTCCAGCATCTTAAATATGCTCAAAAGTGCCTTTTCCAGCATCACATAAATGTTAATTAAGAAAGCATCACTAAACTTTAAAGTAGCAAATATAGTTAAAAGTCTAAGTGAATATAAACTGAAACACTGTGGTCCAAATTCCGTGAACACATCAGGTATGTAAGATGTTTTGTCAGTACAGAATTGGACCATATTTTCCTCAGACACGTAAAAAGGCAATAACTGAAAAAGACAAAGAATTTAGCAGCTGCTTAAAATGATTAAGCAGTGCAAGTCCTTGTCAGGCTTGAAGATCACTTGGTAGGTCCCTGAAATCTTATGTTTTGTTTTATACAATATAAGTGGGCACTACAAAAAAGTGGAACTGTATTTTAAAGAGAAGTAACTTTCCTAAATGTTCCTGATTATTTGCAGCATCTATACAATCCATAAAAGAAACAGAACATTATGTTTAGAATCTCAAGTCATATAAGCATCTATCTGCATCTGCTTGCATCTATTGTAATCTTACTGTAAATTTTTTTTGTCCATACTGGCCAAAGAACAACTTTAATGATAAGATAGAATTTTGGCACAGTATTTTTTAGTGAATTTCCATGACAGTACAGACAGTAAGGAGTAGGAAACCAATAACTACTTAAAGATGACCATGAGTTATTAGTTCCTGCTTTTAACAGTGTAATGTTAACCTTAAAAAGCGCATTTTCATTCTTTAATGCATTGCCTCATGGGAGATTTAGTCTGAAGGGCTAATGTGCCCATCCTTTCATAAAAGCCTACATTCTCTGACTGAACTACATCTCCTAGGAGTCAATGCGGTCTTCTCCAAATGTCAGCTGCATTATGACAGCGACAGATTCTTCTAACTCTTGTTTTCCATGACTTCTGTAACAAAACTGTAGTCGCAATCATGGCTGGAACATAATTCAGTATTTAGCTTTGATACGACTCCCTGACTTTGGCCTGTAGGGCATCACAAGTCTTCTTAGCATCTCCCAACAACATGGCAGTATTGGGTTTGTAGAAGATCGGATTGTCCACCGCTGCATAACCAACTCCCAAAGATCTCTTCATTACAATGACCTGCACATAAAAGAGCTCATGTTTGAAATAGCAAAAACTAACCACCATCCCCCCTGAAAGAAAGTCAACACACAACCAACCTCAATAAATTAAAGGAAAGGAAGAGAGATCCCTGGCAAAAAAAGGGTGCTCAATGCAACAAAACTGTATGTCAATTTTTAATATAGCAGACAATCTGGTATCTGGACCAGTTTCAGAAGCATTTTATTGTTCAGCACATATTACATGTCAGATGAAGAGACCATAGACACTACACATACATATGCTCTTACTTTATTCCATGTAATAAAGTCAAAGCAAGATGGGCACTGATGATTATAACTTATAAGGTTTTTGAGGTTTTTTATTTTTGAACTGTTTTAAGAACCCAATTCCCTGACAGCATCACAATTCATATGAGCATTCACATCAATACTTGGTGCAATGCTCTCTGGTATTTCTCCAGACTATTTATTATTCTGTATTACTTCATACATGGGATTTGAAAAAAAAATCCTAAAATACATTTCAGCCAGTTTTAGGTATTAAATGTCACGTTGTTAACCATGGCACCTTCAGCAGAGAAACCGTGAAGCTTTACCAACTTTAACATGTACATCTGTATTTCTCAAACAGCAACACAGCTATGCACAAACACTGATACATGTACGTGCCTATGGCTCTTGAGTACTTGAATGCCTAACCCACAGAAGAACTGAGGCTATGACTGGGTTCAGAACAAGATATCAAAGATTCTACATCAAGGAAGTATATGTACTTTAGATCAGACAATGTTGCTTTCAAAGAGTAAAAGTGGTGAGGTAACTAAATGGCCAATTCCATCTGGACAGACTAAGCTCTCTAGTCAACCCAGTCACTTTTTTTTTTTTAAGCATGTTAAGTTTTTGTATTTTCACCTTAATTTTACAGTTCTCAATCATTTTCCTATAAATTTTAAAAAGCAGGTATTTGTACAGAAATGCTTGTGGGCCGCAGATGTGAGCAGAACATAATTTATTCTAATGGCATTTTTTAGCAGAAGCACTTTCACTAGTTTTTTTTACTGCAGTCATCACTAGTCTCACTAAAGCACTTGTTGATGATTATAAAATCACGAACAGTGCGTAACACTTGCAAAGTATTGACTGTTTTGTTGGACAACTTGCAGAAAAGTTTCTCGTGGAAACCAGAAGAGTAGGAGAATCTTGTTAGCTTACCCTGTAAACCATGTTTTTAAAAGCATGCTACCTAAGGTAGGTGCTTAACACAACGCTGTTAACCTCACCTGTTTTGACTTCCAGACCTCAAGGACTGGCATTCCAGCTATGATAGAGTTTGGATCTTCTTGAGCTGCTGAATTAACTGTATCATTTGCACCAATTACAAGGACCAAGTCAGTTTCTGCAGCAAGATATAGAAAATAAAACTGATGAAAAATTATCTGAAATCTGAACAGTGAGGCTGATCCACATTTGTGTTAAATCTCATCTTTACAGGCAGAACCACCCCTTATGGTAAGCACTCTATAAACATTTATGGGGATTTCATTCACAAATACTTCACAAATTTATCAGACAACTTGTATGTGAGAGTCCAAGTGTGCTACCAACTAGCTCCAGCAAACTGCAAGCATCCACAACCCCACTCTAAGTGGTTAGACCGCTGTGCCACACAAAAGTTACATCCTTTGATATATAATTGTTGTTTCATGCACACATAGTATCATCACTTTCAAATTTATTTGTGTCTGGCTTTTTTTTTTTTTTTCAAAACACCTTTTACCAGTACCTTTCTGATTTTTAACTAAAGATGGGAGAAAGCAAGAAGTTGTCTGTACAATGCTATACTAGTTCGCATGATCAAATCATCCTAACATCTGACCTAAATAAGTAACAGAGATCTTCCATATATGGAGCAGTAACAGGGACAAAAAAGACATAGCATTTGTAATTTATTTCACAGCTACAAGAAGTTAAAAACCCAACCTGTTCTCTTGGTTCTGGTGAAAACAAGTTTTACAAGCTTGTTTAACCACCCTTCAATATCTGCTGTTTTCTGTACCCCTGCATCCAGTATTTTCTGTTTCCTACAGTTCCCTGTCTGTACTCTCTGCTTCTCAGTTTTCTGCTTCTGAGTCAAGCTATTTCTCATATTCCTCTGTGCTCACTTGCTATTAGCTGGGAGAGCACTTAGAAGTGCAAAAAAAAAGACTTTTACTTACCTAAAACTAAATAGCCTGACTGAGATTTTCTATTTTTAAAATCCTTGTGTAATGTAAAAACAGAATCAAAAAAATGCTGACAAGATCAAATCCGATCTACTGGAAACTTATAGCTCACATACTAACCTGGAAAGTCTTCGTTGATCTCATCCATTTCCAGTACAATATCATAGGGAACACCAGCCTCCGCTAGCAGTACGTTCAGTTGACCAGGCATACGGCCAGCAACAGGGTGAATACCAAACCTAAACCAGGAAAGAAAGTCCAACCCCTTTAATAAGTACTGACCACTCTGTTTTATACACTAAAATTGCCACCTGTGATCTACAAGGCTGAGAAGTTCTTAAGTATAAGCTCACATGTAAATTAATAAAATGAAATGGTTAAACCTTAAGAATATCTTAATTACTTTTTCAGTGTTGCAGGGAACGGAGTGAGTGTGAAAGGGAAGAAAGCCCATAGACTTGACTTCACCTGGAGGGCAGCTGTTCCTTTCCTGAAAAGTTAAAAGTATGACTGACACAGCAGGTACGCAAAAGAGTATGTTCATTTCCCAGTAAAACTAAAGAAGTAGGAATATATTTTCAATCCATAATAAGACGACTCTCTCAGAAAGTTGTTGCACCTGCGAAGTGGCTTTGGAGAGCCTGCTGGATATTTCTAGTAACAACACAGATGGAACTCATGGCCAGAAATGCCTGGAACACATCACTGCAAACAGACCAATAGAGTAAATTTTCCACCCAGCAATAGCTTATACCAATAAACTTTTCTTCGATTACTTTTGAAAGTAATAGGACTATTTTATCATTTTGTCTGACCACAATCATCTCTCTGAGCCACATCACACACTAAGTATTTGCATCCACCTTCCAAGCAGTACAGTATTTAAAACCATGTGACAGATACTCATGAAAAACTATAGGTAAGTTTTTTGGCTGCAAAACCACCACCCACATTAATATACATTGGAGATCCCTTACATCACTGAAAAGTGAAAGCATGACAGAGAAAATGAATTTGCAACAATGTAACACTCTTCATGAAAATCCCAAAAGACTGTGCAGCCTTCCTGAAGTAAAAACCACTCCTAAACCCAGAAAAACCCTTGGCAAATGACCTTATTGATTCAGGTATCTCTAGAGTATGCAGGGTCTAACACTCCAATCCAACAGAAAAATTAGCAGGGATTCCACCTCAATCACAAGAAAATGCTTTGCTGAATTAACACTTCTCATAACTGGTCTTAGAAGGGAAAAGAAAAAAAAAAAAAGGAATGGGAGTGAGAAGGTGGAAAACTAAGAAGCTATAGCAGTTTAAGCATAACAATATAAGAAATATTTTCAGAACAGCTCAAAACCAACTTAGAGAAAATACACTGCTTATGAATTACTAAAAACTCAGACAGACACACAGGGTGGCAGCATGCTAAGGCATGCATGCAGTTCTGTGAGAGTAAAATACTGACAAAATTCAGATGTTAAACTGGTTTATCTGCAAATCCCAAAGACATCTTTTGGTTAGATACAAATCTATTTCTTGTGGGCAGATTGTACTCTTCTGCTCATCTACAGGCCCTGCATAAACTAGGAATATCAATGTCTACTGTCCTTGGCATTTTCTGTCTTTCCAGCTCTGGAGCTATCATAAAATGTAGTACTGACTCAAGCACACCAGAAATACTTCAGATGAAAGTCATATATGGCTGAAGTTACATGTTTAATGAGGAAGCCTACATGTATTTTGGAAGAGACAGAAAATACCCAAGAGAAAACTATAAATGCTTGAATTTCTGCGCAGAAATCCAAGGGAGTCAGGAATGCAATAAAATGACTGCAGACTTTTTCAGAAAGGAGGGAAAGACTGATAAATCAACTCGCCATGACAGATGATGGATTGTTACATATTTGTGTTTTCAATGTCATTGCAATGGAAGTGGGTAACACATGAGTGACAGTCCACAAGTCATAGTGCAGTCAACACCGATTACTTGTGAATTTAACACTGTAGAAATACGTCCTTAAAAGGGCAACTGAGTGCTCCATCAACAAAACATTAAGACAATTCAAAGATGAGACAACTGGAACTCCAGCAACAAAATTAAGGACATATGACTAATCCACATAATACTAGATATACTACAGTTTTAAGTTCTAGGTCAAACAGTAGGATAAAAGCTCGTTTTAAAAGGACTGCTTTTAAAGAAATAAAGATAACAGATTACAGAATCACAGAATCATCTGCGTTGGAAAAGACCTTGCAGATTATCCAGTCCAACCATTAACCTAATACTGACAGTTCCCAACTACACCAGATCCCTCAGCACTGTGTCAACCCAACTCTTAAACACTTCCAGGGATGGGGACTCCACCACTGCCCTGGGCAGCCCATTCCAACGCCTGACAACTCCTTCTGGAAAGAAATGCTTCCTGATATCCAGTCTAAACCTTCACTGGTGCAACTTGAGGCCATTCCCTCTTTGCCTATCGCTTATTACTTGGTTAAAGAGCCTCATCCCCAGCTCTCTGCACCCTCCTTTCAGGGAGCTGTAGAGGGCGATGAGGTCTCCCCTCAGCCTCCTCTGCTCCAGACTAAACACCCCCAGTTCCCTCAGCCGCTCCTCCTACGACCTGTGCTCTAGACCCTGCACCAGCTCCATTGCCCTTCTCTGGACACGCTCGAGTCATTCAATGTCCTTTTTGTAGGGAGGGGCCCAAAACTGAACACAGGAATCGAGGGGCGGCCTCCCCAGTGCCGAGTACAGGGGTCAGATCCCTTCCCTGTCCCTGCTGGCCACGCTATTGCTGACACAAGCCAGGATGCCATTGGCCTTCTTGGCCACCTGGGCACACTGCTGGCTCCTGTTCAGCCGGCTGTCAATCAACACCCCCAGGTCCCTCTCTGACTGGCAGCTCTCCAGCCACTCCTCCCCAAGCCTGTAGCGCTGCTGGGGGTTGTTGTGGCCCAAGGGCAGCCCCCGGCATTTGCCCTCACTGAAACTCCTCCAGTTGGCCTCAGCCCATGGCTCCAGCCTGTCCAGGTCTCTCTGCAGAGCCTCCCTACCCTCGAGCACATCAACACTCCCACCCAACTGGGTGTCATCTGCAAACTGACTGAGGGTGCACTCGATCCCCTTGTCCAGATCATCAATAAAGATGTTAAACAGGAGTGGCCCCAAAACCGAGCCCTGGGGGACACCGCTCGTGACCGGCCACCAACTGGGTTTAACTCTGTTCACCACAACTCTTTGGGCCTGGCCATCCAGCCAGATTTTTACTCAGCGAAGCGTTTGTATTCAGCTAGTTAACATTTGGGATCTTGTTGCAAAGGATAATAGCTAGAATCAGAAAAGGGAGAGCAAATATACAAGACAAAAAATTAACAACTTATATTTCACATGTAAGCCATGAGTAGTACACAGCCAGTCCTTAAGCGTACCAAATTCAATCACAGTACAGTAGGACAACTCTTATTCTGAAGTACACTTGAGAAAACCCATCACTCCTCTGGCAGTGAAAACAGATTTTCCAACAAAATTCTCTTTTGTTTCTAATTAAATTATTTGAGCGTCTTTGTGACCAAAAGCTGCTTTGGCAATATACAAAACAAAATGCTTGTGAGGTTTCTATTAAATACTGTATACACATACAATCTTATACAAAACTTAAGCTGCCAAGAGATTCACCTTTGACTTCACCATTCCTGGCAAAAGGCAAAGAAAGAAGAAAAGAAAGGGACAAATTATCTTCATTCAGGAAGAGTTATGGCATCAACCATCAGTAGTTAGAGACTTCTGACAGATTCTGCTTGAAACCACATACTGTGTATTCACAAAGTTTGAGAAAGCTGCTCATACAAAAGCTTTTTAGACAAATATTGAAGTGACTCCCAGAAGACTGCTTTTTAAGAGCCTGTTAACCAAATATGAGAGTAGCCTGCCAGTACATCTTGAAACTGGATGGGCAAATGTGCTAGAAGAAATCATTAAAAATATGTGTTTCTCTAAGGCTTCCATTTTTTCACAAGGTATGATCTACACATATTTGGAGTGACAATAGCCTTTCCAACAGAAAACAGAATTCAGGTAAGCATGGAAAAGAAATACCTAAAAACCTTGATGGCTCACTACTTGTCCCATAAAATCTCTTGACTCACAACAGCAGCCATTCTTCAATGCTGTGTGCATTATGGCAGAAACATTTTGTCACATATGTGTTCCCAAATGTTCAAAATATGAACATCATTCATATTCAAAAAATCAACACAAAAATTTTGAGAAACATGCTTTATAGCAAAAAAGTTTTAAAGGGAAAAATTGCCAGGTTCCTTTGATATGCTTTTAACATCACTTAAGCATGAACTCCCTAAGGTTGGTTGGTTTGTTTTTAAATCAAGAGAAAATTTGACACTCTTTTTGACTTTGTTTACATGACATCAAGTTTTCAGTGTACATACACTTTACTCATAACAAAGATTTACAATCATGCTGTGTCTGACCTGAAACATTATTCTGATAGTTCACTGAAACACAGAATTCACCAGGAATTTTTTCTCTTGACCCTGACCATGTAACATGGGGCCTGCTTATCACCACCAGTTGTCAAATATATTGAAGTGACCACACACCTCCTTGCTACTAAGACTTCAGACCTGAACAGCATCAGTACCAGGAAAGGATGTTCAGTCTTCTTAATCATTCTCTTTTGGATACTTTTTAGCCTTAGAAAGACAACACAGCACACTGAAGAATGAGTTCATATTTTGAACCTTTTCTTGTAATACAAAGAGTGCATCATTTTCTTTTAAATTTAGACTAGAAATCTAAAAGTCATAACTTACACATCATACCTAGGACAGCACTTTCACACTTTCAGCACAGAAAGCACTTGGGGAGGCAAGGGGGGGGAGTTACAAGTATGAGGTTCATTATGGTACTATGAAAAAGGCAACTATTGCATGCAAAATTACTGAAAAAATCTCAGAGTTTCAATTACTTCCCATACAGTTCAAAAAGTCAGCATCTATCTTTATTACAACTGGCTAGATAACATTCTTTCAATCAATACTGAAGGTTAGCACATACCTAACCCAATGCAGAAGTGTTTCAAGATCACTTCATCCATGTAAATATAGGATTCCTGCCATTGTGCCAAAGCTGGACAAAGTGATGTAAGTAACATCTGGCTGATGCCTAATGTCGCTTACTCAACACTTTAGATGCTATATACACAGAGAATAATTTGCCGAAGGGTTTTGCCTCACCTCCTTTTCCTCCCACTTTTTACACTATTTGTGTTTTGACACCTCTCCATTTCTGTTTCCAGTACAAACAATAATCTGTTATTCAAGGTAACAAGAGGAAAGAAAAAAAAAAGCCAACCAGATGAACTGAGAATTGCATCATTCAGATATTCGACAGCTTGAATCCTGCCATATAACAACAGTTGCAGTGTAGCAGAACTTTTAAATACCACAGTATAATGCTCTCATCACATATTACAGGTGACTATGTAGATTACCAGCATCAAAGCACATAGCTGCTTAGCCCTGGTGTCACACTTGAGGAAATAACATTTCTCCAGAAACAGTACTTCAGCACGGACCAAGCTCAGAGACTCCGCTGGGGTCAGGCCAGTTAAATTTAAACTGGATTAAATTAGTTGAATTAAGCATACTTAAGTGAGGGTTGGTACTGGTTCCCTATTTCCAACCACTATGGTTTATCACAGCAGAGGCAAGAGCCAAATACCTTTGCTCAATGCAATAACCTTCCCAAGTACCCAACTGCAGGGAAGTAAGAGCCTGCCTCCACAAAGCATCACAAACCAACCTAGTACAGTCATGCAGAGCTCACCTGATCCATATAGAATCAATGGCATACCTACAATACAACAGAGCTATAGCTGCATCCCTGCAGAAGCGGATCAAGTACAGCAAGGTTTGCTAGACCTCTCTAGCTACACCGATACAGCCCTTGAGCTAAAAGATCTGTTGGACTCCATTTGTCCCTTCATCTGCAGCATTAACAATTCAGAACCCATGCAGTTAATCTGACTGTAAGAAACAAACTTAGAACTGACACACATGGACACACTTACTGTGTTCCCAGTAAGCATATTTCAGCTTCCTAGAAACTCGTGCTAACACACACTGTTCTCAGGCTGCCATTCAGCAGTGACAGTAATTTCCACCATATGCACACCTGAGCTATGCAGTATATTATGCTGGTTGGGACAGCATTTTAACCACTCATTTAAAATTCTTCTAGATTTTCCTGTAGACCAACAAAGAATGATGACTGTAAATTGATACAATTAATCAGTTTTATTTATTGATTTGTAAATAAATGTGTAAGTGGTACCCATCCACATGTTCTATTACTCAACAGCAATTAGAAAAATCGAGAAAAAACCCACAACCTTAAACACATCTGATTAGAGCTCAGCCACAGAGGTAACAATAAAAGTCAAAAAATGCAGGTCCAACACTAAATCCATGCTATCACATTTTAAAAAAATATAAGAAGCCCATGTTTCCATGCACTCAAAAGTAACTGGATTCTCCAGCATCAGAAGACAAAAATCCAAGTCCTTCAAGATATCCACCTATAAAAATTAGGTCAAAAAAAATGCAAACTGAAACACTAATGTATTAGCAACTAATTTGCAAGTAACAGCAGTAACAAGCATTTCTCTCAACCATGACAGCCACTAGAAAACTATATTTAATTATGAGTTAGATTTAGAAAGTCTATACAAAGCACAATTTTAAGAGTCATTTCACCCTGCTATACATTTGTGTTATCAAGAATTTCTCACTATGTGGAAAAACAAAACACCTTGATAGAAAATGTCTTAGGAAAGCCATACTGTGGCAAAAGGCAAGATAGTTAACTTGATGTGGACATGGACAGTGTCAACTATCCATGCACATATGAGAACGTATAGTTTTAAACTGTACTATAATACTATAGAATAATTCTGTATCTATATATAGAATTATTATAGCATGTAATTTAATTATATAGAAAAAATAAGAATTTCACAACTAGGGGCCTACAAACAACACAGCATGTGGCTGAAGAACTCTGGTCAGGCAAGAACTTCCTGCAATTTACTCAGTTGTAACTTCACAGAAATATGACACCAGTTGCAAAAGTGGCATTTCCTCTCCAAGGCCTATGGATTCTGGGGACCACAGGATTTAGTCTATGAAAAGTTTTGTTGTTTTACCCATCCATAACAAGGGAAAGCATTTATAATGAAGGCTCAGCAACATCCAGCTTTCTATATGATACTACTAATGCAATAAAGATGTGATCTTCTGCAAGACCATCTTAAGTAAGCAATGATGTTAGCTATACAATTTAGTAACTAAAACAGACTGAAGTTTCCAAACTGTCCTGCACTTCTAGATTTAAGCCCTAGTCAAAGGTTATGCATCATGTTACATAATCCTCTCTCTTCACTGAAGTGTTATGGCTATAAGTAAATGAAAACAATAGCTCCTCTGGATCAACCGTAAGCCATGAAGCAAGAAAAGACCATATGACAAGACACAATTTTTTTGGCACAGTATGGGCATTACAAATTGATGACAATCGTATGTCCATGCTGGCACCCCTCCACAGCGGATGTGTGAGAGTGTCACTACATCTGGATGGTGAGCAAAGTAGGGTCCCGAGGCACTCCAGGCCTACTGAAACCAGAGGGACAGCAGCTGCACTCAATGAACACCGTGGGAGCTCCGCAAAGTGATGAAAGGCCTGAATTACCACAAACTGTAAATACAGATTTATTTCATTAAAATACTAGGTAACCACTGCAGTGATGCCTTCCTGAAATTTACTCATTTCAAGTATAAGCCAGTCATTTCAAGGATTCATTCACATTTCTCCCCTGCAAAGCCAACATAAGAGGCAAAACCAATGATTTTTTATTTCACTAGTGTTGATAAAAAATAAAGCTTGCCCCCACAGAAGCACTGAAAGGAAAGCCAAAAGCACGCAACATTGTCATCGCATCAGTCAGGGAAGGTTCTTTTGTTGCACAGCTAACAGGTCTTCAAGATTTTGAATGCAATTTGGACTCACACAGAGCTTTTGCTAAACACAGAGAAGTACGGTGTGAAGAAAACTGGTCCAGGAAGCAGATACACCAGCACACACCCTCATTTCTGATGTATGCATGAGCAAATACATCTATAAAGCAATTTCATTTGCAAAATTGCAACATTCTGGGTAAACTAACAAGTAATTGCTGCTAAACTCTACAACCACCATGCTGTTATCCATCATAACACATGACGTGGAACACTGCAAAAACTTGTATGCTACTTTTCATTAAGCTTGGTAAAATAGTGGAAGAAAATAACAAAAACAAAAACCACTAACTGCTAGAGTACTGATTCCAAAGAAAAGACACCATCTAGTTGAAACAAACACATGGAAATCAGAGAATGAGTCTGGCTAACCAGCATCTGCCCAAATATCTTGTTTTAAATGAAAACCAAGCCTTGACTAATTTTAAGTTACCATAGTTAGTTTCCCAAACAATCAGCAAGGGAGGCACCATGTTTGCTCTCCAGGACTTTTAATATCTATAAGGTCTATGAAAAATTGAAGGAGGAATGGACTCGAGGCCTATACTGGCACCTAAAATTTATCTCTGCTTTTTGGAGCAGCACTCCAGAAAAAATAAATCCATGGGACTGGACACATGCACTCGAATAATCCTTCCACACAATACTCCAAGAACTCTAACAGCAGCCTTGCTCTCAATAGCAAAAACTTACGGGAACCCAGTAAGAGTAGGTTTAAGTTGCTTAACAGATTGAAGTATCTGCCACAAGAGGAGAGGCTGAGATCCAGGATTCTTCAGCCTGCAGAAGAGAAAAGACTCAAGGGAATCTTATCACTGTGTATAAATACTGATGGAGGTGAGCAAGACAGACACAGCCAAATTCTTCCCAGTGGTATACAGTGAACAGACAAGAGGCAATGGTCGCAAAATTAAATACACCCTTACTCTAAGGGTGATTGGACATTGGAACTGATTGCCCAGAGAGGCTGTCAAGTCTCCATCTCTGGAGACCAGATATTCAAAATCCAACTGAACAAAACCCTAAGCAACCTGCTCCACCTGACTCTGATTTGAGCAAGGGGGCTGGCTGAACGAGACAATCTCCAGAGACCTCTAACTTATACTGTGAAGATTCAGGTTACACTAAAATAGTGACAGAAGTTTACATCCTTAGACCTTCCTATGTTCACTAATTGCTGAACAAATTAGACTGTAGAAACCTTCAAAGCATGGTGTGAGAGAACATGCCACAGCCCTAATGCTTGGAAGGGCAAAGGGAAATCAGATAGTACATCCTGTGGAAGCTAAAGTCCTGCTGCTACCGTAACATCACATGGATTGACTTAAAAGAATTTCGAGGAATGTATCAGACAGATCTACTTTTAACAGAGGCACTATCTGTAGCACATCAGTCCAAAACCAGGAGCTCTTGAGCATCTGCAAGACATCTCTCATCAATACACACTGTCTTCAGCTATTCCAGAGTGCAGAAAGGGTTAGCAGAAGAATAAAAGGGCAGGGTGGACTGTGGATCTTTAACCTGAGAAGGACATCTAACACTGTAGTGTGATTAATTGTTTTCAGCACTGTTTCAAACATGCCAACCAAAACTGGATGCTACTGTCCACATTTTTTTATATATATATACAAACGTTGCTGTGTAGTAGTAAGCATTATTTCTATTAACACAAGTCACTTATCCCAGGAAAGAAGTCAGTCCCATGTTATTGGTGCAGAGACTGCTACCCTATCTACTCTTCCAGTTCATACCAGACCAACCCCAGCAAACACTCTTCCATACTGAAGGAGGGTCTCATTTCCTGATTTGTATCCAATTACTCCCATTGCACCCCTTTAACTATTCCCCAAACAGAGGGGTCTATTTCCTTAGGAAATTAGAACTTTTAAAAAAAAAATGTTAAAGGTGTTTTAGCCGAGTAAACAATCCCCTTTAATGGAGGTTTCCCTAGAGGCAATACAAAGCACTTAAGTTGGGCCTGTGCTCTCTCCCTATTGACTACAAGCATGAATTAAAACTATTCTCCCTGCACTGAAATCAGCTATTGTGATTACTTCTCACAGTAACATATTCGCACAAAGTGGTTGCTTTGACAGAGCTGTCCAACCTCCTCAACTTTAGAAAAGTCCGCTCTCTCTTGAATACAATACAAAAAGCTATACTAAAGTTTTATTTTACAATAAACTTCATTGTTTTGTAGAAAAATACTACTATATTCAAAGGCAGAGCATACGTATCTAAAGGAGCTAATCAAGATTTTGTTGCTACAATAAAGTAGTATTACATTTTAAAGCCATTCTTTTCAACTGAACTTCAGCATGACACCAAACCAAAACAACAACAAAAAAAATTATTCTCCAACTGCTGGGGCTACTTCCAAACCCCAAATTTAACAAAGGTGTAAGGGAATAAGGCATCTTTTACAATAAAGCATGAAATTTCCATGAAATTTCTAGATATTCAGATATAGGTTAGTAAGACTAGAGCACTCCTCCTGCTGGTATTTTTGAGAGAGAGATCAGCATGACATAAAAAAACCTTAAGCCAAACAAAGACTTGTAAGGGATTTTAATGGAATGAATAAAAAAAACCAAACAAACAAACAAACAAACAAAACAAAGAACCTGTAATTCTTTTCATCAAGGAAAGTACTTACCTGACATTTTTCCCTTGTTCTCTCAGCATCTTCACCAAATCAGCTATGGGGTACTGAGCTTTTGCTGCACACAAACCATAACCTGAAAGAATTTCCAAATTGTAAACTATTTTTCTGTTTCAGTGCAGACAGAAGGTCTCATAATTAAACAAAAAAATTTATATATATATATATATACACACACACACCCCAGATACTTATGTATTCCCAGCCTTCTGACCACCAACAGTGTAATGGTTTGACCAGTCAAACTACATAACTTATTTCAGCTTCACAAAAAAAGTGTTACTTCATCAGAAAAAGTTTCAGACAGGTATGATGAAAAATTATCATGAGGCTACTATCAGGTTACATCACCACTACTATCCTCACAAAATTTTGGATTTGCATACTGCAAACCTAGTAATTAATTACGGCTTTCAGCCACAAATAATATTTTCAGTCTTTGTCTGAATTAATTCATCAGAGCAACATTGCCCAGGAAGACAACGGAGTGTAAGTTATTAACAATGTCCTCGAGGTTTGACCACAGGAGCAAGAAGCAAACTCCCTGCAGATGTTTGGAAGCTTTGTTGGAAACAAAGGTAACTTCTCAAATTTAAACTCTACCTCAGTGATGTTTTGATTTAATATGAAGTAAAAAGACTGTTCACATTCTAATGCTAAAATAAATTTAACACCATAGTTGTACCATTCAGTTTAAGAAAAACAAGTCTTAAGGTATTCACTATCTGACCTCTCCTAACAGGGAATGTGCTATTGAATCATATGAGCCTACAGCAAACTCACAGCTTTGGTTTTCAGGATTTTATCTACTTTAATTCTAGTATTTATTGTATGCTAACTAAGTTGTAGATGTTTTTCTGTCATGTTTTTAACAAAACAAATCAGAGTTGAGCAGGTAGACAAGAAGCATAAACAAAATCCCCTCAGTAACTTGACAGGTATTTTGTTACTGGTACTACTGGTAATGTGGTAGTGCTTGGAAACTCACACCACAACAGCTGCACACAAAATTACCTATAAACATAATTTACAAAAGACAGTCTTTGTCCTGAAGAATTTAAAATCTAAATAAGTAGGAGAAAGTTTGAAGAGACACACACAAGGAAAACTGAAGTGGCATACACCTGTCTACACAGAGGAATGATGACTGACCTGAGAACAAAAACAGATCCCACAGACCCAGTCAACATTTGACATGCTGCTGCTCTGTTGCAATTGCAAGACAGGCTACAGTTTTTTGTTTGGGATTTTTGTTTGGTTGTTTAGGGTTTTTTATTAATACATCCTCTGAACATCTTGCTGCATAAGTCAAGAGTGTCTTACCTGGAGTAATAATAATATTATTGGCTTCCTTTATCATTTCAATTGCATTGTCCACATTGATTTCTGTGTGGGTTCCAGTAATTTCCATCGGCTTCCCACCAGCTGTTGATGTGGTGCCATAGCCCCCTAGAATCACATTTGCAAGGGAACGGTTCATAGCCTGAAAGACAGAAGGTTTGTGATCAGCTAAAGATGAAATCAAAAAAAAAAGGAAACAAGATGTCCACAAAAGAAACTTGTGAAAATATTAAAGCCCTCATAACAATAGTATTTATCTGCTGGTTTTGCCTGCTTACAACTCAAAACATCTTAAAAGAGGGTCCTTAAAACAGAGACACAGATTAACACAATAGCCAAACATCAGCTTTTAAAGAATTACATTATGCATGTAATGACAAGAGCATCAGCATTTCCCCAAGACAAAGGAAAAAAACAATGCGAAGAGCAAATATTGGTCTCATTTTGTTCTCAAAAGAGAGGATATAAAAGAATGCATATTTTATGAGGGTTTTTAAAAAACATATATATACACACATACAGACCATTTCTGTAAAATATTCTCTTAAATTCTTGAGCAATTCCACATGTACGCTATAGAACTGCTATATGGCAGCACAGAAATCATATAGCTTACAGGTAGCACAGAAGCAAAGTTCCTACAGCAGCAAGACTGGGAAGAACACAACAATACTAAGAAGCGACACAAAATTAAGCTAATGCTAACGCAAAACAAATTGTAATGAACTGAAGGGGGCCATTAACTTACTGGCTGAGCAGCAAAGGGGAACAAGAGATCTTAAACTAGGATCTTTAAGAGGAAAACACATCCTGAAAATTTGGCTCTGTTTAGATACATAGCCAGGAAAAGCCAGTGGCTCTATGTTTTCACTGGCATGTCTTCTTGTGAGTGTGGTCCCAAAGCAGAATCTGGTGATATCTGGAAGTAGGCAAAACTTGTAATTGCAGTAAACAAAACTTCAGAAGCAGGAAAGCAACAGGATAAATTGCTTCTTTAATTAAACCCGTGTCATACATCTGCTGTGCTATCCCAGAAACCACAGCAAAATTTAAGAATGGATCTGCAGAAGGACACATACAAGTGAAACACCCACACAAAAGTATGCTTCCAAGTGTCCATTTTCTGCTGACATTTCAAATGATGCAACTTCACAGGTTTTTTGCTATAGCCTGAGAAGACATGCCATTCTGTGAAATTCATCATCTAGGAAGCACAATGAAGATGTTAGAACCTTTGGTTAACCTGATAAATCATCACTGTTTCATACACCGTAAGGAAGGCACACAAACGTAGTGCAATCAGCATCTTTCTAGCGTCTGATGTAGACAGTAATTCACACCCTCTAAGAACACAATGACTTTGACATGTATCACAATATTAAATTGTCAAATGGAAAAACAGACTACTTCGTATATTACAGCAGTGTCAGGTAAGACAGCCTAGACCCTTTTAAGATGTTGTGCATACAAGAAGCAAAGCACCTTCTACACCTATCTAAACCAAAAGACAACAGTATGACCAGATCAAAGGAAAAGAAGTTCCAAAATTTTTAAAAAAATGTATAATTTCCACAAAGCAAGCATGAGACTGAGGCACTCTTGCCTGGCTCCGAACCAAAGAGCCAAGGAAAGAGGTGAGAATCCTGTGAGGGGAAGAAAAAAAAACAAGAAAAAAAAAAGAGGGTAGCAGAGAGTGCTTCAGAATGAGACGAGACCTCATCAAGCAACAATAAACCAATACAACTACTCAACACAGGGACAGTGTGGAAACTCTTCTATAGCCTGTTTCACCTTCTGTACTACTACAGACCACAAACATGTACAAATAAAGTGGAGTCATCACCATTCACAAATAATCAAACCACCAGGAAAAAGCCCTCTATGCTGTGCTGTGATACTGGCCAGGAGCTTACAGCCCATGGAAAATCAAACTCTCAACTCCTGAGAACTCCAAGTCCTTCCACTGTGCCCCAGAAACTGCAAGGCTAACACAGGTGATGGGCCAGCATACAATTTACAAGACACAATTTGTACCTTCCCTTGCTCTATTTGATCACCCCAGTTAAAGGTTCCTCTTTGGCCCGAAGCATTTTCCCCATCCCTAAGCATACTGATTCTAATACTACAGTTACAATTGTCAAGTATCAAAAAAAAAAAAAAAGCGAGAAGGACATGCTAATACAATCAAGTGTACTGAAGAAGACACGTTGTGTTAGTGTTTTAAAATAAGTCAAAATTCGTAAGATGAGTGAACATTACAGGCTCTTGCTCTTTTGTTTTGAAGTTAAATTCTTAGTCCTTAACCCACTCTACTAATACGGATTAGTGGAAAAATAAAAACACTCACCCTACCAAGGAGGGATAGGTGGAAAATCAAGATACAAGTGCAAAAACTAAGTGGTTATCTGAATACATGTTGGTCAGTTTTATCAATTCAAGAATTAAGAGATTATCTGGATAGGTTTTGGATGATTACTGCTTTATCACAAAAAGTAACTGAAAAAGTAAAATGGTTTCAACTATTAATATGTTTCCACAAACACCTTCTCACCTGTACTAGATAAGCTTCAATATACTGCTTTGGATGGAAGTGATACTACCGGGAGGGAAAGAAAAAGAAGGGAGGGGAAACTGTTGCTTCATTAGCACAGATTGCAACAGCCTAAAGCAGAGTTTACTTAAACTCTTGAGCACTTTTTCTCCTGAAATGCAACTTTAAGACAATGATACTGAATCTCCTGACTATAACAATCCTTTTAAAAGTAATGTTTTCCATTAAATGAATTAAAGCAGAAAAGAAAAATTCTGGGCTAGAAATAAGTTATTCTGCTTATTGTGCAGAAATTATATAAAATAATTTTTATTTTTATGGCTGATTAATTGTCTAAGCTTATGTAAAGCAGCACAAGATTTCTAGAATACTACCTCAGAAACTAAACTTCCTGAAACTTGAAAAAATACATAAAGGAGAGCCACTCTGTCACTGTGTAAGTATTTTGCTAATTATTCTCCAGGCTTCTTATTTACCTAGATTCCTCCAACCAACAGATTCAAGTATCTCAAAACCCTCTTCTGAGTGCTGAGAGAAGCTAGTAATAAAAAATTTTTTTTTAAAAATGAAGGGGAGAGTAAAAGAAATCTGAAGGTATAGAGTGACTGTGCCTACTGGTAAATACATACCCAACAGATCATACCTTCACAAACACTTACAAGAATTTGATCTTTAAAGAACATACTTTTCATACCTGTGTTGCCCATAAGCATCATCTTTCTACTCATATGGACTAAATAGCTGACTGTATACAAATATATATATATATATTTATATATAAAAAGATGTCCCAGGAGCAATATAACTTGATTTCCTTTTGATAAGGAAATACAAAATGTTCAAGAAAAATTCTTTGAAATTCATACCCGGGATTGTTCATTTGAACTCACCTCTACAAAGCTGCACAAAAATAATTTTTCTAAGTTTTTATGAAATTTTTCCTTGAGAGAGATGAAAATGAATGATACTGAACATTCCTAACATGGTTACACCACTATTTATCAGCAGAGACAAAGTAAAAGAAGACAGCCAGAGCTGACCAAAGCAAAACAATCACAACAGAACAGAAACACTGGTCATACAAGAACACAAGATCAGAAGCGAAACAATTACACAACAGAGAATCAGGAGGTTGGTGGCTGTTGCATTGTGACATTTTAAGTCATTACTGCTCCAACTCTGAAAACGAAAAGGAGAGAGACATGGGAAAACAAGAGACTTCTGTACAAATGTTCCAGAGAAGAGACGACCGTTACTAATAATGCAATATGATTTACAAGAGTTGAAGCTCAGGTTTGCTCTGACACAGTCATTAGTATCAGCGATAATTAATGAAAGCATGCTGCCACCTCGTGGTACTTCAAAGTAGGTGCTCTGAAGAAAGTATCACACCCCTACACTGCAAAAAACAAACTTTAAATTACTAACTGAACCAAATATTTTTGTTTGCTTACCAAAAGTATCTCCTACTGACAAATTTTAAACTTAGCTTAAATTTAACAACACTGCAGAGTGATATGACAAAAAAAAAAAACCAGCTTAGCACTGCAATCATATCTATTTGAGCCCAGATTCAAACCCTCAATGCCCAAGTCAATGCAAAAGCTTTCCTCAGTTTTGAAGTATGTATCTCTCCAAACCAAAGACAGATGACTGACATCTAAACTGACCGTTTCAGTCAAGAATCTGCTAGGTGTTCACAGACTAGAAGTTCAGTCTTCTTTGCTTATCTTCCTAGCAATCATGCTAAGTAAGGTTTTTCATTACTTGGAAAAGAAGCACAACTGCTGACTTCTTACCACACACATGATGTAAGAGAGGATGGCCCCAGAGGAGCCAATGAGCGCACCAACAATGGTCAACAAGTTGTTGTTCAGTAGGAAGCCCTCAGCACACAAAGCCCATCCAGAATAGCTGTTGAGAACAGTAATAACTACAGGCATGTCAGCACCTCCAATAGCTGCTGTTAAAGTGACACCCTGGAAAAGGAAAGAAAATACTTCAGTATAAGCTACAACTAAGGAGAATATGCAGAGAAGACAGTATGCCTGCAGCACTGAAAAATAAATACCAAGTTACTTAATAATGTATTCAAGTATTTTCAATGTAGGAGACCATCCAGCTGTGGCCCGAGGATTGGAATTGCCAATTCTGCCTTTTGAGAGAGGACAGGAAGGCACTCCACTGTCCTCATGCTGCACTTAAGTCACATTTTTAGTGCAAAAATATCTTCCCAACTTCATGGAACTGTTCATACCATTAAAGGATTCATACTGAGCAGTCTTCACAAGACTCAGTTTACAGAATGATAATATTCAGGGTAAACTTTGCAACAGCTCGTATGAGTGACTGGGGGAAGTTACACATAGGAATAATCCAGACCTCTTAAGTACTTCACGGAAAACTTTCCAAAAAGTCTTTTAAAATATCAGTTTGTCACATAAAAGACTCCATTGAGTTACAGCTGCAAAAGGTAATTCTATAAATACACACCTGCTCTCTGGAAGAGTTCTAATTTACAGCTAGATTTAGGAAAATCAGTTGCTACTTGCTACTGCAAGTTAGCATACAGGCACTATGACAGCTGTGACTGAGGATGGTAAAATACAATCATTACGTGGAAGTCTGCAAAGCTTAAGAACAAACTGCTTGTTTAATTTGTTTCACATCCTACAATTCCCCAACTTACCATTATGGCTGAGAGAGCTGACACAGAACCTAAGCAAGTAATTCCCGTTGTGTAACTAGGATCAATCATATATGGAATCATTCCGACAGCACTGGCAGCCAGCAATCCTGCATTCAATGCATGTCGACCAGGCAAGAGCAGTGGCGCAGAATTCAGGATACCTGCAATCAAATGCATATTCAGAGACTGACACATACATGCAGGAAAGCCTGACTCTTGCCTTCAGAGAACACTGAATACCTTAGCAAAAGAAAAATTTAAAAAAGCAAAAAGAAGGAGCAGAAGATAAAACAAGTTAGTTGAAACTGAGACCTTGCGCTGACTCAGTATTGCAAGACATTCAAACTTATTCTAGGTTCTCAAATACTCCTGTTTAAACTCATTTTACTTCTTAATCTTGCTGAAGTGCTTCAGAATAATCACAAATATCTCTTCACTTGAGAAGCCTTTTTTTTAAAAAAAAAAAAACAACCCACATACTTTCATTCTGGCCCCAAGTCTTTGCATATTGTATATGATGCTTTGCAATACAAAGCTTTTAGCTGGAACTTCCTTGTACAGATGTGTGCTTAGAAAAAAATGACTGTGCAGACAACCCCAAAATGCTTTCAAATGTTTTAAGTCACTTCCCACAGCTTACTCTGACTTCCCACAGTTTCCCACATTGGCAGAGACTTGAGGGCAAAAGAGGGTTTGGTATTTGTGCGATTCACTTTTAAAAGACAATTACATATTTATTTTCACCCTAGGGCTGTTTGGTTGGTTGGCTTTTTTCTCCCCAACAACACAGCAAAGAGTAAACATAATGCAAGTTTATCTGTTACCTTTCATGTAACTACTCACTGAGTGCCTCATTTAAATTTACCTGAATTCAAGGGAAAGGGTGAACTGATAGTCTTGGGAGTCAAATTGTGTGACCTACTACCTCCAGTTCAATAGTATAGACAAGCTTATTATTGCATATCATGCTGATATGAAAATGCAAGGGGGAGAAAAAAAAAACACAACAAAAACCACCAGGGAAGTGGGCTGAGACAGGCAGTGAAGTTCACCAGGGACATGCGCACAAATGATGGAGGTGATGGCAGGCGTAAGATGGAGAAGAGGAAAAAAAAAAAAAGAAAAGATAAATGAGTAACTACTTAGCAGAAACACATCAGAAATACATACTACTGACAAATCCTTCAAAAGATTATTAGAGAAGACAGCTTTCCATCCATGTCATGCTTCCTCCTTCAATGGCTGGTCTCATAAACACTGAAGAAAGCAAACAGATGTTTCCCAAAGGAACTATTGCAAGGCTAATAACAGGATTAGTAATAGGAAGCTCTTAGCTGAAACTTCTTAGTACAGATATTACCTCAGTTTCTCAAAAGCTGTATGCTTACAAAACCAAAAATAAATGCAATAAGAAACCTTCAGGTGCAAAAGAAACAGGAATTAGTGAGTATTTAATTTAGAAGGTGTATTTACTAAAACGGTAAGAGGTATGGCACATGGAATTTGCACAATAGGTAAACAGTGAACTGAATGGTTTAAAGTGAGGCACTCTCAACTAGTATTGCAAGCTGCCTACCTAAATGAAGCCTTCAATATTAAGAACAAAACCCCATAAATATTAGCGGTGCTCACCGAGTCCAGCAGTTAAATTTTCAATTAAGTTGTCTGCTCAGGAATACAGAGTTGTGAACATAAAAGTTCAGTAAAATCAGTTAAAGAAACAGTGTCTTAACAACACTAAAGCTACACATTTCTAAACAAGATGAACTGAGGGAAGCTTACATGACTTGGCAATTAATAGCAGTAGTATGTCCAAACACTGAAAACAAACCTTTCATAACTAAAGCTGTACACAAATTAAATAGAATAAAAAAGACAGAAGTACATATAAGAATTAAAACATATAAACTGTTACCTGATGCAAAATACAAGGTTTCTTTCCAATCACAGAGTAGTCTAAAAGGCAGAGCTAAATTCAGAGGGAGGCGGTGGGGGGAGACAAGGATGACACCAAAACCTTTAACAAATGCTTAATTCTGAATGGAAGGTCTCACCTTGCAGTTTTCCATAAGCAACGAGAGAGCCACTGAAAGTCACTCCACCAATGTACGTGCCAAGGTAGGCCACAATCTTGGTGAGGTTTGCAGCTGGGTCAGTAGCAAAGTGAGGGTATTCAATCAGGTATTCTGCTACACAGGTGAGCACAGCAGCCAAACCAACCAAACTATGGAAAGCAGCCACCAGCTGAGGCAGATCTGTAATCTGGATGCGTTTAGCAATTGTCAAACCTATTGAGAGTTGGAGACAGAAGGTAAGTCTTACAAAACACAACGAATCTGTGCAGCTAGAAATTAATGTATCATGGTTCAGTGTGCAATGAATATATGCACACCATGCCTGTTCCAATGGAAAAGTTTGTTCTACAGTAGAAATTTCTATGGCATTTAACTGACAGATGCATATGTGTATTTTGTGCAGTGAGGATATCATGGAAATTAGACAGAAGATTTAAGCATATCATGTTCTTAGATGCTTCACTAAATATTGAGAAATTCAACATTTTCTGTCATGAAAGCACAATGTAAAAAAAGCAATTTTGCAGCATTCAGCCAAGAACTGAAGTATCAAGTTGGGCAAGTTCATTCACTTCTGCATACCTAGTTTCCCTAACAGAGATATGTTCCTGCTCTTTCACTAGTCTCCCCATTCTTTACCACATCCTGATACATTAGAAAGCCCTGGAACTTGTGATTCTTTGTTCACATATTTGTAAAACAACATACACAAGCCATACAAGTCAATTCACCTCTAGCTCTACAGTATTTTGTGTAAATACAGCTTGCATAAATCCATGTATAGAGAATATATTGTTATTTTATAATATCATACACATACCTATGGTACCACCAAGTGCCATTGCACCTGACATCTGTGCCAACAATTCAGGTGAGGGTTTAAGGCCTCCAAGAGTTGCCGCTAAACCTCCTGCAACACCAATCATACCCAAAGCATTTCCAAGACGAGCCGTTCCTTGGGTGGACAGACCAGCTAAGGCACCAACACAGCATAAGCCTGAGCCCAGGTACATCATCTTTAAAATAAGGAAAACATCAACATGCATCTATGAAGTAGACAAACTGAAAAATCATTATAAAAATATTTCTGATTATTACACAAAAGGACTGATGTCTCCAGAATGTAAGTCACATTACTTAATTGAAGTCAAAACTCTTGACTGTGAGAAAATGTTGTATAGGATGTGTTTGGCCAACTAAAACGTGGTATCTATTAAAACTTCTTCCCACTTTATGACCTTGGTTTATCTGTACCATGAGCTCCAATTGTAGCAGAGACTATACGCTATCCTCCAGCCACATTCAAGGTCACCTGCCCCACCAACTGGGCCAACTCTGCCTTATTCCTCTAGTCTTAAAAGACTGTCATGACAGAGCAAACCCAAAGTACGGACTAAATGAACTCAGTTGACATTCTGGAAGGATGACACATAGACTAAGAGAATGGTACCTGTGAGACCAGGGAAAGGGGTGGTTATTAGAGTGTATCAGGAACCTGAGCACAACATAAATGGTGTGGAATAAGGGATGGAGACTGTCCTGGTTTTGGCTGGGACAGTTAATTTTCTTGAGCTGGGAGGGAACACAGAGTACCCAACCTGGATTTCACATAACAGTTACATTTTCTTGAGCTAGGAGGGGGCACAGACAGAGTGCCGGACCCGGATTGGCCACTGGAGTATTCTGTATCATGTGACATTATGCTCAGTACATAAAGGAGGCGGATTCTCTCTCCACTGGGGCCTCTGACAGCTGGTCAAGAGCAGGCTGGGTATTGGTCGGCAGGTGGTGGACAATTGCATTGTGCATTAGCTCTCTGTACTTTCCATTATTGTTATTGTTTTGATTAAACTTTTTTCTTTCAACCCACAGATTTCTCTTGTGTTCCTTCAGTCTCCTTCCCCATTCACCAAGAGTGGAAGGGTGAGCAACGCACTGGGTGGTGTTTGGCTGCTGGCTGACTTCAAAGCATGACAAGTTCAGAATAAAGTTTTTCTTTAGTACAAACCCAAAGCTAAACAGTCCCGTTCATTATCGGAACAGTTTCAAAATTTGCTTATGGCACATGTGAACCCCTGTTTTCAAAAAGCATAAACAAACTTAAATGAACTGATCTGTACATGTCTGGATAACTGAAAAAATATAATACAAGCCCCTGGAATAAAGGTATGTTTGGATTCACTTTTTCCAAACACAGAGAGCAAAGCACATTGATTTTTCTTACTGTTAAAATAAATGAAAACAAAAGTTTGCTGTAAAAGATGCTATAAGTACAATTCCTGTACATCCCTCTGTGCTGAAAAGTTTTAAAATTTGCAGATTCAGCATCCGGGGTACGATTTTAAACTTAACCAACTTCAGACTGGCCTTGTGGGAATACGTAGCAGATGAAAAACCATGGCTAATTTGCTATTTATTCCTCAACAGAGTAAGGCAGAGAAGAAGCATACCATGCTGTGAACAGTGGGCTGAGCCACAAAGTTATCTTCTTACCTGTTCAATATTATAACCACCACTGAGTGCAGCTGCATAGCCTCCTACAAATACAGCACCAGGAAGGAAGTACAAGTAGTTGTACTCAGGAGGATCTGTGGGACGTTTGAACATATCCAGCATTCTCTGTGTAACTAGAAATCCACCTGGCCAAAAAAAAAGCAATTTTACAAAGATAAAATCTGAAACTATATACACCAAAGTATAAGAGAAATACTTGGTTACATCGTATTACCACAGAAAGTTAGCAACTGACACCAACAAAGCCTCTGAAAATCTAGTAGTCTGGAAAACCACCAGAAAATAAAGGTGTAATCAGGGTGAGATCCTGTTGTCTTTAACTTTTTGAGGAAATTCATAAAAGGAGGAGGTGGAAAGCCTGGAGGACTTGCTCTGGCTCTACACTGACTGTAGGATACAGGTTAGTTTATGACTATGTCCTTTTCCCTATCTCTTCTAGCAAAAAGCAGTATTTATAAGTCACATTGCCCACTTTTTCATCTTTGTTCATGAAGCTGGGACTTCTGAAACCCAAGGAAGCAGAATTTTGTTCTATGCCATTAGTATATTTTTCAAGTAGGAAAAAGAATACAAGGACAAATGAGTACCATCTTGGGATATACAGGAAAATATATTTCATATAACCATCACCCAAACAATACTGTAAAAGAAAAATGTACATTTAAATGTTTCCAAAAAAAAGGGCTATTCCACAGGGTGTGCAAACTAGATACAGTAACTACTATGAAAATCGAAGGCAGGGGAGCCGGGGGGGGGGGGGGGGGGGGGGGGGGGGGAAACTGGGAAGGGAGGAGCTGTTCTTTATTGATGGGTGGTCTCAAATTCTACTCCCAGAAGACTATTTCCGGTATCTATACAATTAAAGAGATAAAATAAATAAAATAATTATACAAGTGCTTTAAAGTTACCCTCAAGAGAAAATCTAACATTCATACCTGCAATATTGACTGAAGAGATAAAGGCAGAAAGCACTGCTAGACTTTGAGGAGTGTTTTCAGGGAGATAGCTTCCTCCCATCAATACCAGCCCACCAACTGCAGTCAGCCCTGTTTAAAAGGGAAAAAAGTGTTACTGAACCTTAAAAGGCTCTACACCTACAGAAAGCTTCCCTTCAGCTGTCAAACAGATAACAGTCAACTCTAATTTTGACCCCTGCTTTACACATTATTTTTTAAACAAAGACTACCATGGTCTTTTTCAGCAATACAAACATGTTTTAAAAGAAAAAAAATAGTATATGAATACAGCTTTGATGTACAGTACCCCAAGCACGGAGTCAACCTCTGACTACTTGTTCAACAAAAGAAATTTTGTTTTTAACAAAGTAGATCAGACTCAACCTGTCACATATGTACGCACACAGATATAGAACATATTTATAGTTATGAATCTTATGGTTCACTTATGAATTTTTTTCTTTTTCCCCTTTCAAAACACATAGTTTGAAGAGAGGCAAAAAGAAAATATGAAAAACAAGTTATTTTCAGGTCAACATTTTTGAGAGATGGGACGAAAGATGTGTTCTATGAAAGGAGAGACTGCAACACTCAAAGTAAAACAAACTTTAAAGCAAAGAGGTTAGGAGTGAAAAATTACTTATAAAATTAAAAGTACATAGCACTACATTTGCCCTTCTTTTGAAAATAAATACTCTCAGAAAAAGTATGCTTTGGGTGTCCTACTCAGACATGCAAAGTAATACTAGGCTCTTCAGCATTTTAAAAGGCGTATTAGGAGACTTCTGTCTAAAGTTTGGGTAAAATGATCTGTGCCTACTTCAAATAGAAAATAAGCAGTTGCATGATGGCTACTTACCTGAGATAGCATTAGTTACTGACATGAGCGGAGAGTGAAGAGCAGGAGTCACACCCCATACTGTATGGTACCCCACTATTCCAGCTAGTCCGAACGTCGTCACCATTTGCGTGAAAGCAGTATTAGGAGCCGCAATGCCCAGTCCTAGCATGCCAGCTAAACCTGGAAGAAATCCACAGCAAAACTCTTCTATAACTTCTCAGTGATTTCTTACATTTAAACTCTGTACAACAGGAGTCCAGTATTGAGCTAATAGCAAAACAGTTTTGTGCATTGGCTTGTTTCAAGATCAGGTGGATCATATTTGTCAACTACCACACTCTTTCAGTGCTAGTGTTTCTTTTACAATAGAAAATAACACCATAAATATGATATGCACATCTTTGTTACACATGTACACAAAGCAGCAAAGATACATTTCTACACTGAATCCTGTCAGTCTCCTGTTCTACAGCAAAAATGTAGATGAGTCACAGTCATGTTGAGATACTACTCGTGAGACTCAAAGCAGGCATATGAAGAACAGCAGTTAAAATTAATAATACTCAATTTATTAATTTCCTCATGCAGAAGTTCTGATGCACACAGAATAACAAATGACAAGAAGAGATAATATTTATTTGTCAAGACAAGTGTCTTATTCTTAGTACTTCAGTAGATTGTGGGCATTTAAGTCTCATACAATACACTGAAGTTTGAAGAAAGCAATGACACTGAACTGATTCTGCTGCAAAGTACGCACAGTCCCTAGCAGGAGTCCTTCAGAACTCAGGCCTTTAATAAAGCCAAATACACATACATTCACACAGCATGAGTCAGCACTGTTTGAAATGTTAATAATCTGGTTAAATTTCTAAAATTTTATTTTCCCTCTCAAAAGTAATTATTACACTACACTGATTTTGCACTAGAGTACACCAGCCAATCATCTGCTCTCCCAAACAGTTATTAAATTGAATGAGTAAGATGAGGAGCAATTTTAAAATATTAGCCAAATGAGAAGTGCTCTACACTGATACTCCCAACTCTGGAAGTTGCCTACCTGCTGTGTATACAGATGCACTAGTCATAGTTTTTCTAAAGGGTGTAATAGTAGCTGCTTTTTCCGCTTCCAGCTCTGCTACAGTCTTCTGCTTCACAGGGGCTCCTTGAGGAATGTTATTTGGTGGAGGTGCTGGGAAAATCACTTTGCCATCCTGACAAGAGATATGTACAGTTATACCTAACATGGCAGACACTTTATAGTTAGAGGAGCCTACTCTTCTTAAACCTGCAGCTCAGGTAAGTCTTAGTATCCTACAGCCATGACCCAGGAACACCTTTTATGCCTTAGCAAAAGTTTGCAAATCTGGATAAGTACAGCCTGACCAAGTTAACCATATGGGTTTACACATTTTTTGCACAAGATTTATTATCAATGTCCAAGAGCACCTGATGGAAACACACCACAAGGCTTGAAAACAGATGACAAAACAAAAATATAAAGTTCCTTAAAGGAAAACATTTATGCAAAATAAAACAGGGTCTTGGAAATAGCAAAATCTGCTACAGATCTGAACTGTAATCATAGCCTGCCCAGACCTCAGCTAGGTACCAAGTATGATGTCTCATACTGTTGCTGTTTTCCAGGCCTCTGGAGGAATAAGTGGTGGAGCTGTCAGACCTGAGCTGTACATACCATTTCAGTGGTCTGGGAGAGCTGAAGTCAACATCAGACTCCTCCAGAGTAGCTATCATAAGCATTACAAAATGTTGGCAAAATTATGCAGAAAAACTCATCAGAAATTAATGCCTCTTACCTAAACTGCAAATTATTATTTCCTAATAGCTGCAGAAGAGAGTCCATACTGGCCTATGCCCTAATTTCTATTTTATTATTTCTTAACAGAGCTTAAAGTATCCTGCACATCCTAGTTCCACATTTTTCTTCTGAAGTTTCTGAGAACAGAAACATGTACGTATTTAAAAAACAATAAAGGAAGGATGTTGTAGTGGTGGTTCAAACATGTTTTAAATAACTACGTTTTTATCACATGAATACATGTAAATTAAATCTTTTTCCTGTTTTTCAATAATAGACACTATGCATTTGTTTAACCATGACAAGATGACAAAAGCAAAGAGGTTTTCCTTCACAAACCCAGACAGAGGAATATCTGAATACAAAACACAATTGACCCCAGTGTTCATCAAACTCCATCTAAAGTCTATTGGCATGCAGTATCTTTGAATGCATTTTGAAGAGACAACACTGATAAATGTAGAAGTATGTAATCACAAATTAAGAAGAGAATATTTATTGATTTACCTTCATTACTACAGTTCCTCTAACAACATGATCCAGAGTTCCATAATCAAATTCATCTTTTGGATCAAAGTAGAAGTTCTCTTTGTCAGGACTAATAGCCTTTAGGAGTTTGATAATATTATTGGAATACAGAGTACTGGCCTGAGTAGCCATTCTGCTAGGCAGATCTGTGTAGCCAATGTGTGTAACACCCTGAAAAAAAAATATACAATATTAAGGATTAGTACAATCTCAGAAGAAGCATCTCTTCCAATATATCCTTCTGTAAATATATATCCTGTTTCACTTATTTCCATGTTTAACCCCAGCTAAAACTGTTACCTGCAGCTCTAACATTATTAAGCTGTAAGAGGATTACTCACAGCAGTTACAGAATTCAACACGATCAAACCCAACACCTTAAATGCTACTAGCAACAAGCCTACACAGAGATGTATTGGTCCAAGAGCTTGTGCTCTCCAAATCCTACCACTGCCTCAGAACTTAGCTTCTTAATGCAACCAGGTAACAGATTATCCTGCCCAATGCTTGGCATCTTCTCAGTCCTTCTGGAGGGCATGCACTGGAGGCAACCTTCTCTATGACAAAGGAGTGAAGGGAGTTTCCTCAGAGCTAACTACCTGTACAAGTAATATGCTCAGTTCATGCTTATGTAAATAAGTAATATAATATATCCACACTGTTTAAAGAGCAAATGTGAGTGAGTATACCTGGCTATCATGCTTTTGGAAGTATGGGAAGCTGAGGATGCCATACACTCTGCATGTTCAAGTGGACTTGGTTAACACTGTTCCCTCAACCTACAGGTAAGATCCACACATGCTTTCAGGAGCTCTGGCTTCTTAATGCAGTGCTCTGCTATACTGCTAATATATCTGCACTGCTGCTCTTTTCCACAGCTCAGTGTCAGCATGCTACATTCAGGGGTAATACTCTGATTAGAAGAGCTCCATATAAATTCATCCTGCAAATACCTTATTTCTGTCCTACATACACTAATTTCAGTTTTTAAGCAATGACATCAAAAGCCCTAGAAAACCACAAAGCCAAATACAATGCATGACTCATTATATATACACACAGAGTCTTGTTTGTATTAATGAAAATCATGACAGCAATATGTTTTACAGGCTTCCCTAGTAACAGCATTATGTCCTTACAGTACCAAATAACTAATCACCCAAATTTCTCTAACTGCTAGTAGATTTCTCACAACTACCAGAAATAAAACCCAAAAAGGAGAAAAACAAGCTCTCAACTAAGCCAATGAACACTGGATCAAACCCAAAGTAGTTGGTTCAGTCCAGAGAAAAACTGCTAACTTCAATGAGCCAATTCATGTTACTCCTAGTTTGGATACTCTAGGGCAGACACACTCATATTGGCGAAGATAAAGACATATTACAAAGACAGCACCCTCCTGAAGCTGAAAATATACTGAGCTAAGCCAGAGACTTTGCACCGAAGTAAACAATGGCACAGTCTGAACCTGTTTAGTTTACCTATGACAAGGACTGTTAACCTGTTATGGAAGATGATTATCAAGTCAGAAAAGATTCTACTACTGTCTCTTTAGGCAGACCAAGACATAGACATCAAACCACACCCTCAACTCAGCAGACAAATCACTGGACTTGAAAGTCTAATTCACTTAACACTATTAAATTAACACTGTACAGAAGTATTTGTTTCTTTAAAAATCTTCAAATTGTTATAGAGATGACTAGTGACCAATTGCAAATCTAAAGGATTACTTAAGACCAGATAGCAAAATCAGCTACCCACTTTCAGCATACAGTTTACAAAATACAATGTGAATTCATGCAAACTGAGAATGATCTGTTGAGTAGAATGCTCACCTTATGAACATACATTTCTCCAGGCTTTGTAGTCTCAATGTTTCCCCCTGCTTCTGCAGCTAAATCCACAACAACTGAACCTTCCTTCATTGATTCAATCATGTCTCTTTTAAACAAGATGGGAGCTTTTTTGCCTAACAAGAAAAGGCATAGTAAGTTAAACACAAAATAGATTTTATCTGTAGAGCTCAGGAGGTGAATTTTCCCCTTCTCTCTATGTATTTTTGTAAGCAAAATTTTCAAGTAATTGGTACCTAGAATAAAATGTCACAGAAGTTTATACAGGCACAGAGAAGAGATGCTAGAACATCTTGCTCCCAAGCATATAAAAAAAGGTATGCATGGGCAGTCTACCCTTAAAGATGCTGGCAAGACCGATTTTGTCCTCACTAAATGGACAACAACCAATCTTACAATTCAAGTCATAACAAAATAAAGATATGCCACATCATAAATTATTAAAATACAGGTGTTGTGCAATACAAAACACTAAAACTTAAGGTCTACCTTACCACATTTCAACTACAGAAGACAGTACTATTTCAACTGGACCTGTTTCAGTGCACAAGCTGGACAACAGAATTAATATACTCGGGAATTACATATTCTTACTTTATTACTATGTACTCCTTGATATCACCATATTTTCTTATTTAAACGAGTCAAAGGCTTCTAGTTTGTGAAAACAAAAGTTGTAAAAGGCACAAACTTTTAAGAACAGGCATTTATTAGGAAAGGGAAAAGGTACACGCTCACACAGACAAAAATCATTAACACCTGTTTTCACTGCAGGCACAGCTTCAAAACATGCCAACTTAACACAAGATAAATGAAAATTAGCATCTTGAACGTAAAACATACCTGGAATAAGCGCTGTAGTGATGATAATATCAACATCTTGGCACTGCTTAGCAAAAAGTTTCATTTCAGCTTCAATAAATTCTTTGGACATTTCTTTAGCATAACCACCTTGTCCCTCTCCAGATTCCTTTAAGTCTACTTCCAAAGGCTCGGCACCAAGAGACTTAAACTGTTCCAGAGCTGCAGCTCTAGGAAAAGAAAATTGCAGGAGCAGAAACAACCATTAAAGTCTACCATGACTTTTTCAAGTCTTTTTAGTAGCAGTCTTCAGACAAGAGATCTAAAATGTATTCTAGGATTAAGGAGATCACAACTAAAATAATCAACTTTCTGTATTTAGTGAAAAAAGCAACTGCATCACTAACTTTAGGTCCCTAATGTAGATACTTGGATAAAGAATGAAGGCAGCCTGCGATTTCTGGTATAGTCAGCAGAGTTGCTCCAAGAAGTCTCAAAACTAGGAGCTTAATGTTGACAAACTCTGCTCACCTATTTCTGTTGTTATGACTAGGTAAACCTAAAGCCCAAACTCAGATGCTTAAAATACATGATAAATACACAACCTGTGACCCTGTCTAATCTGTGAAACAGAAGTCTTATTTTCACAGGGAAAATTGGTTTGGGGTGGGTTTGGGGGTGGTGGTGGTGTTTTGGGGTTTGTTTTTTTCCAGTTATCCTGTAAATCTGTAGTTTATTTTGCATCTCATGATATCACAGTAAATAATGAAACTAAATTTCAGTGTTATGCGAACATTCACAACATAAAAGGATTTAACACAACATTCTTGCACACCAGAATAAAAGTATACAGGATGCTTAAGAAGGGAATTAAAATAAACTGTAAAGAGTTTATTGTTCATAAAAGCATGATCAAAATCTGCCTAAAATTTTTCAGCTTTTTTTTAAGGCATATGCAGAGTGAAGGTTTTTTCATACTGCACATCATAAATCTGGAGATATATGCCTCTTTATTCTTCTAGATAAAGTAGCACTAGATGCCATTTCTGCATAAAACCAAACACATATAAGTAATTTTAGTCCAAACACAGTATCAAGCACATATAAATTCAATATAAGGCCATTTAATAATTAAAAAAAGAAGTTTGCAGTGCCAGTAGCTATAAGAAGAAAAACACTTGTGCTTTGTAATCTTCCCAGTCTACTGCTCTAAAAAACGGCCATGGGACAAAATAATCCTTCCGAACATAAAGAAAAGACCAGAGGGAAGCAGCATTTAAAGAAGCTTCAGTTGTAGTTTCTGTTCTTTCATCTTGAGTTTCATACACAAAATAACTTGATCTTTTTCTCTCCTTTAGCAGACTGAAAGAAAGCCTCTCCAAAGAGATTCTAGACACCATCTCTGGGATCAGGACAGTAGAGGCGAATGAGAGTATGCAACTATGAACCCAGATCAAAGCAAACTATAAATAAGGATGTAAGGATTATTTCTTTACTATTTTCCCTGTGTCCTCAAGAAGAACAGACACATGAAATTCTGCATAAAAAGCAGTCCAACTTTCTTATTTTCAAAAAGCAATGATTTTTTTTATTCCTATAGTTCTGAATGATTTAATGGGAAGGGCTCTTTGGAAGGCTTAGTTATTCAAGGTATAACAAACAGAGTTACAACAATGGAATAAAAATGGTAAGAAAGGAATTGTGATTCAGTGCAGTACAAGTGCTTTCATTGTAATACAGCCACAAACTACTTAATCTTAAAATAACTGAAGATTACTATTACCATTTTCACACACCTACCTAGTGTCAAATCCACGAACCACTGCACCCATTGATTTAGCTGCTCCTGCAGAAGCCAGGCCAGCAACTCCTCCTCCTATGATCAAGACCTAGAATGATACCACCATCATGCTTGGAGCAGAAACTAAAACTAGAGCTGGTTAGAAAAGCAGCAGCACTGTACTGCTTTCACAACTGCAGATACATCTCATTAACCAGCCATTTAACCAAGTTACCTTAGGACACAGAACCCAAAATTACTTCAGTTAAGCTGCCCTGTAAATCTAACAGTTTAAAAGCTGTAACTCCTAACTTCACTTACCTGAAAGTCACCTCATCTGTAACTAACAATTTATAAGTTTTCTCCTTTTATATTCTTTTTTTTCCTTCCCTAATTCTACTTTAATTCTCTTCAGCCCAATCCACCTACAATTACACTCAAGCAATCCTCTCCATCACAACCTTCAGTGCACCAGAAATCCAAACATCTCCGACTTTCCTTAACTGCTTCCTTGCCTACTCTATCTGGAAATAAAATAAAATCCCTACATGTATAGCTAGTCCGATGTTTTAAACTAAGCAAACTTAAATAAAACTCATATTATTCTATTATTCCCCCCAAAAGACACTACAGGTAGCAAACAAAAATTGGTATGGGAATAACTGTAGGGATATGTAAAGTCTCTAGAACCAGCCCCAAGGCAGGAAAAAGCCTTTAAACACAGTTTCAGCACTGATTAGCTGCGCTCAGGAACTCACATAGTCTTCTGCTACAGTATCTGTTTAATTGCACATACCTTTGCTGGAGGAACTTTACCAGCAGCTGTGATCTGACCCGTGAAAAATCGACCAAAGTGATTTGCTGCCAGTACAACAGCCTTGTAACTGTCAATTAAGGACAAACACATATCAGTATTTTCTCAGTCTCAGTACAATCCCATTCGTGACAGTAATCAAAAAGATGAACATTTGATGATAGCACGCATAGGATAAAGTAAGTTTAATATTTTACTATTGACCACAAGTTTAGTAGTCTGTCTTGGCTCATATTTATTGCCTTTATTTTTTTTTCACATCATGGAATGCATTTTCAGACAGCATTTTTGGATTGCAATCTTGAGTGTCCACAACTGTTTACTCTTTCAAATAAAAGTTTACCTGAACAATATACAGATAACTTACCAGAAGTTTACTTCGTGGTCTTCGAAGCTACTTTCAAAGGCTGTAACCTGAGGTTTGTTAGGGAAGGGAACATGAACAAGCAATTGCAAAACCCAGGCTTATCTTGCACTAAGCTCACTCAGACGTGTAAGCATACATTCAAAAAAGATACTCTGACCCTAACTCTGCAGAGACTTAGGGCAAATAGCTTAACCTTGCTGCTTCTTTTGCCCCATCTGCTTTGTAACCATCCCAGAATGGGTGCCTTGATGCCAAGTTAACACCAGTAGAGCTAACTGAAAATGCAGATTAACATGTGACTATGTCTCTTCTTAACACTGTACATTTTCTTGCATTTTTACTGACAGTGTTGTGGACAGCCTCATTCCACACCGTCCTATCTCTAGCAGGAAAATATGGAATTCTGTATGCCTTAAAATTAGCTCCAATATGGAATCAGCTTGTAGATTTTATACCTTTAAATATGCTATGAATTTCTATATTGTAGTAAAATTTACACAGAATGAAAACACAGAGAAGTAACCAAATGTACACAGAAGTATACTGCTGGTGTTCATAAAATTTGGCTTATTATGCCTCACAGACATCATCTAAGTAAAAAAAAAAATTAAAAAGCAATAAAGAACCTAATAATAGAAATCAGCTTGATGACAACTACCTTTTAATTCACTACAATACCAAGCACAAAGCATGAAGATGTCCAAGAGTATTTGGTCTTTTGTTTATATTTGCCATGGCAATTGCATTCATACTGAGTGCTGCTTGGGTTAGTTAGCTCCCAAAAAAATTCAATCCCCACAACAGACAATCTGTGATCAAGCTGTCTTAAGGATTTATTTGAGCCTGCTCTGATCTAATTCAGATCAAAAAGGCACAAGATAAAGCAGTCAAGAAATTAGAACTGCCTTCAATTTTTTAATTTTTTTTTTTAAAAGCCTTGATCTGATCTGCTGCAAAGCTAACCGTAAGAAACTTAAGTTGTTTGGCACCTCCAATGGTGTCATCCTGCTTGAAACAGCTGTATGAAAATAGAGGCGCAGAATTGTTTTACATATAACTAATATCAAAGCAAGTATCTTTTAATCCAGCTATGCTTACTCAAGCTGAAAAAAAGAAAAAACAGAAGAAGTAAGATTCATACCCAGCGATGTTGGCCATAGAGCTAAGTGCATCATATCCCTGAGCAATGGTGACCCGTGGAACCTGATCCATAGCCAAGACAGTAGTCTTTTTTTCTGCAAGCTTTTTCAGGAGGTCTGGATTTTGTGCTGGGTAGATAAAACTAATCAGGGTAGCCGCCGTCTTAAAAAGATCTGCCTCATGAACACCTAGAGCCGAGTTATATATAGGAGCCCTCACCTGAAGAAAGAGAGAAGTTTCCAAATTAATCAGAGGAAGTAGTCAGAACACACCTCACTTCCTTTCTCCCAGCTTGCAGTCTGCCCATTCCCATCCAGGAAGTACAAAAGGGAGAAATTGAACCAAATGCTGTTTACACAACTGAACAGAGCAACTGCACCGCATAACTGCAGTCCACATAGTAGAATTAGCTCTAGGTGAATTGGTGACAGGGCAGTAATAGTCAGCACATACCTTAGGAAAGATCTGACAGTTTCTACCCAGCAGCTGCTGGCTTTTATGACAGAGAGCTACCTCAAAAGCCGCCACTTAAGCAAAATGACTACTGAACAGGTGTGCCAATCAAGCCCAACAGGCTAATAATCACTAATTAGGTTGCAATGTACCATTACATAAAGGCAATTTCAAGCATGAAGTCCAGCAAACACTCATCTTGATCTGTATTCCCTTCTTTTGAGTTTCTTACTTTTCTCATAAGAAACTTAGTTAAAAAGGGTGCCCACAAACTAGCTCAAAGAAATTTTGGGTTCAATCCTGGCAGGATAACTTCAAATGGAGCAGTTAAAGGAACCCTCAGCATCAACTGTAAGGTCTTTTTCTTTTTTTCTTCAGGACTCTGCACAACCTAATATCTCTCAAGCAACTTCACTTTTAGCAGTCTTCCCACATCAGCTGCAACTCATCTAGTTACAAACACTTTTGAAAGATACTATTGGTATGGAATTGTTGGATGTCTGATTGAGAAAAGTTAGAAACTTGCATCGTCAAAATTCCAAGCAACTCTCTCTAAAAACTAACTTAAGTTTTATGTTACTAATTTTGAAGCAAAAGCTTCTAAGAGCAGGGATTTCATCTGTTTACAGTCCAGAACTAGTTTACCTTGCTCTAGAAAACACAACTTCTCCAAGGTAGCTAAAACCTGATAAGAAATTATCCTCAATTTTTTCAGTGCTGTCATTTACTAATTTATTAATGTAGGTGCACACCTAGAGACAGACTAAGATTGAATCAGACCTTATAATTTACATTACAAATTTAAAGCTTACTTACTGAACCTCCAGCAGACTATTAGAAAAAAATTACCTATATGTTTCTCCAAAAATAATATAATAGGATATATATTAATAAAACAATTACTTTGACAATCAAATCAGAAGCCAGGACTTCCTTGGTCCCCTGGATCTTTGCTCCAACTTCCCTGTAATGGTCATCAGAAAATTTGGAAGCTTCTCCAGCACCAGATTCCACCACAACACTGAAGCCTTGTTTAACCAAGGCTTGAACTCCAGCCGGTGATAGAGCCACTCTCTTCTCATTCTCAAATATCTCCTTGGGGACACCTACAGTCAGGTGTTTATAAGGAATTCCTGTAAGTGGCAGATAAGACAGCATTAGTCGCACTGAAGATTAATGAATTTATATTAATGGCACTCTTCAGTGTTGTACAGACACATGCAGACATGTCACACTCAGCAATTCTCCCTCCTAAAGAAAGAGGAAGAAGGGTATTTTCTAGCATCGTAGTTTGTATTTCCCTAAATTATACCGTCTTAAATCCCTCTCTAGTCACTTCAACGTTATGAAGAAATCAACAAATGAGCTTGAACAGCTGAACTGTATTTTAATCGAACATGTTTTTAATGTCTATCAAATTACAGTTGTCTCAGATCACTATTAATGAATGTAACTTACATGCCACGAAGTACATTCAAAGGCACAACTAATTCATTAGGTACTCAGAGTTGCTACAGAAATGAAAAATACGCATTCAGGAGCAGACGAAGAATAATGGAATATCCATCTACTAGTTTGTTCAGTTACACTTCTCTTCAATGTTCTCTCCTTGTCCTAACTTGTTCAAAGCTCTACTAAAGAACACCAGGAAACCACTGAAGCTGCAATTTATCAGTTTTAGCTTAATATTTCAAATTACAAACAATCCAACTTTGTTCATATACAATTTGAGGGCTTCCAGTCTAATAACTGACAGTTAAACCTCTTTGACCCAAGCACCTGTTTGAATACATTATTTATAAATACACAGACTCAAGCAGAATAATCATTTATCAAACTACCACATTGCTTCAGTTACACTAGACAGCATGCAGTCCAGCACACAGGCCCAGTTCTGCACCAGCTTTCAGCGATGTCTATTCAGATTTTAAACAGGGATGGAGACATTTATACACAAGATACTTACACCACATACATATTAATGAAATATAACTTGAGCAGCCTAAGCAGTCATGCATATTAAGAGTTCAAGCAAAAAAAAAAAAAAAAAAAAAAAAAAAAGGAGGGTGAAAGACTTGTTTTAAATTACAAATCTGCTTTTAATTTGGCCACCAATACTATGTAATGCACTACAAAAATTGTACCAGACTAGCAACAATTTGCACATTTTAGGAAAGCCTCCTTTTCACTTTTGTTTTGCTGCTTAATTTAGAAACAGGCAAAACAAAGACAAAAACATACTACACTGTAAGAGCTTTGAGGAACTGAATTATTTTAAATCCAAATCTATGAAATAAAAGTGGGTCTGTAAGGTGCTTAAAGCTGTTAGATTAACAACTGTCAAGATACTATCAACTTCGAACATTCTGAAAATACAATACAGAGTTGCTAAGAACTGGTACACTGCGGGAGCTATGGACACGCACACGACCAGTATGATCAAGCAATGCCAATCTACTGAAGGTAAGCAAGCCCTTTTATAGGTTTCTCCTGTGCACACGAACGGTACGTGGTGCAATCCTTGTGACTGGACAGAGCTTTGTCCACACACTTCAAGCCTTCTTGCGATTGGACAATAAGCGCCACACTCAATGTCTTTCTCCGCCCAACCCATCTCCTGGAGTTGTTTGTTTGCTGAGTTCTTTGTTCTATGTCCTTGTCATGTCCGAGGCGTGCCCATGTGTAGGATTACTCACATGTCTGTTATCTCCCAACATATCCCTCTTTTTGGTTTTGAGCAATCCACATTCCTTGCGGGCTTTTTTGCAACGATTGTTAATACAACAAACTAAGCATGGCAAAATAATATCAAACGTAACAATTACAACAATTGAAACAATTACAACAATTCCCCCTTGTAACAACTTCTTTATCTATCCTGTGAACATAGTTAACTTTCCTATGTAACTTGGGCCCCTACTGGTTTGGAAGGGATTTCAATAAACACATTCAGAATGTATGAGCATTAATCACTGTCAGAACCATTGCAAGGCTTAGGATTGTGAGCTTGACTTTCCTTCCAAGGCCGCACCCAGTGAGATGGATCCCACCGTAAGCCATGATCTGTAAGCACACACATATAACCTCTGCCTGTTAATTGTACTTTAACAGGTCCTTCCCATTGCCCAGTATTCAAGTTTCTGAACATAACTAACGGTTGCTGTGTGCCCATAGATTGTTCAGCATCACCCTTTATTGCTAAACTGTCAATCACCATTGGTGGTTCCTGACGTTCTCCTGTAAGCCTCAAAAAATTCAAAACATATAAAACTTTATTTAATCTTTCAGCTGGCATCATACCTGACATTCCCACTTTTTGTTTTTGAAGCATTTGCTTCAGAGTTTGATGAGCTCGTTCGATGATCACCTGTCCAGTGGGAGAGTGGAATTCCTGTGCAGTGTTTGATGCCCCATAAGATACAGAAGCGTTGGAAGCGTTCAGAAATATATGCTGGACCATTGTCTGTTTTGATCTTTCTTGGCACCCCAAGTACAGCAAAAGAACTATATAAGTGTTTTTCACAGTGTTTAGCTGTCTCTCCAGTTTGAGCTGTAGCCCAAATAGTCATGGAGAAGGTATCAATAACAACGTGTACATATTTTAACCTACAAATTCTGCTATGTGAGTAACATCCATTTGCCATAATTGCAAAGGTGATAGGCCCCGTGGGTTAACTCCTGTTTCCAGGCCAAACCCTATTTTTTTACAGGATGGGCAAGAGGCAACAATGCCCTTCGCATCCGCAAAAGAAATTTTAAGCTGTTTATGCAACATTTTTGCTGACTGATGTAAAAAACTGTGAGATTCCCTAGCTTGTGCAAACAAATTTGGAGAGGGCCCAGACCAGGCTGGAGCAACCAATTGATCAGCTAGTTCATTTCCATACCCTAATCCTTCTTTGGATTGGTGACTTCTGATGTGAGTAATAAAGTAGACATGGCTTCTCAGATCAAGAGTGTGAACTAGTTGTTGCAACAGTTTCCCTAAGTGTTTATTTTTTATTTCTTTTACTTGTCCTCGTTCAATCCTTTTTACTACTCCTACTAGTGAATCAGACACTACATTTAATCCCAAATCTGGCCACGACAAAAATGCCCACAAAACTGCTTGGAGTTCTAATGTCTGCAAGGAATCTTCTCTTTGGCCTTGAATGAGGTGATATTTCCATTCCTCTCCTTCTAACCCAGTACATGCAGCTTGCTTTGATTTTTTTCCCTGCATCTGTAAAAACTGTTAACCCTTGAACTGGTACTTCCGATTGCATTGGAAAATTTTCAATTACTTGGTTCATTAACAACGGTAGTAATCGATGTGCTGGATAAACATTAGACAGTTGGCCAGTATAATCTTCAAGGGCAACTTGTAATGCCTCACAATGTCTAAGCAGCCATTCTAAATATTCTTGTATTAGTGGGACAGTAATAGTTTGAGGATCAGTGCCTGTAATTTCAATAATTCTGTGTCTGCCTTTCATAATTAACTGTGATACTAATTCTGCTCTTGCAGTTATGGTTTTCTTAGGGGTATGTGCAGTAAAAACCCACTCTAGGATTCATAATGGTTGTCTTTGTTCTGAGTTCCATTGCATAATGATGGCTAATGGATATTGTCTATTTCCTCCACTATTGATAATCATCAGTTGCACTGGGAGTTCTAATTGTATTCGTTGTGCATGACACGACTCTATCTTATCTGTAATTTTCTGCAAAGCAATTTTATGTTCCTGTGTCAAGGTTCATTTACTATCAGCTTGAACAGTCGTGTTCAATAATGGCATTAATGGCTTTAAATCATCATTGGTAATACCACATAAATTTCTAACCCACTGGATATCTCCAATCATTTTTTGGACATCATTTAATGTGTGAACCTCTGTGTTAATTTTTAATTTCTGTGGACGAATAGTGGCATTGGTTATTGTCCACCCTAAATACTTCCAAGGAGAGGTAGACTGTACCTTTTCAGGGGCTATTTTCAAACCTCTGTTGGACAGTTCCTTTTGCAAATGACCTAATATAACTTCTGATTGCATGTGTTCCCTGCCTATTAATATATCATCCATGTAATAGTAAATAATTAGTTGGGGAAACCTTTTTCTGACTGGTTCCAATGCCCAGGCAACAAAGATTTGACACGTAGTGGGAGAATTCTTCATCCCTTGAGGTAACACCACCCAATGATACCATTTTGCCGGCTCAGCTTTATTTATAGATGGTACAGAGAATGCAAACTTCTCCCCATCATCCTCATGAAAAAACGGTGCAACCACCTCACACACAGCAGCCACATAAGCTGTAACATTAGCTTGCTGCATCCCTCTATTGGTTAATTCAATCATGTCAGCTACAGACGCTCCTTGCTGGAGGGTAACTATTGCTTGGTGGATGGGTTAGCATTCTCAAAGGCCTTTAATTTAAACCTGTTTTCCTTCATTTCTACGGTCATGTCATATTGCTGTTCAAGAGAGTCATAGAGGCGATCTACAAATTTAGAAGAAGGCTCATTAAGACCTTGTTTTACTGTTAAAAATTTATCTTGCTATTTCCCTTCTGTATCAGGCACAGACATTAGGGCTTGACAAGCTATTGACTGTGATAGTCACAACACTTCATTAGAGAAGTTGACTTGCATATCTACTGCTGCAAAGGGTCCTGTACCTAACAACATTTGCGCTTGAATGAGATAAAGTGGATCGCCTTGTGGCTGCGGCTGAGCTTGCTTATTATTAGCTAATTTAGTCCATGCACTTTCAAACATTTTTTGAGATGGAGTTAATATAACTGCCGCTATTTGATCAATATATTTTGGAATTAACAGCGATGATGACAAAATATAATTAATAATTTGTTTTGTTAATTGATGATGAAGACCATTTTGCATTACTGAAGCTCTAGCCTTTTCAAGCAATTTCCAATCTAAAGGATCCCATTCATTAATACCGCTAACACCATTAATAGAAACAGGAAACTGTTGGGGGAGGCAGCAGGTCTGCCACCAGCCTGATTGAAGAAGAGTTTCACCTTGATAAGATTTCAGTGTACCCTTGAGAAGAAGGATATGTCTGCTGAATAGTCAAGATAAGAGGAACAATGAGCAAGGAAGCAGGATGCAAGAGCTGCAGTCTCACACCCTTGGAGGAGCAGATTAGAAGAGTACAGATTAACCGATAGCAATGCTAATGTTAAAAGACAACTACATAACCAATCAAATGAACACACGGTTTGGTAAAGCAGATATAAAAAAAGGGTTTGGAAAATCAAGATTATTAGACATTTTGCCTGCAACATTCATTTGTCATGTCCATCTCTACCGCAACAAATGGTGACCCCGATGTGATAATTTGAAGGCGACGTAATTGCAACAAAGGGGACGTAATAAGAATCCGACGTGATTTTGGCACAAAATTTGAGAAATTCTGTGTGGGATGCATGACGACTTGCAGCGGAGATGGAGCCTGGTGAAGCTGAGAGCAGTGGGAATCTGCCTGGTCTGGACCTGAACTTCGACACCTAATTAGGTGAGCCACCGGGAACAAAACTTTAGTTATGGGCCAACAAATAATGAAAGAGGAAGAAACAATATTGTCTACTTGGAAGGCCCTATTAGAAAAAAGAGGTTTCAAAACCACCAACCAAGGAGAATGCTGATATGGAGTAAGATGCTAGCATCGTTACTGCATTTAGTGCAAACAAATGGGAAGAATTAGGAGAGAAATTGCTTAAGTGTGCCTCTCAGGGTAATAAGAACGCAACTGACCTTCTTACAACCTGGAGGTTGTTAAAAGAGACTTTAAAGGACTTTAAGGCAAAGAAAGAAAGCTCAGGGGAAACCCCTTGGATGTCCACGGTCCCGGTCTCAGCAATGAGAAGTCAAGATATAAACCTAGCAGGGGGAGCCAGTCCTAAACATAGACTGCGGTTGAGGGTGAGGGGATTGTATGAGGACTCTGATGAAGAAGCACAAGATGAGTTGTTTCCTCCACAAAGTCCGAATGAGCAGAAAGTCCCTCAGGCAGCCACCCCTTCACCTCCCATCGTGGAGCACTCTGCTCCACCACCTCCCTCTGATGAGGAGAAAGCCCTGCGCGCTTTGCTTATTTGGTGCAAAAGGAATGGGGTCCCTGCAGATGCACTGTCTGCTCTTGATCTCAAAACATGGAAAGAGACAGGGATCGCCTTATTCGAGGTGGCCATAAGGAAGAATGCCATCGCTGTGTCATCTTCAACTGCATGGCAACTGGTACATCAACTCCTGAAACAGTTAAAAAGTGATGGGACTGCCACAGCAGCTGCAGCCAATGCCAGGTCACCTAGTGGGTCCAATTCTCAGATGGATCCTACAGTTGTGGCTGAAACACCTCCAGAAAAGCCGCCAGCCCCTTCCACATGTCCACTACCTGCTGATAAGGTCTGCATTTTCCTGTTATTGAAGAACTACAGAAAAGCATTAATGAGGACGGACATAAAAACTCATTCACAGCAGCTATACTGGAGGCGATCGCTCACGGCTGTACTCAGCATTCGCGCCCCCCACCTGCAGGCACGAAGTTGGCTGTAGCAGCCCCGGGGCCTCCCCGAGCCCCCCTGCCACAGGGCGGCTGCCTGCGGCCTCTGGCACCACGCTCTCAGCCCGCGCCTGCCCCCCCGCCACACGCCAAAAGTGGCAGCTTTTTACAGCAGATGCTGACACTGTGATGCACTGTCCCTTGTCTGTCAACACCACATAATCAATAAGCAATGGCTTTACATATTCTTAATGGTGTTTTGCTGTTTGTAGTATTTGTCATTTTATGTTGTGTGAGTAACAAGTGTAAGAGGCCTCTTTGTGCGGTTGTGTGATTGTTTTGCGTGTGTGAGACGCAGCCCAGCTGTGGAGTTCAAGTGAATATTCCTTAGTGCAGAGCCCTAGTGCCCGCCTGCTGGGTCACTGGTGTTGCCTGTTTGTTGGGGCTCAGTGTTTTAAGTGTCACAAGTGAAATATCTCCTCTAGCAGGAGGCAGTAATTCTGTGTTCATTGTCTTAAATTTCAGTGCGTAGTCTATGGGGAGAGTGCACCTTTGTACTATCTGAATATTGTCAACTTACTTAAGTAGTGTTTTAAGGTAAAGTAGACAAAATAGGAAGCAGCCAGACTGGGAGAACAGTCAAAAAGAGTCCCCTAGGCTGTATTTTAGAACACTGGAAGAAGATAAGGGGACCTCCAAGCACAAGTATAAACAAAAAGACATTGTTAAGGTCCCACTTGATGTGAAAGGACCCTACAGGACAAGGATTGAGCATGCTACTAACCGGGAGATCTAGCAGCACTTTGAATGGATTAATTGTGCATGTGGGAATTATTGATGCCGATTTTACTGGACAAATTTGCGCTATGGTTTCTACTCCTTACCCACCAGTAACCATTCCAAAAGGCACTCGCATTGCTCAATTTGTACCTTTTTTGAGTTGTGTTCCTAAGACAGAACAAAGGTTGCGACATGATGGAGGAATCAGCTCCACGGGACCTTCACAAGTCCTCTGGTCACAGACTGTTTCATCATCAAGACCACAGATGGCCTGTACACTATCCAACAGAGGACAATCGCCAGCGATAGTAACACTCACTGGACTTCGGGACACAGGAGCTGATGTAACTATTATATCACATTATTCCTGGCCATCCACCTGGCCAACAGAAAATATGAAAATGGGAGTGACAGGACTGGGAGGGTCAACGCAAGCAAGCGTAGCAGCTACGCCAATTCTGATCACCAACCCTGAGGGTCAACAAGCTACCATTAAACCTTATATAACGACAGTCCCCCTGAATCTGTGGGGAAGAGACTGCTTGCCACAGTGGGGAGTTAAAATCACTACGGATTTTTAACAGGGGCCACTGTGCTGCAGGATGTTAAACAACCCACACTTGCATTGACCTGGTTAACAAATAACCCTGTGTGGGTGGATCAGTGGCCCCTGCCAATTGAGAAATTAAAGGCCCTGCAGGAATTGGTGGCAGAACAGCTAGTTGCTGGATATATTGAACCTTCTCATAGCCCATGGAATACCACAGTGTTTGTAATCAAAAAGAAATCAGGAAAATGGTGATTTTTACACGACCTACGGCAAATTAATGCTGTCATGGCTACAATGGGAGCCCTACAACCGGGCCTACCCTCACCTGCAATGATACCTGTAGATTGGAAAATCACTGTGATGGATTTAAGACTGGTTTTTTACTATCCCATTGGCCTCTCAAGATAAAGAAAAATTTGCATTTTCTGTGCCTTCTTTAAATCATGCAGAACCTTCAAACAGGTATCAATGGAAGGTTTTACCACAATGCATGAAAAATTTGCCAACAATTTGTCAGTAGTTTGTAGCACAAGCTTTTTCACCTGTAAGGGAAAAATTTCCTACTAGTTATTGTTACCATTACATGGATGACATCCTGTTAGCGTCAAACAGCAAGGAGCAGTTGAATGACATGGAGAATTTGGCCAGAGATTCATTACAACAATATAGATTAATTATTGCCCCTAAAAAGATACAAAAAATAGAATCCAGGAAATATTTGGGAATGACAGTCACAAGCAAGCAGGTTGTGCCCCAACCTGTGAAACTCAACCTTGAGGTTAAAACACTCAATGATGTACAGAAACTGATGGGATCCTTGAATTGGATCAGGCCCTATCCTGGACTGACCAATTCGCAGTTGCAACAATTACTGGAATTATTAAAACAATTCCAATGATCCAACAGAACCCAGAATATTAAATAAGGAAGCATTAAATGTAATTCACATTGTGGAACAATCTATACACAAGAAATCTGTTTCTTGAATAGATCTGTCTCAATTGGTACAATTCTTTGTACTAACTGACAGAACTGTGCCATTTGGTGCTTTGGTGCAGTGGAATCCTGAGTGGGATGACCCATTGCATATTTTAGAATGGATGTTTTTATCATTCCGACCACGAAAAACTGCTCCTGGATTGTTTGAATTTATTGCTGATGTAATCATAAAAGCCAGAAAATGATGTTTAGAACTAACAGGGCGTGATCCAGCTACGATTGTTTTACCTGTTCAAAATTGGTATTTGGAATGGTGTCTGGCAAATAATTATGAGCTGCAAGCAGCCATGGCAGCTTTTCAAGGGCATATATCATATCATCTACCATTGCACCCACTACTGAAATTTGCTTGAGAAATACCATTTGGTCAGAAAAATTTAAGCGAGCCAGAACCTGTGAAAGGTCCCACTGTCTTTATAGATGGTTCGGGGAAAATGCGTAAAGCAGCAGTAGTATGGTATGAAAACAGCAACTGGAACAACAAAGTAGTATAACAAAATGGTTCTCCACAAGTAGTAGAGTTACATGCAATAGCTATTGTTTTTCTATTTTTTCTACTCCTGTAAATATTGCAACTGATTCAGCATATGTATCATCACTTACGACTAGACAAAGTGGTTTTGACCATGTCAGACAATCAATTATTGATGTGCTCTTGGAACTCTGGAAAAGTATTCAATGACGAACAGAACCTTATTTTATCATGCACATTCGTAGTCATACTACTTTACCAGGGTTTTATACAGAAGGTGATGCCAGAACGGATGCTCTTGTTTCTGCTATGGCCCCGAGTACTGTTCCTAACATGAAGCAACAAGCTGTATTATCACATAAATTTTTTCATCAAGGTTTTCGAGCTTTATAACAGCAGTTTGGTTTGTCCCATACTGAAGCTCGCTCTGTTGTAGCTGCCTGCCCTGATTGCCAAGGAACTCACACTCCAGTGTATTTTGGTACTAATCCCAGATGTATGCAGGCTTTATAGATTTGGCAAACTGATGTTACTCATATAAATGAGTTTGGCAGACAGAAATATGTTCATGTTTCTATTGATACTTATTCCCATGCTTTGGTAGCAACAGCACATAACAGAGAAACAGGAAAAGATGTGATTCGACATTTGCAGAAGGCTTTTTCTAGGCTTGGGGTGCCACGCCAAATTAAAATGGACAATGGCCCAGCATATGTTTCACAGCGAGTTCAAACATTTTTTAATTTGTGGGGTGTTACTCATGTTACAGGAATTCCCCATTCCCCAAGAGGACAAGCAATTGTTGAGTGTGCACATGGCACACTGAAGTGGCAGCTTCAAAAACAAAAAGGGGGAATGATTGGTGAACCACCACAGGCATGTTTAGATAAAGCAGTTTATGTTCTTAACCTTCTACATTATGCGGATAATTCTTCCCTACCTCCTCTTTTTCTATATTTTTCTTCTCTTTTTTCAAAACAGGATTTGCAAAAGGGTGTCAAAGTACATGTTAAAGGTTTAGTTACTGGCCAGTGGAGTGGACCATGTGAGCTATTAACCTGGGGGAGGGGTTATGCTTGTGTCTCCACAGATGCTGGCCCTCACTGGGTTCCTGTTCGGTGTGTTTGGCCTGTGCTGGAACCTACATCAGGGTGAAGGATGGGTAGTTCCACAACCCAAGCAGAATGTATGGGTAACTTTGGCAAACATGACACATCAAGAAGCCTTGTGCCTCTCTACTGCGAGCCCTGAAAATCCATTCTCCACGTGTTTGGTGGGATTGCCAGTAGACACATGGCCAAACCCACAAAAACTTCAGCCGTTTTTTCTTTGCAATTCTCCAAAAAATTGTACAGATAATTGGGATGGTATATACAGTCACCTTCCACAGGTTACGCAAGAACCCCAAGAACTAGAATTGTTAGGCTCTGTTATAATGGATGCTTGTGTGTTTTTTAATTATTCTTATAATAACTCCACATGGAGAGGGCAAAATGTTAATGCAACTAATGCTGTTTATCATAACTCAACTGCTTGGTGCGATTACACCTCACCTAATGTTTCACAGTCTTTTACTGTTCCTCTTGCATTACCTCCTGATATATTTTTAATTTGTGGAGATCGAGCATGGGGAAGTATTCCCTCCAAATTAAATGGAGGGCCATGCAGCCTCGGCCGTCTCACCCTTTTGACACCAAATGACACAATGATACTGAATGTTGCCAGGCGTCAGAAATTAGTCCGGAGGATTGTACAACAGTTTACCTCTGAATGTAATGACCAATAACATTTTGGAACCCAGGTGAAATTATTGCATCCTCCATTCTTGCACCAGGAGTTGGCATTGCAAATGCTTTAACAAACAAAGAAATTAGGGTGTTGGCTTAGCAAACAAACTAATGCTACCTCACTAGCCCTTAGTGGTCTTTTAACTGATGTTGATAGTGTTAGACATGCTACCCTGCAGAAAAGAGTTGCCATTGAATTTTACTTTTAGCACAAGGACATCGGTGTGAAGATTTTGATGGAATGTGTTGTATGAATTTATCTGACCACTCAGAATCTGTTTTCAAAACCATACAACAGCTAAAAGATGGTGTTAAGCGTTTAACAGATGATGATGGCTTAGACTGGCTAACAATGATGTTTAAAGGTTGGGGTCTGTCTGGATGGTTAATATCTTTGGTAAAAACTGTGGGGGTAATGATCTTGGTAATTGTGACTGTGCTTTTAATGTTGCCTTGTCTTCTCAGTCTTCTGCAAAGGGCCCTGCAGAGGACTGCTCACACAATATTTTTAGTACAAATACAAAAAGGGGGAATTGTTGGGGGAGGCAGCGGGTCTGCCACCAGCCTGATGGAAGAAGAGTTCCACCTTGACAAGATTCCAGTGTACCCTCGAAAAGAAGGAATGTCTGCTGAATAATCAAGGTAAGAGAAACAATGAGCAAGGAAGCAGGATGCAAGAGCTGCAGTCTCACACCCATGGAGGAGCAGATTAGAAGAGTACAGATTAACCGATAGCAATGCTAATGTTAAAAGACCACTACGTAACCAATCAAATGAACACACGGTTTGGTAAAGCAGATATAAAAGAAGGGTTTGGAAAATAAAGATTATTAGACATTTTGCTTGCAACATTCATTTGTCATGTCCATCTCTACCACGACAGGAAGCGCTTGTACGCTTTCAGGCATAAAAGACCCCTCCACTATAGCATCTCTAATACTCCCTTTCCATCGGCGTGTGGCCACAGAGGCACCCTGCACCTGTGAAGAAAAAAAATGTGAAGTTGTGGGGTGAGACGAAGGAAGCGCAGCCTCTGCCTGTGATGATAACATGAATGGATTAGAAGCAGGTACTGGAACTGAATACTCAGGTGGCGGGTCAGGGGCAGACGGTTGCAGTTGCTTGCCAGATGAAAAGGTATATGATCTGTGCTCCATCTTCTCCTCCCGTGTTGCAGCCAGTTTTTCAAGCTTGTCTATAAGTTGCAAGAGTGGAGTCTCTTTGTCTGAAACGCCGACTCGTGAGGCCGGGGTTTTCTCTCCCTGCGAGGAAGACGCAGGCGGCGATACGTCGGTTCCACCCACGTTCCCATCGCGCCCCGCCCACTGCTGGGCTCCGGCGGCTCCCCCGTTCTCTCCTCACTCTCCTCTCTCACGGCCCAGGCGCGCTTCTGGCATCTCCCGCTCCGGCCTGCGCAGCTCCCGGTCTAACCCCTGCTGCTCGGCGCGGCCCCGCCAGCGCGACCGATGAAGCAAACGGGTTTTTCGGCTGACATAACACGATGGGATCTGCCAGCGGCGCAGGCACCGGAGGCGGCGTATCAGAGCCAGAAGACGCTTCTACCGCTGCAAAGGCGGAAGTGCCAGCCACGCGGCCGCCAGCCACGCGGTCACTAGCAACGCGGTCGTCGCTCAGCTCCTCTATTGTCTCGCGGATCAGCTTCCAGAGCATGGGATAGTCGCTCACTTCTTCTGCTAACCTTCCCCCCTCACTGATCACGTCCCAAAGCTTTTTTCCTATGGATTCCCAGGTAGATATCTCAAATATGAGACCTGCACTGGAGATAAGTCCTCTTTATCAGCTCCATTTCACCAAGCCTTTCAGGGTGGGCTTATCGTATTTTATCCCTCTCATGAAGAGGATATTTTGGAAGACTTTCACCACTGCTTGCTCGTCCCTGTCAAGAGCAGACCCCATTCCTCCCCGGCCGCCGCTTCTTTTCACAGATCTTCAACCCAAATTACAGTGTGCTGCTTCTCACCTTCAGGCTCCAGGGCAGAGCCTGGATCAGTTTCGACCGGCTTTCCACCCTCGATTGCACCTCCGTCGAGTCCTCAGTGAAGACTTGTGCCAAACTTGAGGGTCCCTGTTCGGACGCCAGATGCAGGAGCTATGGACACGCACACGGCCAGTATGATCAAGCAATGCCAATCTACTGAAGGTAAGCAAGCCCTTTTATAGGTTTCTCCTGTACACGCGAACGGTACATGGTGCAATCCTTATGACTGGACAAAGCTTTGTCCACACACTTCAAGCCTTCTTGCGATTGGACAATAAGGGCCACACTCAATGTCTTTCTCCGCCCAACCCATCTCCTGGAGTTGTTTGTTTGCTGAGTTCTTTGTTCTATGTCCTTGTCATGTCCTTGCAGAGGCATGCACACATGCAGGACTGTTCACATGTCCATTATCTCCCAACAGGACATGAATATCTACCTGTACTTGTCAGTCTTCTAACTCATTTAAAAAAAAAATGATTTAACACCACAAGAGGACAGAATGAAAGATCACAAGACAAAGAAGTGCACTACTTCTACTTATTTTTACTTTTTTTCATTATTTCAGCTTTCTCTTTGAAATTAAACTAATAAAACAGTAACAAAAAATTTAAAGACAGAAGTGTTTTGATATTTTATATTTTGAATAACATTTAAAATTCCTTAGATTACAAGACAAAAATCAAATTCAGAAAAACATGCTTCAAAGGAACATAAAGTCACAACAGGAGCAAGAATGCACATCTAACTGACACACAAAGGTAACAATGCCTTGCAAAGATTCGCTTCAGGAGCGTCGCCCCATCACCACATAACTCATGGCAGCCCTCTCACAGCAGCTCTAACCACTTGAAAGCTATGGTAACTGTTGCTATCACTCATACAAATTGTATGCTATCACTTATACAAATTACCCTTTTCATTTGAAAAGAACTTTCTCCTCATCTCTTCTCCTAATTACTATACAATAAACTCCTGCTTCTGATTTTCACTAAATCAACCCAGTGGAAATGGGTCTCTTGTCTTTTAGAAGCAGAAATGAAACCTAGATACTGAGATTTGTTAAGAGTAACAGAGACCAATCAGTTTCAGAAAGCAAGTAGTTCTAGGACAGAAAGCAGAAAAGTTTTTCAAGAAGCACTGAGAAAATAAGAACTGGAGTGCTACTTCCTCCTTCTTTTGAAAGTTTTTGCAGAACACAAATACAAAAGAAGAAAGGAATAAATTATAGCATACAGGGAAAGAAGGATGACTGAATGTGTAAAGGTGCACAGACACTTGACTAAAGCTTGTACACTTCTAAAGCAAAAAGTTTAATTATATTAATTTATAAATTATAAATTAAATTATATATTTAATTAGCTCCCAAGTCTCAAATTGATGTCTCTAGGAAATTTTCTACTCTGTTCATTCTAAACTTGTAAATAGAACAATGACGGGTTAAATCACTAATTTAGAAGTGTTGTGATCAAAAGAAGGAACGTGGAGATAAGGGAGTAAGTTGCTCCAACTTTGTCTAAACAATGCATGTCTGGTTAACGTTAAAAAGACTGACAGGAGGGAATCATCCTGCCCCAAGAGCCACCACAAGATGGATGGTTGTCTGAGAAGAAAATCAGCAGTAACTGAAGAAAAGATAAAGATGGCAGGGGTGGGGGAAGACTGCAACCACTGACTCAATTTAAGATCAAGAAGATGTGCCCCCCCCCTCCACCTTGAGTTTATGCAGAAGAATTAAAAGACACTGTAACTTTAAATTGAGACGAGACATGTTCTTAACCAATGACGGACAAAGCGATAAGAAACTAAACAGTGGTCATTACAGTAAATGTGTATTCATGTAATCTGAAGTGTATAAATACACTGAAGTTCTTTTGTGCGGTGTGCAAGCTTTGTGGAATTGCCACCTAGCACCCTACTCTGCACAGACATGGAATAAATACATACCTCTGCTCTGTGTGTATATATATTGGCGTATTGCACACTGGGGAAACGACCCCACTCAAAGGCAAACAAAATTACAATCGATGCTTCTGATTTCTTTTTTGTTCACTTGATTTTCTGGGGTACCTGAGTAGAAGAGTAAATGGGTTGGAGGGATGGGACAGGAATATATACTTGCTACATGTGAAATGTGTTTCCTCATTTCTTTCTTTCACATTCTGAGATCTTGCACACAATAAAACCAGGTAGAACATTTTCATATTGGAAGTATTTGCACCTTATTTAGGAAGCAGAATGATCAAAGACCAATACTGAGGACTATGCCCTCCTCCAATGCTTTGGGACATCAAATCTAAGACAAACATTCGACAGGTCTCATTTGCCTCTCACTTTCTTTTCTCCTTTGTACCACTAACTCATTTCTAGCAACCAAAGAATACATAAGCAAATGAATATAGAACCAAACTGATGTCGGTTTGTCAGCCTTTAGCTAGACCAGGTATCAGACACTTTTCAAGCATACTACCCTGAGCTGTCACATCATTCAGCACTAAAACAGAGAGATGTCTACAACTGAGAACCAAAGATCTATGTTAAAACTTCACAGGGTATGATAAATACTGTTTGAAGAAAGTTATAGTATGAACACAGATTTGGTTTGCTGAACTCAGCAATTTCATCTAAGTGATTAGTTTTGAAAGGTTGAAATCTAGAATTATAAACTCAGGATCTTGATTTAGGTTTTATATTGAGAAAGCACAACTGTTATCCTTGCCATGGGGTTCAAAATTGCATGAGAGTGTGAAGCTTCCAAGTTGCCTTTCTAAAGCTTGCATGTCAGATACTTTAAAAAGTGCCTTGAGAATGTTTTAGTAGCTAACTTTCTGCTTTATGACATCAAGAACATTTTTCAAAAACACACCGACATAGACATACCTTGAGTGCCTTTTTGAGTTACATGAAGATTTTGTGTGTATTTTTCACTGAGTAGGAGATACACAGTACTTTTTTTTATACAAAGAATCAACACCAGAAGGATTCTGCCGCTATCAGAAGAATCATTAAACTTCACAGGACTTAGAATCTCAGTACGGAACATAAATAAATCAGAATTTAGGAAAACTAGTAAGAAGCCACCCTTTCTCATCCCTTTAGTCTCAACTATGTAATGATGGCATATTCAGAGCACAGTATCAAACATCAAAAAGAAGCACGTAGTCTACCTCTCCAAGCTTCAAACAATTAAAAATAACTATAAAAGTGATTTTCTCCATTTAACTTCCATATACAAATGGAGAGTTTAAAGAAGATCCTAAGTTAAAATTATCATGAAAACTTAAGAGTGCTGTATGTAGAGAAATAGAGAAGAATACAGGTTTTTATCTCCTTAATCTGATTTCGGGAAGTAGTCTGTAGCAAAACAGTATCAACAAATATTAGAGACTGACTTGGAGAAAAGAGAAAAGAGAAATTTTTCCTATATGCCACATGTTCTGGGATGGAAAAACAGGATAAGTAACCTGTCTAATTTCTAACTTACTCTAGTAGTAGCTTTAAACAAACATCTCACCTGTTCTGAGGATGAGGACATATTCCGAAGAACAGCAATATGATGTTGGCAAAAAGAAAAAAAAGAAAAAGAATGGTATAGAAGATTAAACAAACACCTGATGCCTCTTCTTATACAAGCAAGGAGATACAAAAAACCCAAGGAAATTAAAGGACAATGTCTATGGTTTATAAATAATGTATAGCTTATCTAGAGAATTTAATTGACAATAAGCTGTTACAGAGGTTTAAAAGTTCTTCAAGATTTCAGAAAAAAAAAAAAAAAAAGGAAATTTTAAGAAAGAAGCATCAAAATAAAAAGGTCATTAAAAGTTCCAAGACAGAGAGTGGTAAAAGTCACAGAGCTGCAAGATAAACCAGTCTGGAAGTACACTGAAAACCTCCGAGTCAGTCACTTCGTAAGTACCTTTCTCACGTCTTGCGAAAGTTTTGCATCTGTTTCTGAAGCATCTCATGCTAGTGACTATTTGAGACAGGTTACAGGAATACTTGTTTACTCCTGTATGAAAATTCCTGTGTTTCTAAGTAACAAAGAACATAGCAGCAAAATAAATAGCAACAAGTATCCATCCTCCAAGTTTACTTTTCAACAGACTCCAAATCTCTTCACTCCTCAAGCAGCTGTTATTCTTGTACATAACATATCCTGAACTAAATGAAAACTAATCTGTGAGAATTTAAGTAATAACTAGTCTTAAGAAGAACTACTATGACACTAGTCTTTTCAGAAAACTTAACTCTTCCTTGTATTACAGCGATTTTACCAAATGTCCCTATAATCAAAGATAATTTCTAAAAGTAAGAATAAAATGTAGTTACTTTATATGCTGTTAAATTTTGATTCAAGAGCACTTAGAAAATGTACGTAGGCAATACTACTGCTGCTGATTTGTCATTCAATGGCTATTCTATCCTTGATTTGTCCTCTACTGAATGACAAATCTCATGTTACCAAAATGGACTACAAGGACAGCTTAATTATCAACCAAAAGACTTGCCAAACTCACAATTCTCAGCATTAAATAACGGCACTGTGTGAATACTACTCGCCCTTAAATAAGGGCTTCCACACAACAGATCTGAAGGGACAGCACTCAATGCTTAAACACATGCCATTAATAAGAATTCTCTGTCCTTGTGGAAAAATTTCTGAAAAGTGATTCAGAAAAGCAAGAAAATGCACACATACACACAGAGCTAAGCATACTAATTTCAGTAAACCTGAAGAGATCTTTCAATTTCATGATCAAATTTGTGGTCAAAGTCAAATACAAAGATTGATTCCAAACTCAAACAACAAGGGCACTTCCCTGGGACATTTGAGCAAGAACTTTGAACCTAGTGTCCTACATCCCAGGTTAACACTCCCAACCAAGGGACAATTTGCCTTATCGATACAGACAAATGTCTCTTTCATTCAGATAAAAAATTTGGAGCACAAATTTATGGCATGACAAAACTATGATCTCATCAGTTCTGATAGACCCCTGCTCCCTCAGCTGTCATTCAGAGCAAAGAAATTCAGGTTTCAACATGCAACTGTGGTAAACACCTATGAGACACAGATTATCAGGATCCCTCAGAGTAAAGAAACAGTAAAGGTCAACTCTGATTCTCATACACCAGCCTCACATCATAAATTTGAACTAAGGAAGCCCCCATTCCTCCCTCCTTTTTTTCCTAGAAATACCTGAACCTGTCCATTATCTGCACTAAAATGTAATTAGTGCAAATATACCAACAAACCCTACACATGAAGATGCATATCAAAAGTTCATCAAGGCGGTACAACATAAGAGTTTCCTGAACAAAGTTAACAGATTTTTTTTCAGATGGGATAATTACACCTACATATAGCCATGTTTACAGATGCTGTCTTGGTGAGGGCTGTACTTTCCCCTGCATGTACACAAAGACTTCCACTGTCAAAACTCATGGGGAACTCCAGCTTTTAACTAGGAAAAACATTTGTTTAAATACTTCCCTCAATCAAGGTGCCAGCAGGAGCTTTGATCCCCCACCCATAAAAGCTATTTGAATCCAAAACATTCATAATAAACACAAACACCTTCTGCATAAGCCCTTTAAAACCAGTGTAAAATTATACTGCAACTGACCCAAGTATGTTGTTGACATAATTTAACATTCTTTTTAAGTCTTTTCTGTACCAATCCCTATCTGAAAGAAAAATTCAAGCTATCCTCATGTTTTGAAAGAAAATATTATTTACAATAGTGTAATCAATTTACCTGGCTTTGGAGCTGCCTGAGACGTGAGCATCTGGTGGGTTCTAAACATTCGCAAACACAGCATCCTTGCAGAACGCATCTTAGGTGGTAACACATTGCCAAAAACAGGGGTTAAGCACCCACTAACAGCAATATGCAGAAGGCTTGCCATTTCTCCCAGACCTCACACCAGACTCCTTGACACGGATGGAATCTCTGCTGCACACGTGAAAACAAAGCAAGAATTGTTAATGATACTAGACAGAAAGTATGTAAACTCTGCAGCTTAAGCCTGGTCGACTGCCAGTAGACATAAGATGATAATTTCTCCCCACCTTTTCTTTCTAGCTAGAAAACAAACAACGCTTTTTCAAACTTAGACAATTATCAAACTGAAGTAACAAGCCCATGGGAGGGCTGACATTACAAGCTGACCTAGAGGTCATATTTCCGTGACTCAGGATGACATTCTCTTTGCACCGTTGCTTTAAACAAGCAATTCTGACAAGGGAAAACCTTCTGCGCCCCAAGGAACCAAACACTTCCAATCCCAGGCAGAGCTCCCAAAGGAGTTACCCGAGCGGGACCACCGCCTGCGAGCGCCCAGGAGACCTACCAAAGCCGGCACTCGCGGCGGGACGAGCGGAGCGGAGGGGAGCGGGCAGGGGAGCCGGGACGCCCTCGCTAGCAGGTGGCTGCCGACGGAGGGAAGGCTCTTCGCTCTGAATCCCGTCGTCCGCCGGGCGCTAAGGCGCCGGCCCGGCCCGGCCCCACTCACGGCGGCGGCTCCCCGCTCCGCGCCGGCCCGGCCTACAAGGCAGGGGCCCCGTTTCGCTCCCGCCGCTATTTATAGCCCGCAGCCACCGACTGACCTTGGGCAGCGGGCTCGCCCTCCGCCGCCCGGGCCCGCCGCCCGGGCCCGCCGCCCCCCGCCGCCACAAGGGCCGACAGCCATCGCGCCCGCGCGGGGGGAAGCCCCGCAGCCGCCACCTCTCCACTCCCCACCCGGGAGCGCTCCCGAGAGCCCCTTCCCGCGCCACCTGCCTTCTCCGCACGTCCTTCCTCCCAGACGCGCGCCCGTCCTTCCTCCCACACGTCCTTCCTCCCGCCCGCCCTTCCTCCCGGGCGCTGCGAGAGCGGGACACCGCAGCCTTCTCCTCAGCAACGTCCGCCCCCCGCCCGCGCGGGAACACAGCGGAGGTGCTGTTGCTGGTGGTGCTGTTGCCGGTGGTGCCGCTGCCGCCGCACACCCCCCCCCGCCCGCCGCACCCACCAGTCGCGCCGCCGGCGCCGGCCCCGCCGCGGCACTGACCGACCTTGGGGCGAGGCGGCGCGAGAGTCCCGCCGCGGGGCGGGGAGGGGCGGGGCGAGACGGGACGCGGCGGGGGCGGGGTTGCCTCCCGCCAACCCGGAAGGAGTGAGCGGAAGGCGGAGGCCGGCGCCGCGGCGTCACGTGGCGCCCCTGTTCCCCGCTCTACAAGAGGGCGGCGGGGGTGGGGGGGCGGCTGTCACGTGGCCCCTGTCACGTGGCCCCCGGGTGCTGCCGGCAGCTCGCGCCTCGGGCGCCCGCGTGCGGCTGAGGGGCGGCCGGGCGGCTCCCCCCGCGGCTCCTGCGCCCTGCCCGGTGCCGCGGCGCCGGCGGGGGGCTTCCCGCGGGAAGCGGAGGTGTCGCTGCCGGGGCTGCAGTCGTCGCAGCCGTTGCGGGCCGCCAGTGACCGAGGCGAGGAGGCGAAGGACGAGGCGGCCGGCTTGAGAAGAGGCTTCTCGAATCGTGGCGGTTTAGCGTGGGGAAACGCCACAGCATATAGGTGGTATCTTCTGTATTACTGTCGTTATTGCTTGAAATGTGTAGTAAAGCAGTGATCTGGTGTGAGTGTTGGACTTAGAGTGGTAGATATAATACAAGGGGGTAGCACAAGAGGAACTCTAGCAACTGTATAAATAATGTATGAATCCGTAGAGAACGTGCTATTAAAGAGACAGCTTACCAAGGACAACTTGCTAGGTTGCCTATTGCCTTTATATCTTATCTTGTTTCACATGCTCTGTAGTTTCTAGGTATGACTTTGATTAGTTGATTGACATCTGTATAATTGCTTACACAAAATTGTCAGAGATGTCACACAGCTTTCAGTCTCACCACTCGTTGATTATGACTACCGGTGAAGTTGAGCACTGAAGACATGAGTCTCTGAGAGCAATTAATAGGATACTCCACTACTAGATGTTTGGGAGACTACTGTGCTCTTAAATAAATTTGTGGGAAAGGTTCTGTTTAGAGTTACAGCTTATGTGCTAATAATATATGTGCCTTATGTTTTTGGCTTAATAACCATTGACTAGTGCAATGACATGCCTTGTCGGTATGATAGGGATCAGCATAATTGCAATTATTAAAAACACGTTCAGTTTTAAATGATAGAACCAGCCCTCTCCATTTTTCTAGTTAGAAATATGTTTTCAGCATAAAAAGAAAAAAAAACACGTAAAAGCACTTGTGGTCTGAGTGGACAAAGTAGCAGCTGGTGGTTTCTCAGCACCAGGCGCTGCTGATGTGTACAGTGTTGCTTCTTAATTAAATTTTAGGCTATAAGGTGTTATAAACTGAATTCTTAAATTTGGCTGAGTCAGAGTTCCCAATTTCTTTATTTAGCAAGCGGCAACAAGCAAAACAGCGCTGGGCGGCCGGGGAGTCTCCTGCTCCAACAACGGACCGCACCCTTCAGGGCACTCTGTTTCAATCTTATACTACAAAGTATTACATAGTCATTATACACCTATACATATTCATTACTTGAACCCGCCTACTCCCTCTTCGTATGGTAATTAGCTTATCAGTCCTTTACGCTTGCACAGAAGTTGTTAAAACTACGGTCAGGGGTCTTCAAATCGTGGGGGGCGGTCTTCTGGGAGGAAGGCCGTAGGTCCTCCTCACAGTGTACGTTTCACCTCTCGCTTGGAATGTGATGATCCTCTGAGTTTGCAGAGTTCTTATCAGTCTAGGCCCAGTAATCTCTTTGCATAATGAGATTCATGGTCGTGAACATCCTCCTGTTTTATTCAATTATGTGCCTGCAATTCTCCACATCTTCTGAGGTACAGATGCTTCCTCTCTTGTTGTGTCCCCCCCCCCCCCTTTCCTGTCACTTTTTTTTTTCACACTGTCATGTTAGTTCAATTAAGCATTTGCCGTTAGTATTACACAATATGCAATAGTTCATATTACAGTTCGCTGAATTTGATGAACAGACGGTTTACCACCTATCACATAAGGTAACACGCTTAAGACAAAACAGGTAACTCCCCTAGTGGATACTTATAAGTGGTCATAACTGCATTTGGTGGAAGTTCTGATCCAGTCATTGGGTGTTTAGGATGTGTTTTGCTAGCATAGCATCTCAGGTTTTCTGCTATTTGGTCTGGGAGGATTGAAGTAATTGACAGTGCTTCTGGTATTTGGGCTGGAACTCTAAGCACAATTTTAGGCGTTGCCTAAAGGGGTTGACTATTGTACATAGTATTTGGAGATTGTAATTTTGGATTTAACTGCCTGATTCTTTTTTAAATTTTTGTTTTAGGTGTCTAAACTGGGGAGGAGAAATTGGGTTCTCAATCAAACACAGCTGCTCTCATGCAGACTTCAGTAGGGCATCTGTAATGAAAAGATGGATATGGAATCACATTCCTCTCTAAATGGTAAGTAGTTGCCAAACAATCGTTAAATTGAGATAATATGGAATATCTGCTAAGTGAGAATTCACATTTATCACCAAGGGTTAAAAGTTATCTGGTTCAATAATGATAACTTGAAGCATTTAATTCCTAGTAGGAGTATACCTTCAAGAATGAGATTTGCTTCCTTGAAAAACTGGCATGCTGAAAAGTGATACCAGCATACAGCAGAGATTTTCTTAAAGCCTAGGATCCTGAGACCAGTGATTTGAGAATTCAAACTTCCTTTTTCACATTAGTGTAAACTTTTCATTCTCCTGTTGGTAAGGTAAAGTCAACAGATGTGAGCAGAGGCTTTCAATCTGGGTCTGAAATAACATAGAAACACTGAAGATTTTTAATATAGTTATTTTAGTAAATTATTTGTGATCTTTAAAGGGTTGGCAGTACTGCTTAAATCTAGTTTTGACAACTGTTTACACAAGAGAAGTCTTCTGATTTTTTTTTTTGAAGACTCATCAAAATCTACACTCCCATTTCAGTTGGAGAGTATAGGTTTATTAATTTATCACTCCTCACTTTCAGTAAGCGTTGCCTGGGAATACTTTTCCCATATGCCTAATTAATTTTAACTGTGTCACACTTACTGTCTGGCCAACTTTGTATAGCACCAAAAATCAGTCCAATTCACGCCTTGGGGAAATAACAAACATTACCCCCCCTTATTAATTAGAAATGGTAAAATGTAATAATAACCCGAAGAGGAACATTACTTCTAAAGGCACCACTTTACAATGCAATTGGATTCTTTTTGAGACAGTGCTATTCTCATTTTTTTATGTTTCAATAATATATACTTGCATATTTTTCATCCCCTCTTGAGTGATGAACAGAGTTTGACCCACCACCACACAAGCTGTGGCTTTGGCTATGGAAGGAGCAGGTGATGAGGGAGATGAAATACAAATGTCCCCAGCAGAGGATCAGCTGAGGTGTGCTCAGGGCACCCCAGATCTCTGTTACCATCCTCACATTGAAAACTGATGGTGATCGGGAGTTTGCAGAGCAAGTAGAGCTTTGAAATTGAATAAAAATTGGTGAATTGTGAATTGAGTAATTTGTGGTTAATGAGGTAATATTAGCAAAACACATTACGTGGCCAGGCTCCCTCAGTTAGTTCCTATCAGCATGGAAGGTTTTAAAAATTAAATCAGAAGAGCGTTTCTTACCGTGTCATGTGTAAATTGTATGTGAAAATACATTGTTCTGAACAAACACATTTATATTAGATAGCCCTAACAGTGCAGTAATACTGTCACGTTGGAGGCTTAACTTCGTGGGCTTAAATTTAGAATCAGGTGTGCAGCGTTTCCACACAGGCCCCGTTCACGTGGAAGCAGCAGCACACGCACAGTGCCGCCTGGCGCACCTGTAGCTGCCGGTCTCGGCTGGGCGCAGCTGCGGTCTCGGGCCTGTTACGGTCGCCTTGTGCTGCTTGTCCCTATGGGGAAGCAACAACGGGAATCCTGGCGCTTCGAAAATGGCGTTTCGCAGCTGCCGTGGGTTTGAGGCAGGTGTACACCCGCGGGCCCCGCACCGGCTGCTGGGGCAGACGAGCCCCGCGCTGGCCGGTCGCCAGAAGTCGATCCCGTGCTGGGGGGAGGGGAACGCTGACTAATCAGTTCTGAATATGCGAGGTTGACGACGCGGCCCGACATCCGGGCGAGAGCCTTTAACCCGCGGCAGCCGGGCCGGCCGCGGCAGGGCCCGCCGACCCCCCGCCCGCGGCGGGGCGGCCCGGGGCGCTCTCCTCCCCCCCCCCGGCGGCGGCTCCGCGCCGAGGTTGCTATGGCGACGGGCGCGGCCAAGCCGCGAGGGGGCGCTGTCCGCCGGGCCGGGCCGCGACCATCGTGGCGGTGCGTGTGGGGGGGTGAAACTGAAAGTGAAGGGCTCGGGCCGCGGCGAGGCGGGGCCGAGCTGCCGCGCCGCGCCCGGCCCCTGCGGGCCCCAGCCTACCCCTGGGCCCCAGTCCGCACCCCGCGCGGTCGCCGGCGCCCTCCCATGAGTGGATGAGCCGCCCCGGCCTGAGCATGTCGGAGAGTTTCGACCGAGCTCCGGGGGCCGGACGAGGCCGGGGCCGGGGCCGAGGAGGTGCCGCTCCCCTCAGCGGCACGGGCGCGGCGCAGAGCGGGGACTGGGCCTGCCTCGGGGGCAGCAGTTCCCACAGCTCCGGCTCGGCCGAGGAGCAGCAGCAGCAGCAAACGGGCGGCCTCTTCCCGCAGCAGGAACCATTGCGGCCTCCGAAGACGGCGCCGCTGGGCACCGGAATCGCAGGTACGGGCCGCCGCGCAGCGGCCCCTTCGCCGCCCCCCTCCGGAGGCCCCCGGTGTTGAAGATGTCGGGGAGGAACCTCCTGAAACCTGCCGTGCTCCGCTCGCTTGCCCGCACCGCGCTGCTCCTGCTTCGGCTGTCGCTCTGACTCCCTGCGGCCCCCCTCCCCCTTTCCCCCGGCTTCGCCGTGCTCCCACTGAGACTGGAGGCGTGGGGCTTCCCCCCACCTGCCTCCGGCCTGGCCACGGGGACGCGTTCTTTCTCCCACCCCCGCACCTAGGGGCAGAGAGGTTACCGCGGCCTGAAGGCCACACTCTGCGCACCCCGGGCACCTGCCTGTCTCCTCGGCACTGCACGGACATGAGTCGCGCAGGGGCACCTGCACCTTTCCTCGGAAGAGTGGCCGTGTTTCTGGGTTATGGGTCTGTGGCCAGGTAAAGGTGTGATGTTGTATTGCAGCGGCTCGCAGCACCTCTCCGTCCGTTCCCCCCTTTCTGTGCCCTCACATACGTGTGTGCGTTTTATCCATCTGTTAATCTGACCGCAGATGGTCTCAGCCTTCCCCTTGTTGAAGAACTCCAGCCTGAAGGTTTGACAAAAAATAAATACAAAGCATTGTTTGTTGGTTAGCTTTTGCAGGTAGGTATCAGTTTCTTTTTTCAACGAACTTGGGAACTAATCTATAACAATACATTTGGAAAATGTGGAAAGTTTTAAAAACACTGTTTCATTGAATTTTTTGGCAGATGGCGTACGACAACAATGATGGTTAAGCGTTTTTGAGGATTATGTTTAAAATTAGTGTTGTTGAAAGTTAGTGATCTCTTCCATTTATTGACCTTCAAAGTCTTGCGTTTGTATCTGAAATCTATGAAAAACCCACAAGATGACTATGTGTACCGTGAGCAGGTTTACTAGTTTCTCAGGTTAGCTCTTTTAGAAAACACATTTTGATGGGAGAAGAGAGCTCTTTTTTCCTTCCTCTCCCTTTCTTATGGTCACATTCACTTGAACGTTGTGTTTTCTTTCTGTCATGTAGAAGGACCTCTAGAGTTTGCTCGTGAGAACTTTATCCATGAACAATAAAGATAATATATTTGAAGTAAACTTGAAAGTGTATTTATAGTAAACATATATTTAAAGTAAAAAAAATTATGTGTGTACACTGTGCGAATGCATACTAGTTTAGCGATTCCTAAGAAAAGCTGTTACCAAAATCTTTTCAGACCACGTGCAACAGACAGGAATTTCATCTGGATCACAAGATAAAGTTTCAGTTCCAGATTCTGGACAAGAAATGGCTGAACCTCAGGTGACTGTGGCTCCTGTAGTAACATCAAGGTTGTCTGTTAAAGCACCTGAGTTTTATCCATCAGGATACAACCAGAACTTCAATCAGAACTTCACAGTGAGTGTTTATCTTCTCTTTTTGGTATATGCCAATTTATTTATATTCAAATTAGCAGTGCTTCCTTGAGCTCTTGTATATGAGGTACCTTGAATGCTGCATTTGCTAAAGAGATACCAAAAATTCCGATGGTAACCTCCAGAGTCACAGTCAGAATGTTAAGTGATAATGGGTGAATATTAGGGTCTACCTGAGGGCCTTTAGCATGGGATATTTTGCTAAAGCTTGTTGCAGATAACCATATTCATTGTTGATTACACCCAACATCAGAGTAAGCTGTCTTTTTGATGACTGCCTCTGTTGTAGTTATACCTACACTGCATTTTAAGTAAAGGCTTAGTTGCACTTTTACGCAGATTTCACAGGTTTTTGAAGCAAGTGTGGGAGAGAGGTTGAATTTCATAGCTTTTCTGAGCACAGTATTTACCTTTCCCAGGTTCACTGTGTCATGGTATAATTGGTCATGACTGCCTAACTTAATGCACAGTCATGTGTCTGAATTCGTTCAGTAGTGGTGTATCATCAGAGGGAAAAATAAGTAGGGTGATGATCATTCCTCACAGTTACCTACCCACACACCTAATACAAAACATATTTGCAGCCAAACTAAGGATGATCTCAGATAAATATTGTAGATGCATCATGTAATAGAAGTTGGTACTTCTTATTTTGTACTCCATTGTCTTCTATGTTATTGCTTCAGTAATTCTACTCCAGGGAAGATGTGTGAATTCTTGGAATATCCTTTTGTTATGCAAGCAGCCAAACTCTGGTACTATATATAAACAGGTGGGAATATTACTTTTACAAGTACCATCAAGTGATAGAAAGCAATTATACTGAAACAAAAAAAATTTTAATAACTTACAGAAAAATACTTGATTTGAATGCTAAATATGGTGGTTTGGTGTTCTGAAGTCTTTTCCTCACCAGTAAAATTGATGTAATCTTAATGTTACCAGCTTACTGAATAGAATTGCTGTTCTGGATCATAAAAGCCCATAGCCAACTGTTAACAAAATGGCAACATGAACATGCTTCAGTGAATGGATGACCTTTGGGAAAAATAACTACTGTGCCCCAGTACATACTTTCTATAAATGAAAAGATTTCAATTTCAAGACCAAAAAACCCCACCATTTGGAATGGCATACCTAATGCATACCTATAATTACAAAGTTTTGAGGCCAGCAATGTTGCTTTTCAGCTGTTTTGCAAAATCTCACAAGCATGTGGGAGTTCCTGGTTGCTATGTTATAGGAGTATACTCTGAATGTGACTCATCTATTAATAAAAATACCTCTTAAAATGCTAGCAAAACCTAGGACACTTGTTTGGAAGTATGTTGCAGGGATATTAATTTCATCAGATCATACTGGAACAGTGGTGCTTCCAACTTTCCTGCTTCCACTATAATGAAGTTTGGTGTTTGTTACTTTAATGACTGAAATAATTTCATAAACTGGGCTCACTTGCAATCACAGAATGGTTTGGGTTGGGAGAGACCTTAAAGACCATCTAGTCCCAACCCCCCTGCCATGGGCAGGGACACCTTCCACTAGCCCAGGTTGCTCCAAGCCCCGTCCAGCCTGGCCTGGAACACTGCCAGGGAGGGGGCAGCCACAGCTTCTCTGGGAAACCTGTGCCAGTGTCTCACCACCCTCACAGGAAAGAATTTCTTCCTTATACCACATCTACATCTACACTCTTTCAGCTTAAAACCATTACCCCTTGTGTTGTCACTATACTCCCTGATAAGGACTCCCTTCCTATCTTTCCTGTAGCCCCTTTAAGTACTGGAATGCCACTGTAATGTCTCCCCAGAACCTTCTCTTCTCCATGCTCAACAACCCCAACTCCCTCAGCCTGTCGACGTAAGGGAGGTGCTCCAGCCCCCGATCATCTTCATGGTCTCCTCTGGACGCGCTCAAGCGGGTCCATGTCCTTCTTGTGTCAGGGGCCCCAGAGCTGGACACAGCACTGCAGGTGGGGTCTAACAAGAGCAGAGCAGAGGGGCAGAATCCCCTCCCTGTGCCTGCTGGCCACACTTCTCTTGGTGCAGCCCAGGATACGGTTGGCTTTCTGGGCTGCGAGTGCACACTGCTGGCTTGTATTTCTCCCCCTTCTGTGTATTTTGGAGAACTGTACCTGCTATGTAAACCTAAAATACTTTGACACAAATTTTCAGTTATTTTCCTTCTGCAGTTTGTGTATCTGCCACCACAATTCGTGTGTGCATCAGGACCAAGAATGGGTGTTGAGCCTCATTTCAGTAGATTTATTCTTAACAGATAATACTTCCTTACTAGTTTGTTATTTGATCTTTCACCCAATTTGGCAAACTGTTTGATTTCCTTCTAGTCTCTCTTTTGATGTGTTGTGCTGGGAGACCCTAATCTATAAAAATATGTTACCTAGTTCTTCAGATCATAGGGTTACTTGAGTTTTCAGATGCATTGAGGTCTGTGCTGTCTAAAAATGTTGAAGTGAACTGTGTAGTAAAGATCACTATGAAGTATGCAGACACTCAAGACTGAGGGCTACACGGTTATTTCTGGAGATAGTAACTGTAACATTATTTTAGGTTCCTTTTAAAGAGCCTGTGTATTCTTTCACTGTCATAGGATTCTTCCTTTGAAGATAGATATGATGGCTATCTGACTTTGGCAGAATATGTACAAGACTTCCTAAATCACCTCACTGAGCAACCAGGTTGCTTTGAAATGGAAATAGAGCAGTTTGCTGAAACGCTGAATGGCTGGGTCACTGCAGATGAAGCTTTACAAGAACTTGTTGAACTCATCTATCAGCAGGTAACCTGTGTATTCTGTCTTATAACTTGGATATTATGCTTCTCTTAACTAGTGTCCAAGATAGGCATACCAGTATTATTTGTTATATAATTGTATCTACATAGTCTTTTAATGGTTCAAATTTTTCTTTTTAGACTGAAACATACAGGGGAAGATTTTGCTTAGTAAATTGAAATAGTAGCTCAAGTGTGGGGTACCTGGATGGTTGATTAATTTTCCCCAATTTCTTCTGTTTCCTTTGTTGTGTATTAGGATCTCCTGGGTCACATGCGGGAGTTGAAATTACAGCACTTAAAGGGATTTATATTTGAATTTGTATTTATATAGTACAGATTGAAGAAACTCTTAAGCAATGTCAGTGTTGTATAGTTTTATTCTATCCTGGAAAAAAAAATTATAATAAGATAGCAAAGAATTAAAGGTATTTAAAAAAAAAATTACCTATTGTACACATCACTGTTTTGGAAATGCTCCTTTACTGGCAGGATGTCTTTCTTCATTTGAAATATACCTATTTCAGAACAGCATAATTACAAGAAAGGAAAGCTCATCTAATGGTAACTAGGTGCAGTCCCATTTATGACCATGAAAATGAGGACAGAGACCTTGAGCTGAACTCTGTACTAATTGGGGGAGCCATTGGAAAGAACAGCTTAATATGTGTTGCTTAGCAAACGAGCTGCTGTTACTGTCTTTTGGGCTTACTGTAGAGAATGAAGTCACACTTTTGCTTGCTGTTCATTACATTGCATGTCTCTCAATTTCCAAGGCTGGTTGCCTCCAAATCTTCCTTGAAGAATGCAAACTCTTACTAACCTTTTCTGTGCAGATACTTGCAGAATATTTTTATCTGGGGGATGTGGAAGCTGCCTGGCTGCTTGTACAAAACTGTGGTCTTAAGTTTGTTACTATTGTAACTAATTCAGAACAGTTTAGTTAGACATTAAGATTACCTGTGCTGTGTTTGGAAGGATCATTTTCCCATCCTTTATTTGAACGCACAGGAGGTAGTTAAAAATAGTGGAACATATTCCATATAACTTTATTGGAAGAAAAAAAAAGAGGAATTTATCCTATTTTTAACTTCATATTTGTTAAATACATGGATTCTTATTTAATGTGAGTCTTCTAATGTTATCATAGACTCATAGAGAGGTTTGGGTTGGAAGGGACCTTAAAGATCATCTAGTTCCACCCCCCCTGCCATGGGCAGGGACACCTTCCACTAGCCCAGGTTGCCCAAAGCCCCGTCCAGCCTGGCCTGGAACACTGCCAGGGAGGGGGCAGCCACAGCTTCTCTGGGAAACCTGTGCCAGTGTCTCACCATCCTCACAGTGAAGAATTTCTTCCCTATATCTAATCTAAATCAACCCTCTTCCAGCCTAAAACCACTGCCCCTCGTGCTGTCACTACACTCCCTGATAAAGAGTCCCTCCCCATCTTTCCTGTGGCCCCTTTAAGTACTGGAAGGCCACTATAAGGGCTCCCCAGAGCCTTCTCTTCTCCATGCTCAACAACCCCAACTCAGCCTGTTCTCATAAGGGAGGTGCTCCAGCCCCGTGATCATCTTCATGGCCTCCTCTGGACGTGCTCAGGCAGGTCCGTGTCCTTATGTTGGGGGCCCCAGAGCTGGACACAGCACTGCAAGTGGGGTCTCACAAGAGCAGAGTACGGGGGGAGAATCCCCTCCCTGTGCCTGATGGTCACACTTCTCTTGGTGCAGCCCAGGATAGGGTTGGCTTTCTGTGCTGCAATCGCACATTGTTGGCTCATAGTCAGTTTTCCATCCATCATTGCCCTCAACTCCTCCTCCTCGGGGCAGCTCTCATTCTCTTCACCCCTCGGCCTGTAGTGATTCTAGGGATTGCCCCGACCCATGTGCAGGGACCTGGCGTTTGGCCTTGTTGAACTTCATGATGTTTGCAAGGACCCATCCCTCCAGCCTGTCCAGGTCCCTCTGGATGGCACATCCCTTCCCTCCAGTGTGTTGACACAGCTTGATGTCATCAGTGAACTTGCTGAGGGTGCACTCAATCCCACTGTTCATGTCACCAACAAAGATGTCAAACAGCACTGGTCCCAACACCAGCCCCTGAGGAGCACCATTTGTCACTGCTCTCCACTTGGACATTGAGCCATTGTCCACAACTCTTTGAGTGCAACCAGCCAGCCAGTTCCTTATCCACTGAGTTGAGTGGTCCATCCATCAAATCCACATCTCTCCAGTTTAGAGACAAGAATGTCACGTGGGACAGTGTCAAATGCTTTGCACTAATCCAGGTAGATGATGTCAGTTGCTTTTCCCTTGTCCACCAGCACTATAACCCCATTGTAGAAGGCCACCAAATTCATCATGTCACTTCTTCCTTTCTCTCCTTGCTTAAAAACAAGTCCAGTGTTAAGGTTTTCTGTGCTTTCCTCGATTGAGAAGCATTGAGTGTTACTAGTCTGAAATGCAAGAAATAAAACAATACAAAAATGCTGTGCTGGTATTCAAAAGCATCTGACTACAGTTGTGTATGTCAGGATAGGATAGCGTTCAAGTGTAAGTCAACTACACTTATTCTTCTGTTCTCGGCAGAGGTTCAAGTATTTGTGTTTCCAGACATCACAAAACAATTAAAATCACTGAAGTGTATTTATAAGCATCTGCTTCAGTGATGTTAATTTAACCCAGTTGAGCCAGATTTACAGATGCTAGGTTGTGAAGGGAAAAGACTGAAATAAAGGAAATGCAAGTCATGTAGAGGCTTCCCTTCATCTGTGTGTCAGGTGTCTTAGCCTGTCTTAATACACCCTGTTCTTCCTAATCCATTTATGTCCCTGGACAGAGTGAAGTGCCAGTTCTCTTGATTTCCAAAAGTTGGACACTATTGCCTTCATAGCTTGGGAATCTTGACTGTTGTACAGTTAATACTGTGGATTGTTCCTGTTACAGCAACTAAAATTTCTCAAGATATATATTGGTAGATTAGCCTTCATGCTTAGATTATGACTTGAGTCAGCAATAAACTGGGATTACCAGCAACAGTGATTCAGGGAAGGTGATACTGCACTGTAGTGATTGTTATTAAGAAGATTTAAGGTGGGGGTTTTGGTCTGTGTGCTGAGTTCATTAATATCTGAAATTTAATTGTTTCAGTGTTTGACGCAACCACAAATACAGACCAACTAATTAGGAAGATAATGTTTGCAAAATAGAGATGAGGTTTGAAGAATTTGTGTGTGTGTGTTTGGGTTTTGGCTTTCGGTTTTTTGTTAGGAAAGGGAAGTGTAATCTAAGTGATGTATTTTGCCTTATAAAAAAGGGACATCTCTTCTAGTCCAAGCAACTGACTGAACCAAAGCTCAAAAAAGATTGTTAGCTATTTCACATGTCTCTTATTGGAAATTAAATGTATTTGACTATCTCAATTACTTCAACTTGTGTCTTCCAAAGACACTTCCATTTTTTTCCATCAACTTCATACACACAGTGCAGTTACATTAAGTGGATATATTTCTCTGCTTGTAGAAGGTAACTAGATATAATGCATTGACATGCTAATGGAAAGAGGCTTTTTTTCAAACATATTGGTAGCAGAAGCGTGCAAACACATCTGTAGTGCTGATAGATGATCAAGATGTAAAAGGAATGTTTGAAGATAAAGCCATAGGAGAAGTTTAATGAATCCTTATTATCCCTGTTTTCTTTTTGGCAGAGCTGATGGAGTTACTTACACGAGAACCTCTTTTCCCTGAAATTGTATCTGAGAAATAATGTCAAATTCAAGTGTTGTTAGAAGAGAGTTTAAAATAAGTGAACAGCAATAAATTGCCAGAATAAGAGGGTGTTCTGCGTTAAGATCTAGGAGAGGTTGCATGTAGACACTGTTGAATTCCCAATTACTTTTTTCTACCTCTTGAAATATCAGATTTTAAGCAAAGTATTTTTCACACAGTGTATAACCTATGTTATGGAATTTCATTCCTACTACCTGTTTTTAGATTTTAAAAATGTAAATCTTCGACAGTAACAGGACTTGTTGTAGAAAAAAGGACCCATTGAAAGCTATTAACTGTAACAATAGTTTTAACCTCTGAATCAGGAGTTTGTTTTTCTGCAGATCGCTGGACCATGTACAGGAGAAAGTATTTATCTTTTCTTGCCCTGTTCTTGTACTCTTTCCCTGGGCATTCAGTACTGCCAAAAATAGATTCTCAGATAAATAGCTCATAGACTGAACGAAGATGACTTTTTTGTATGTTTTAATGTACTCATTGCTCCTTGAGAGAGTGCATGTCCTTGAAAAAGTGTCTTAACGTTCACTGTTGATTTTTTTGTATGAACAGTTTGTAAGTGACTTTCAGACATTCTTTAGTTGTAGGTCATAATGGAGAAGTAGAGTTGAGGACATGTGGCATAATGGTGGTTGTTTTCTTAAAGCCACAAATCACAGTGTAATGAACTTTTAAGTACTGAAATGCATATAGCAAAGTGTTGATGAGATAAAGAAATTAATATGACAAATAATAATTATTAATGTTCTGCTCTTCAGTTGTCTCATCAATTGTTGTTAAAGTTTTCAATGATGCTTTTAAAGATCTTTCCTGATAGCCTAATTATAAGTTTTATGAATAATCTATTTTTCCACTTTTATTTTGGAAGGCCACATCTGTCCCAAACTTTTCCTACATGGGAGCACGGTTGTGTAACTATCTATCTCACCATCTAACCATTAGTCCACAAAGTGGGAACTTCCGACAGTTGTTACTTCAAAGGTCAGTATCAGTATGTCATTTTAAGTCTGACTTTTTCAGGTTACATGTCTTCGTATTTCGTATGTAACTCTTAACCTCATGTGAAAAGACATATATATTTAAAAAAAGAAGTTTAGACTGAGGATTATTGAAGAGCACAGGTACTGGATATCAAACATGTATGGTTTTAAATATGAAAATAGGACTCTCTTTGAAGTTCTGTAGGATCTTTTGAACTAAGTACCTTAGAGTGATCTAAAATTACATGGTAAATTTGAAAGCTAGTCAACTTTAAAAAGTACTGAATGTACATATATGTACTGTACTTGTCCATTGTTAGGACTTACTTCGTTGTGGTTTTTTCTTTTACTTACTTTTCTGGCTGGAGTTGCTGTATAAGGTTCATTCACTGGTCAGCTAACGTATGAAGTAGGTGCATAAAATCCAGAAACATAAATTTCTTCAGCTTTCAGTTACTACAGAATTCTCTTGGTTTATGGTTTAATCATGATTAGACTTTGCAGTTCATGAAAATGCAGCATTTCTTAAATAGGTATACTTCCTTTCAAATCTTACCGCATGATATTTGAAGTAGTAGTACACTTTAATACTTCAGAATTCTTTCAGAATTAGCCTTTTTTTTCTCTAAGGATTTCTGGATTTCTAAGCTTCAGGCTTCCTTCTTATTTTGAAAGTTTCACTTTGTCCACCTATGTTTAGGAGTAAAAGCATGATAAACCTTAACTGCAGTGTATTCTGATGATCTTTTATCAAGAGTGGTACCTTATGGAGAAGCTGAAAATACTTATTTTTTCCCGTTCTCCCAAAGCAGATGAGCCTTTTTGCCTTCAAAATTACCACTCTTCTGGTTTTTTAACTATGCATATTACTTGAACATGAAGGGAATCCCTGTTAATGTTGGATTATCTGGTTCCTTGTTTTTAAAGCCAAACCAATAGATAAAATTCCTTTTAGTACTCTAAAGCCATGAATTTAAAGTTGCTTATATTTTTATTGCTAATATGGAATAAACAGCCTAACAATATGACCACAGAGACATCCTCTTTCTGTTTCTCAGCCCAGATTTCTACCTTGAATTTTGTATTTCAGCTCCTTAGATTTTTCAGTCTCTCTGGTGTTTCTTAATCCATTACATAACCATTGACAATATATTAGAAGTTGTCTGGCTTTTCTTTTATTTCAAATATTTTTTTAATTATGTTTTTGACCTGCTATGTAAACTTCTGTATTTTTGGCGCAGTTGTTGAATACTAGAAAAATTACCTCACTGCCAGGTTATCTTAAGCCTCAGTTATCTGTATTTATATCTAAATTATAGAATCATAGACTCATAGAATGGTTTGGGTTGGAAGGGACCTTAAAGACCATCTAGTTCCAACCCCCCAGCCATGTGCAGGGACACCTTCCACTAGACCAGGTTGCTCAAAGCCCCGTCCAGCCTGGCCTGGAACACTGCCAGGGAGGGGGCAGCCACAGCTGCTCTGGGAAACCTGTGCCAGTGTCTCACCACCCCCACAGTGAAGAATTTCTTCCCTATATCTAATCTAAATCTACTGTCCTTCAGCTTAAAACCACTGCCCCTCATGTTGTCACTATACTCCCTGATAAAGAGTCCCTCCCCATCTTTCCTGTAGCCCCTTTAAGTACTGGAAGGCCACTATAAGGTCTCCCCAGAGCCTTCTCTTCTCCAGGCTGAACAACCCCAACTCCCTCAGCCTGTCCTCATAGGGGAGGTGTTCCAGCCAACTGATCATCTTCGTGGCCCCCTCTGCATGTGCTCAAGCAGGTCCATGTCCTTATGTTGGGGGCCCAGAGCTGGACACAGCACTGCAGGTGGGGTCTCATGAGAGCAGAATAGCAGGGGAGAATCCACTCCCTGTGCCTGCTGGTCACACTTCTCTTGGTGCAGCCCAGGATACAGCTGGCTTTCTGGGCACCAATCGCACATTGCTAGTTTGTAGTCAGTTTTCCATCCACCAATACTCCCAAGTCCTTCTCCTCAGGGCTACTCTCAATCCACTCATCACCCAGCCTGTATTTGTGCTTGGGATTGCCCTGACCCATGTGCAGGACCTTACATTTGGCCCTGTGGAGTTTTGAGAGGTTCATAGAGGCCTATTGCTATCCCTTCCCTCTAGAGTATCGACTGGACCACACAGCTTGCTGTCATGAATTATGCATCACTGTCACTTAAAATAGTGAGGGAAAGAATTTATCGAACAAGCCATCTAAGACAATGTGGGCAACACCCTGAATGAGGGAAAATGTCTTCCAGAGTATTTCTAGTTTATTGCTGTGGATGTTTGGCTGCCTGTGTTAAACTTTCTGGACTCTAATACATAAACTCTGTGCCTGACTTTTACAACTTTTACTTGTAATTTGCTCTGTTTCATTTTGCTTTCTTAGATATCTCAGTGCTTGAAAACATAATCATGTAATTGTATGTATTCATCCAAAAGGACACAAATCCACAGTGTCTTTGAAGTCCTCTCATTTCCTTCACAAATCATACTTCCCAGCTTTCAGCATTTAACAGTTTTAATGCAGTTCATAAGTTCTTAGCATTCTACTAATTAAGTAGCATGTTACATATGCCGGGATGTCTACAGGTTATATGGTTTTATTTTAATATTTACAGGTGTCGAACAGAGTATGAAAACAGAGATGAAGCTACCAAAGGAGATGAGACTACTCGAAAACAATTTCATGCCTTTGTTCTGTTCTTAGCTGAACTTTACCTTAACCTAGAGGTAAGAAGAAAGTTGCATGTCAGGTGGTTCTTCATTAATTTTTTTGTTGTGTTTAGGTAAACACTGAAATGGAATATAATTTGAGGTGCATTTCTAAAGGGAGAGGGGAATAAAGTAAAAGAACTTTAGAACAGTTTTATTGTAATATATGTCCAAGAAACAGAAACAAAAAAGGGATGAGATTGTTAGAAGTGTATAAAGATTTTAAAAAGAGTGTAAGAATTGATAAAATGAACCAACCATAAATCACCTTTGGAATTAAGCTTTTCATCTTTTGTTTTGATTGGCAAAACTCCCAGATGACTACACTTAACGAACATAGGTAATGTTACAACCTAACAGAAGCAGGTCAGGATCAATAACCCATGTAATTCAGTATTCAGCCACTAATAGGAGCTATTATCAAACCCTTCAGGAAGATCTGGAAATGCTCAAAATGAGCAATTAAAAATGCAGACTTTTAAAGATACTTCATCTGGAGGTTGAGTCCTTGGTTTATGCATGAAGCTTGAAATTTTGTATTTTAAATTGGGTTTTCATATCTGGTATGTACAGAAGTGTGTATGTACATGTAAAACTTCTTTGACTCTTGTGAGTTCAGTAAGTTCACTAACTGCTGTAGTGTACTTAAAAACATATTTTTGACTGGATTATTGCAATGGTTCAATTTAAGCAAACACTATAAAGTGCTAGACATGCATTGTTATGTAGATATAATAATTGTAAAGATCTTACTACTCAAAGTCTGTGTTCTAAAACAAGTAGTTTTTTACAGTATTTGGCATATTCTTCTAAATAAAGAGCTCAACTGTGTTGATCACAAACCAAATCATACAGCATTCAAAAGAGAAAATGTGACTAAATTTCTAAAACTCTTAGATTTTTTTTAATTTATATTTTGCAGATTAAAGGAACAAAGGGACAAGTAATGCGAGCAGAAATCCTTCAGGAAGGCCTTCGGGAATTATTAAACGCTCTTTTCTCTAATCCTGTGGACAGTAATTTGATATGTGCAGTGAAACTGCTGAAGGTGAGACAGTAGTTTTCAAAGGAAAAAAAATAACCAGTTTTTTTAACCTTCCTGCCTTTGGGAGGAGTGGGGGAAACTGCAAATGAGGAAGTGTTTATAGGGTTTTATCCATTACATCAGCAGCAGAGTAAGCTGTACTTTTCCTTAGTACCATTATGAAATTGATCCAACAAAAAAGTAATGTACTACTCTAAAAGTAGTATGTGAGACCATTTACGTACATATACTGAAGCCATGGTGCAAAGGAATAAGCAGTCCATTCAGGTCTCCTTTTGCTGCTTCTGGTGTGGGAGAAAACTAACCAACTTGAATGAATTGTGAGGTTTGGACATGGTGTTTGTTCTGAAGGACAACTTCTTGCAGCAAAAGGTTCTTGATCTCAGTTATTTCATACTTTATTGTCTGCATCATTACTACTGTAGAAAAATATGTATTTCTCTTTCATAATGAAAAACTTCTTTGCTCTTAAGTTTTACTTTCTCTTTGAAAAATTGTTAGCCTCTGTGCAGGGAGAAACTTATCTTCACTAGTCACAGTTATACTCGTAGTTGGGAACACAGATTATTTTAGGAGTGAAGGTTTAAAACTAAGCAGTATTTTTCTGGTTTGTTTCTGTTTTTTTGTGGTTGGTTGGTTTGTTTTCCCTCATTCTTCCCACTTCCTCCCACTCCACTATTTTTAAGACTCTTTTACCTTGAATTCCAGTTCTGGCAGCTTCTTTTGATATGGTAAATAGGGAACAGAGAAGAGGTTTTACATCTTCCAACTTCCCTTTATTTGAAGTCTGGATATTTCAGCAGGTTGCTTTATAGCAACTGTGAAGTTGTGTTCAATGAGCACATTCACTCCTGTGGTCAGTCCTTATGTTGGCAGTGCTTCCCTGAGGCAAGGTCCACTGAAGGACCTTTCAGAAAGGGAGTACACAAATCAGGAAAGTTTCCAGGACTGCTGTTCTGCTGTTTTTTATAATCATTCTCCAAAGAAGATAGAGGTATCACTGTTTCTGTGGATATTCTTGGAATACTTATTGTCTTCACAGTGTCCATTCTAAAATAAGACAGCGATCTAAATTATTTTGTCATGTTGATCAATCTAAAAGGTGTTACAAAACAGATGGGGTTTTTTTTGAATGCAAATGTTTTCCGATGTCTTACAGTATGTTCAAATGTCGGAGTATATCTATAGCTACATTGGGCTACCTCATGAATCCTTGGTTTCACTACTGAAGTAATAAATGTCTCCTGTTGTCTCTTCCATTTAATATAGTGATAGATACAGGTTCTTCATCTGTTTTCTTTGCAGTATGTTTATTTTTAATTAAATCTTCTTGGTGCTGTTATCTAATCATCTAGGATAAAGGTAGGACTGCCGTACAAAACTGGGAATACCAAACAAGTGCTGACTAAGATGCTTGCTTTTGTGTTTGCATTTTCTACCTTTGTATCATCGGGTGCCATTCCAAGCATCTTGGATCATGTACTATTTATGCTGAGTAGATCAGGAATTGCTATTGACTGATCATAATAGCAAACTACTTTTTTCTGAATTAATTCCTGCTGTGCAGTGAAGTACCTATTCTTGACAAAAGCAGTTCTAGACTGCTGCTAAAGCTTTCTCAGCAGCAGCTTCAGCCTCTCAGATTTTATGTATTAAAATTCAGGCTGGCTTGGTCACGTAATTCTTGACTCCTCATATATACCCAGATTAAATTCTCTGGTATGTCAGATGCTAGCTAAGTTAACTGAAGTGTTTCTAAAGTTTATTAAACTATTTGTTAGGCATGCTGGTGGCATCGTCTGCAAAAATAAGGTCTCTTTTTTTGTAGCATGTACTTAAGTAAGATCTGACAGATGTCACTGAAGAGTTGTTTCAAAATCATATTTCAAGACTGAAAGGTGAGAAGTGGCTGTGAACTTCTACGTAACAAAAACTGGACACAGAGCTACCATACTTTCTGCAGTCTAAAATAAACGATTTACAAAGTCTGTTACATCTTAAAATCTTAAAGTCTGTTAAATGTTATTCTTAAATAGCAAAAAGATGTAGGTACTTGGGAGCTTCAGCCCTTAGGTAGTCACACAGTGTATCTAAATGTTATGAATTGTTACAGAATCTCTTCTACTGACAGTTTATTAAAGTTTTGTAATTGTCTTTAAAAACAAAACAAACAAACAAAAACAAACAAAAAAAAAAAAAAAAAAAAAAACACCTCAAACTAATCCCTTGTCTTTAGTTGACAGGCTCAGTTTTAGAAGATGCCTGGAAAGAAAAAGGAAAGAATGATATGGAGGAGATGATTCAGAGAATTGAAAATGTTGTATTGGATGCAAACTGTAGCAGGTGAGAAGATAAATTTATCTGTCTTAAAAATCTTCAGAACAGTGAACATATCCAAAACATTATCTTTAGAAGTTCTGTTTATGAAAAGTAAGGTGATATTTGAGTCACTTCCCATGTTAAAAGAAAAGTGTTTTTCAGTTAAAGAGGTTTTGAGGGTGGTTTGTTTTGTTTTTTTCACTTTTTTATATTTTATCTTTTAATACAGATGCATGTTCTGCATTAATTTATTGGGGGTTTTTAGCCTTTTAGGTCTTAATCTTCTGTAAGTGCTTTAGGCTCTAAGAGCAAGTACACAAAGAGACAATAGTGACATTATCTCATAGTTTATACTTTTAAACCTGAATTTAACAGTATTAAATATGTAATAGTATTAAATGTATACAAATCATTATAAATGTAAAAGCAAAATGGAATATTCTTTGTGGCGGTTTGTTTTTTCTGGAGAGCATTCCTTTTTGGCAAGGATCTTACTGCAGTCTGGAAGAAAATGAGAGGTTGGCTAATGTATTCTGCTTCTCAGTTTGCAATCAACTGATTGCATGAGGTTGTCTGATACTTCTGTACTTCATTCTCAGCTTCTTGCAAATTTAGTAAAAACCTATAGAAAGGGTTCAGACACTGTGACCTGATCTCTTGCCATACAGGAGGAGGCCAACAGGTAGCTCATAGCATCTGTGGGTTGTAATTGAGCTGCCCCCAGGGATGATGTGGAAAATTTTCCTTCAAAAACCAGAGAAAATTGGTAGTGCAAACTGAGGCTTCAAAGACACAGAAGCACAAACTTATTTTAATAGAGAAAACAACTGAAGATTTTATTTATTCCTTGATAAGACTCTTCTTCACGGACTTGCTTAAAAGAAGAAAGCAATTTCTCTTACTTTAAGGATGAAATGTGTGGTGGTATCCACTGTATTGGAGACATGTCTCTCTGTTGAACACAAAATTTAAGAGGGCTAAAGTTAGGAGCATAAATCAGATTATTAAAAAACAATTTGAAGGTCATCCCCTGTTTTCCCAGTACTGTCCTTTTCATCAGGAAAGGATTTGTTCCTCAACCTCTGCTGCAGGTTTGGTATCTTGATAAAAACTGTAGCAATTTCAGTTTTGCACAGGCTTCTTCGTTTACCACAGAGGAGATGGAAAGAGTGAATATCTCATAATTGATACATAAAGCACCTAGACTTGCAGGGGAAAAAAATAACCAAAATTATCTGCAGAATGGACCAATTTTTATCTGTTTGAAGCTTTTTGGGGACAATTTAACTTAATATTTGTAAAATAAGAGAAGCCCAATATCTTGCTTAGCACAAAACATTGTAACTTTTGTGGTGCTTCTCTTTATTTCAGAGACGTGAAACATACGCTTCTGAAACTAGTAGAGCTGCGATCAAGTAACTGGGGTAGAGTTCATGGAACTTCTCCACATACAGAAGCTACCCCTGAAAATGACCCAAACTATTTTATGGTAAGAATTTACAGACACTTCAGTTCCTTAATTTAATGTGAATTTAATTTGATTCATAGGTAATCATATTGCTGAAAACTACAAACAGCTGTGTCTCTTGAATGCATATAATTTTCTGTATAACTTTATTCTCAGAATGAGCCAACATTTTACACTTCTGATGGTGTTCCTTTCACTGCAGCAGATCCAGGTACGTCACATGCTTAGTGTAACTGCCTTCTCAGTGTTCTTTAAAAAGTTGTTCTTCAACATCTTAAACTTGTACAACTTAAAAAACCAAAATTATATCTGAATGCCCAGGTTTGTGTCACACGTGCCTTATTCTGCATTAAAAGAAGGTAAATACTTCAAATGCAGAATATGTATTTCAGTTAAAGTGGTTCAGAAGAATTTGTGCCATAGTCCTCAGCACTCGGTGTTTCCAGTAACCCAGAAATCTTTAAGGCTTCTTTTGCTTCTCTATTGTCAGTTACAAAAGGGTTTGTTTCTTCCTTGGTTTCCTTGTTTTCTGTCATCTGAGCACAATGTGCCATGACATCATTTGAGGTAAAGACATCTGTGACTACAGTTCTCTGGGAAGTTCAGTATAATTCTTAGAGGTCAATTGATGTCCTGAGAAAACAATGTAGCAGGATTTTTTTTCTATAATATGTTTCATGCCATTTATGGTTTTATTAAATAGGCTATTTTCAAACTGTATAGATGTATGTTAATTCAAAGGGCTAGTCTTATTCAGTCTCTTTCACTCTGCCAGATTACCAAGAAAAATACCAAGAGCTGCTTGAAAGAGAGGATTTGTTTCCAGATTATGAAGAAAATGGAACAGACCTATCAGGACCTGGAGATCTGTATGTTTTCTTCTTGAGTGATAGTTTTTTTAATACTAGTTATTTTTACTGCAGACTTAGGAATCCAATCCTGACCAAAATGAATCTAAATAATATAATGATTATTTAGCTGTACAATGGAAGTTATGTATTTGTTTGACTGTAAGCTGGTTTGTAATCACACAAGTGTGAAATACATTTTATATTTATGCAGCTGAGTAAGGTAATTAAATTATGAACATGTACAAACAACTCTCTTCAGTATTTAAAAAAAAAAAATTGCAAGCAGAGTGAAGCACCAGACGTTTCAAGTGTTCATAGTGGGGAAACCTGAATTCATTTGACTGATGCACATACACATCCCAGCTAGAGACAATTACAAAATTTTCAGAGTCTTTCTAAGAGAGGAGGTTGTTAAGTTTCTCTCCTCAGGATAAGTAGTATTCCCTCAATTAAATGGCATAGAACAGGAAAAGCAACCTTAATGGCAAAGGGGGAAGCAATATATGGGCATGTAGTCTGACTTTCTGACACCAGTTTATAAGAATTCAATAGGAAACCAGTAAAAGAAATGTTGTCTAAAATAAATTGCTCTGAGCTTTGTACCCACCTTGAAGGAGGACTTTCAGATCATGATTTGATAGCTAAGAACATTTTCAGTGTTGTGTTTATGTGTGATTACAGTGCTGGTCTAGATCAATATTTTTGTTAGTAAATTAGAAAACTTTTAGCTCATGCCTGGCTGAGGGGGGTGGCAAGAATTTTGAAAAATAAATCAGAGATGTCATGAGATATCAACAAGTTCATACCAAGGGGAGAAAAAGACCCATGTGAACCTCTTTAGGAGATTGAATTAAATGGAGCAAAATGGAGACAGCCAGCCATTAAAAAACCCAGCAAATCCAAAGAGTGCCATGTGGAAGACTGGAGTCAACCTTCTTGCAAGGTGACTGTGGAACCTCCTTTGTTGAAGGCTTAAGAAAAGCTTAGACAAATGTATGCTGATCCTCTTGTCAGCTATTTCTCATGACTGACATCAGTTACTCAAGTTACTTCCCAATATCTGTGGGGAGAAAGCATGCTGAAGTGATCCCCATCACTTCCCAGCTTTATTTTGAAACTCTAGTCTCCACTACATGCAATACTTACTATCATTAATGGGATCCAGACTTTTCTATGGCCTAAATAAGACAGATGTTTTCCAAAAGACTGGTTACTATATAATAGAAGGTAATATAATGCAGGTACAGTTGGGAGATGAATAAAGATTGCCTTCTTTCATATAACAACAAATAGGAATGCAGGTTTTCTATACAAATATATTCTTTGAGTAGTTTGCATCCAAGACAGTTGATGAACCACAAATTATGCCAATATGATGCTAATTACGTTTTTTGCAAATATATCCATACAGATGCATTATTAAATTTTGGGAAGCTTGGATTGTATTATTGTATTTTCTATCATCTCAGGTACTATTTCTGTCTTTTAAACTGGACAGAATAAGATGATCTAAAATGGTGACAAACACTGTAGCTATTTTTATATATCTGTGCTGCTTTGAGGTTTCTGTTTTGTTTTCCTAAAACTCATTATTTTTTTCTGATATTTATAAAGCTCTTGTTTTATTCTTGATATCTACATAAATGTTTCTGAAAATCTGTACATAAACTTAACATCTTTGGTGATTTTTTTTTTTAAAGGTATTTTGATGACATCGACGATGAGATGGATCCAGAAATTGAAGAAGCATATGAAAAATTCTGTCTAGAATCTGAACATAAGAGAAAACAGTGAGATGTTATACTTAATGTTAGTTTTTGAAGCCAGTTTAGGCATGGTTAGAATACAGGGGGACACAATGTTTGTACCAAAATAAGGAACTTGAGTGTCTGAAAGTACTAAAGCTATACAATTTCCATTTTGTTTAACAGAATCTGCCAAAAATTGTAAACTTATACCCTGTAACTTAAAATGTCGTGTATATATCATAGTTTATTTTATGTACAGGTATATGAACAATGTTTTGGCTGCAATTAAAATTATTTAAAAATTAATCATAATTGAAATTAAAATTTAATGGGGAACTGTCCCATAAAATTTCCTTTGAGGGACAAAAGGGAAGAATAATTTGATCTAAATTTAATTGCTTGCTTGCTTGTTTTGGTTTATATTGGAACTTACTCATCCTTTTTACCATATACAAGATATCAAGATACCTGGAGTTTGTTTTTTGTTTTTTGGTTTGGGTTTTTTTTTTTTTTGCTAAGGAGAGTATGGTCCAGACAGTGATAGGAATTTTTCTTTTCTGTAGATCCCAAGTGAGGGTCCGGACTTCTTTTCTGGAATAAATATGTTGTATGTTGATATGTGAAAAAACAAGCAGTATTTCAGAATTGGTGTGCTTTCAAGATCTTTGGTTCATATAAGCTTATTTTCAAATTCTACAAGCAAAAACTATCCTTTAAGTTGTTGTGTTCTTCAAGAGTATATGAATAGTTATGTTTAATCCATGCTTCTCAAGGGTATGTGCAGTGCTTGAGGTTTGGGGATTTTTTTGGATTTGTTTTTTTAATGTACCTAACATGTCTAACCTTCCAGCAACCCTTGTAACTTTCTCCGTTCTTCTAATTTTATGTAGTTTAATTTTGTAGTTGGTGTAAATTCATGTATTTCATAAATGTTAACATTCTGAAGCCAACTGCTCTATTTTGACCCTATATAATCATTCTAGTTTTCCTAGATTACTCCATTGTTGTTGCCAAACTCAGTTGTACTGTTAACTGTTACTGGTTAGACTGAGTAGAACTCCTTACCAAAAACAATTGGAACTATTTCCCAAAAGTTACTTACTATAAAGAACGCGTTGTAAATATGCATGTAAATAATTCTGTTAATATTTCACTGTTACTTGTTTGGTTAAATAACTTGTGCATCTGCTAATAAGAGTGACTGTTTTCTGGATGTTTATTTAACATACTTACTTAGGTTGGAGTTTTGGAAAATAAAATTTAACTAGCTTTGTTTCCTTTGGTATAATTTCACTACCTTGTCTCTTTGCTTTAAAAAAAAAAATAATTTTTGGTCCTTCTATCTACCCTTCATTTAACACTCCTCTTTTTTTTTTCTTTACACAGTTGCAGGGAGTATTACCTTTTAATGCTCACTGGAAAAATAAAATTTATCAAAGGACAGTATGATCATAAGAACTCTATTAGCAGTTCAAAGTCTCTAGACTAAAATTCAGAAATTAGAAAAGTGAAAATCAGATTTTCACACACACATTCTCTAACGTTAGGCATATTATTCATACAAAACTTGTAATCCAAATACAGGTCAGACTTCCTGCTGACTTTACAAGCAGGTGTCTTGTGGAAAACATATTTACTCAAAGTCCCAAGGACGAAGCATTCATATATGCATTATAGTAAGGTAATAGTGTCTTCAAGGTATTCCACTTTACCTGGTTTAGTTTTCCGTGTTTTGTAGTGTGTCTTTTTTTTCTGTAAAGTAGCTGTCAGACTCCAGATGTATATTCTGTCAGCTTGTGGAGACAGTATTCTTACATGTAGGTAAGAAATATGCTAACTTCTGTACAAAAATGTTGGGAACTAGTAATTGTATATATGAAGTAATTCAGATCAAGGTTTGCCAAAATAAGCTTTGTCCTTTGCCTTCTCCATACTGAGAAGTCATAAATTGAGACTTTTATTCAAAGTAGTGGAGTAGTTTGTGGTCCCCTGTATGTACACAGCTTTGTAAGAGCTTTCAGCTCTGCAGTAAGGAAAAAATGGTTTTAACTCTGTCCTACTAAGTAGGACAGGATAATCGTTGCCTTATACATCTTTCCTGTTTGTCTTAAATCTCAGAGGAGTCTCATACAAATCAGTGATGGTGGAATGAGATGTGAGAGAACAAAAGCAAGCAGCAGGTTTTGCACCATCGTGATGAACATTTGCTGCTTGTCCGCCTGCTTTTAACTTAACAGTAGTTTTGTGTATGATAGTCTTGAGAGGTTTAAAAATTATTTCATCTGATTTTTAGCATTTACAAATTTCAAGTGCACTGTGTAGAAATGTCTCATCTACAAGTTTCTGAATGATACCTTCCAGATAAACAACCCTTTAAAAAGATTTACTTTCTTTGTGACATAACGGTGCAGCACAGAAGCATGGAAAAGAAACTTGGGGGGAAAAGTGAAGCAAACTTCTTCGGCACTGGTTCTGAAAAACATACTTTGCATATGAATTCAAGCACATGACCAAGCTTCACACATCAGAAAAAGTATGCACAGTATTTGCCATTCTTGACAGAACAATTGTGATATAACAAAAATGTTTAGTGTTTGAAAATCGCACTTTGCTTAATTTCAAACTGGGCTGCAATAGCTGGGATTTTTTTTAAAATAGAACATTTAGTGATGGCACTGAGTATTAGTGGTGTTACTGATTTGTAACATTTTTATTTCTCTCGGGGACAGTACTTCCTTATCACGTTTTGCTTTTCCTTCCCACAGCACAGAACTCATTCAATTATTGTTAGCTCAGGTTCACAACTTCTCTCTGACTGAATTATAGTTCTAATCACCCAGTTTATGCCTATGGATCCTAATAGTTGATACAGGAACATAAAATGATATTCCAGCTAAAAGTCAGGGGAGATACTGCACTGAGCTGCTGAATTGCCACCTCTACTTCAGCCTATGTGACCCCCTTCCACAGTTCCTACACTGACAGTTCTAGCCATAGCAGTGAAGTTGCCAGCAAAATACTATGCATCATCCATAAATAATAAAAACTACTAAGTGATTCATAATTTAAATACATACTTGCTTCAGGCAAGTACTATGCAGAATAATACTTATTTAAAAGTGTATTGCAAGTAGAACCGGATTTCTTTTGATGTGTGGCTGTGACGGCAGCCAATTGGCTGAATGTTACTCTGTACTTTACTGAGAAAGTAGTTGTAGAGAATGGAAAGGCGTATGGAATGCACTTCCTATGTGATTGCATACTGATCTGAGAAACCTGCACCTCCACAGGTAAGAACAACTGTTACAGCCAGATGAGACCACATGATCTAGTGTGGCCTGTATAGCAAAGGCTCTTAAATTACAGTTAGTGCTTTTAGCAGGAATTGTAATAAATTGTCACTTATCTGTAAATTGTCAATCTGTTTTCCCAAAATCTGGGTTCTTTTACCCTGTATGCCATGAGCTGAAAAACAGTCGGGATATTTGTTTAATCTCTATCTATGCAGAGATGGGTGCTGAGTGGTAATTCCACTAAGCCAGCACACGGCACGCAGGCAAGTGACAGACACTCCAAACTGGGTGATGACCACTGGTTAGTTTCTTACCACTTTGTCCCTCATTGGTTAACAACATGCCTCCTCTCGTTTTAAAGTTATGGTGTCCTTTTATTATTCTGTGCAAATTCAAAGGGTGGGGGGGTCTTATCAGAGTAGGGGGCTTCTCATCAAGAAGCGTGATTTTCACATTAAAATGAGCAAAATTCATCTAAAGAACACAGCTTGGGCAGCCTAAAGGCTGGTATCTCTGAGCACCCGACCAAGTGAGGTTTCCTTGTTCCTCCATTCAACGTTCTGTCCTTTTATATCTGTTCTGCAAGACTCTACTGTCTTTGAGCCTATTACATCCTCCCAAGGCCTTGTCCTGTGGAATGTTTCTTTTTGGTTTTGCTTTCATCAATTCCACTTATAACAGCTTTGATTAAACTGTAAATATGGGGGGATGGGCAGGCAGACACAACAGCATATATACCTTCCAGAAAGGCAACTGGGCATAATTACTAAATTGGCCTTTGTGAAACCAACCTTTCAGTCTATTCAGCTAGGGCTTCCACGACCCAGTTCCAAGTACAGAGATACCGGTTAGATTTCCTTGCCCTGCGAATGCGTGAACGTAAAGCAGCAGTCACAAGAGAATTATTTACCGGTAGTCTGTCCGCGGGCTCTGCCTTCCCGGCGCTGCCCGCCAGCCCTCCGCCTGCTTTCCCGGAGGAGCTGGGTGAGGAGGCGAGGGACGAGCTCCCTCCGGCGCAGCCGGGGCCGTCCTGCCTCGGGGCCGGGGAGGCGGTGGGGGCTGCGGGCACAGCTCTCGGGGTGGCCGCGCTCAGTGTCAGGGAGAGAGTTACAAAACGGGTATGTTTATTCCGGCGCCGGGTGCGTGGGGGATCGCTCCTCCAAAACACACGCACAGCAACAGCACATTTTACCAGAAATTTACAGTGTGGATACACATATTCACAGAGTTACACAATACAAACATACATATGCATAAGCAAGTCGGAGTTAGTTCAAAAGGCTGGTGTTCGCAGTTCTAAAAATGTTTATGACATCTTTGCGCCTGCATATTGCCTCCTCGTGGTCGCTTTAGGGGTCTTGAGGAGAGAAAATCATCATCTTCCTCACGTTGAGCTTCTCACGTTGGACTTCTCACCCCGTTCTTCGGAGCGCGGGCAGACTCTCCTAAATAGTTTCCTAAACCTTAAGAGTTGTCCTTACCGGCTCACTCCCTCTATCTTATCTAAAAGCATTAGCACTCTAGCTTCTATATTGTCTCTATATGGTTATCTGCACTCTGCAAGGACTAACTTGGTAGAACACATCTGTTTCACAAGGACATGTTTGTTACGGCACATCTTGACAACTGCTTTGTTTCCTTTGTTATGACAAATACCAGTCCCTGACAAGCTTAATCCTTGACAAACACCAGTCCTTGGTAAAGAGTTTCAAGGAAACAATCAAGGCAAACAATATTTAGAAATCATTATAAGACATTATAAGTAAATAAATTGCTGTAAGTAGTTAGTTCCCTGTATCAATTCCCCCCTTTTCTTTCTTCAAAGCAAATTCTTTTGCAGTAAAAAAATGTTTCATTATATTTCATTTCTATCTTTAAGGCCCATATTTGTTCAGTAAGCCTTTTCAGTTTACACCAAAAGATAAGATTTACTATCGTCAATATTGCCGTGACTATTAGTAATATCAATATATGTTCAAAACTTTGGCAGCTGACTGAGAATGGCCCACGAGCACATCCCACCAATAGTGTTCTCCATCTGACTTCACTCGTTCCATTACTTGATGTATCCTTTCTGCATCATGTTGAATAGTGATTAGAGTCTTTTGTCCACTTTTCCTGAACTTGTATCAATTCATTTAGATTTTTGTGATGTAGTAGTAGTTTCCTAACTAGGGCCAGATTCATTCCAATAAGGAGGGGTTGCCAATCTTGAATCACCTTATAACTAGATTGTAACAATTGCTAAGTGGTGACAGGAACAGTATAATTAAAATCATATTCTGTAAGACCAGTGAAACTGCAGATACAAATATTCAAATGGTTGCTTGTGTCCACTATAAGGTCATCTGCTTGTACAGAATCACATAGGGTTCTTAAGCAAACACATCCCATACCCATGTAAATTATTACAGTTTCTAGGGTTGCATTGGGATGTATTTCAAAATGACAAACAATTTGTTTGATGTCAAGACAGGTATCTTGAGCTTTGCGGGTGTTACCTTCACAAATAAATCCTTGCTATTCTCATGAAACACATGCCTCGACATCAATAGTTTGCCAGTTTTCTCCATTTTTCCTAGCCCTTACCCTGTGCTCTAAAGGATCAAGTACAGTTCTGTGATGATTTAATCCTAACGCAACAATTGGGTGTATATTATACACCAAGGCTATTGTTAGTAAAAAAGCTGTGACTGTGTTACAGAGTCAAAGGTAAAATTAATTAAATGCCACCAAGATTAGAATTTTCTTTCAAATTCAGTTGCATTATCCCAGACCACCTTTTGGATTTCTCTTGGCAGGGTCCTGTCCTCACCTTCCCTGATGACTGCAGCTGCTATTGACTGTATACGTAATTGAGCTTAGATACAGCTAAGTGCTACAGAAACATTAGTTTGGACTGCACCTAGTGCCTCAATAATCAGTTCGTTGTGTTTTTAATTTATCTCTTCCCATTTTGGTAATGCATCTGCCGTAAGCCATAGACTATTTCTTAAGGTTAAGAGGGAAGATCTTAGAGGGCACTGTATTTTGTTCAGGTCACTGGTTGCCATAGTAAGTTTGTTCATTATTATCTCAGTATCTATACTATTTAGAACTCTCAATCCTGTTCCTGTTGTACCAGTTATATCTCAGTCCTCATTTGGGGAGGAAATGTTTTTATGTAACCTTGTCATCCAGCCCACATGTGAACAATTTCAGGAACGATGAACAAGCTGGTTGAAGGACATGTCATTCTGCATCAATCAAACAGAATCACAGAATCATCTGCGTTGGAAAAGACCTTGAAGATCACCCAGTCCAACCATTAACCCAACATTAACAGTTCCCAACTACACCATATCCCTCAGCACTATGTTGACTCTACTCTTAAACACCTCCAGAGGTGGGGACTCCACCACTGCCCTGGGCAGCCCATTCAACACCCAACAACCCCTTCTGGAAAGAAATGCTTCCTAATATCCAGTCTAAACCTTCACTGGCACAACTTGAGGCCATTCCCTCTTGGCCTATCGCTTGTTACTTGGTTAAAGAGACTCATCCCCAGCTCTCTGCACCCTCCTTTCAGGGAGCTGTAGAGGGTGATGAGGTCTCCCCTCAGCCTCCTCTTCTCCAGACTAAACACCCCCAGTTCCCTCAGCCGCTCCTCGTACGACCTGTGCTCCAGACCCTGCACCAGCTCCGTTGCCCTTCTCTGGACACGCTCGAGTCATTCAATGTCCTTTTTGTAGGGAGGGGCCCAAAACTGAACACAGGAATCGAGGGGCGGCCTCCTCAGTGCCGAGTACAGGGGTCAGATCCCTTCCCTGTCCCTGCTGGCCACGCTATTGCTGACACAAGCCAGGATGCCATTGGCCTTCTTGGCCACCCGGGCACACTGCTGGCTCCTGTTCAGCTGGCTGTCAATCAACACCCCCAGGTCCCTCTCTGACTGGCAGCTCTCCAGCCACTCCTCCCCAAGCCTGTAGCACTGCTGGGGGTTGTTGTGGCCCAAGGGCAGCCCCCGGCATTTGCCCTCACTGAAACTCCTCCAGTTGGCCTCAGCCCATGGCTCCAGCCTGTCCAGGTCTCTCTGCAGAGCCTCCCTACCCTCGAGCACATCAACACTCCCACCCAACTGGGTGTCATCTGCAAACTGACTGAGGGTGCACTCGATCCCCTCGTCTAGATCATCAATAAAGATGTTAAACAGGAGTGGCCGCAAAACCCAGCCCTGGGGGAGACCACTCATGACCGACCTCCAACTGGATTTAACTCCGTCCACCACAACTCTTTGAGCCTGGCCATCCAGCCAGTTTTTTACCCAGCGAAGCGTGTGCCCATCCAAGCTGTGAGCGGCCAGTTTCTCCAGAAGAATGCTGTGGGAAATGGTGTCAAAGGCCTTACTGAAGTCAAGGTAAACAACATCCACAGCCTTTCCCTCATCCAGTAAGCAGGTCACTCTGTCACAGAAGGAGATCAGGTTTGTCAAGCAGGACCTGCCTTTCATAACCCCATGCTGACTGGGCCTGATCCCCTGGCTGCCCATTATATGACTTTTAATGGCACCCAAGATGACCTGCTCCATGACCTTCCCCAGTACCAAGGTCAGACTGACAGGTCTACAGTTTCATGGATCATCCTTTCTGACTCTCCTGTAGATGAGTGTCACATTTGCCACGCTCCAGTCCAATGGGACCTCCCCGGTTAGCCATGACTTCAGGTAAATCATGGACAGCGGCTTGGCAAGCACATCTGCCAACTCTTTCAGCACCCTTTGGTGTAACCCATCTGGTCCCACAGACTTGTGTGCACCCAAGTGGTGCAGCAGGTCTCTGACCAACTCCTCTTCAACTGTGCTGACCTCAATCTGCTTCCACTCCCCATCTCCCAGCTCATGAGTTTGGGTGTCCAGGGAACAGACAGTTCGTTAAACTGCCTGTTAAAGGCAAAGTAGGCGTTGAGCACCTCAGCCTTTTCCTCATCCTTAGTTACCGTGTTTCCCTCTGCATCCAGTAAAGGAGGGAGATTTTCCCTAATTGTCCTTTTGCTGTTAATGAATTTGTAGAAACATATTTTGTTATCCTTAACAGCTGTACCTAAGTTGAGCTCTAGCTGTGCTTTGGCTCTCCTAATGTTCTCCCTGCATAGCTTCACTACATCTTTATAGTCTTCATGACTGGCCCCCTCTTCCAATAGTTCAACTCGTTTAAGAGAGCGTATTGGATTAAATATTACTTGTTGTTGACCAACAGACTTAATTACATATGGTCCTGTTGGATACACATATATGGCCCCAATCACTCAATCTCTACATGACTTGATTCAGTAACCTGAGTCAGAGTAGTATAAACAGGAGGAGTGGTGGTTTCCTTCTGTGTTATATTAAATCTAAACTTGAAAGATATAGCTCGGTCCCCTAGTCCAGCTCCCCCTAAACAAACTGTGGATACTGGTTGGGCTACAGTAAAGGCATACCAACAAACATCGGCCACACATTGTTCTTGACCTATTTTGGGTCCCATTTTCCCACTGGAAATTTTCCGAATAGTAATATGGGTCGGGGGAGGTGGATCTTTTATACCACTTGCATTGAAAACCCTACAACCTATCTGGACATCCTTTCCTTTTTCAACCGTCCAGATATGGACTGAATTTATCTTTGCCCATTTATTTGGTCAGAATGTCATGCTGCCATGTATTACAACTGTTGCCAAATTCATTCCTAATAGGTTCTTTCCCATGATGCCCATATATCCAAAATAAGCATCTGTCCAAGGCCACTCCCAAGCATGCACTATGTTACAGTCAGCAGAGTCATAAGAACCCATATCATCGTTTTGGATGCAAAGCTTCAACGGTCCCATAGGTGTCGATACGCATCGTGGCTTAGGAGCTTTTTTCACTCTGGTGTGATATACCCACAAGATCTGTTCCTTAATCTTGATCACTGTATGGGATGTCAGCAGCACCTGGAAGGGGCCCTCCCACTTCGGTTCCAGAGGTGAATCTGTAAAGGATTTCACATACACATAATCACCAGGCTTAATATCATGCACTGTTCCATCAAGACCTTGGGCTCTGGTTCGCAAAACCAGTCTCTCTATTTCCTGTAATTGTTTCTGCAGGCTTATTACATGATCAGAAAATGTTTCATCTCCTATCTGAGTTGGTATTCCCGCTTGTACGATATAAGGCCTCCCATAAAGTATTTCAAAAGGGCCCAGCCTCTCTTTAGTTCTGGGTTTAGTTCTAACCCTCAGGAGTACCAAAAGTAATGATTGTGGCCAAGATAATCTGGCCTCCCACCCTAGTTTACAACCAGTATCTTAATTTTAAATGATTCATTTTTTCCACTTGACCACTCAGTTGTGGCCTATATGAGGTGTGTAATTGTCAATCTATTCCCAAGATCTTACTAACTGGCTGAATAATTTTTGTAATAAAATGCAGTCCTCTATCTGAAGAGATTGTTGCAGGAATCACAGGTCTCGGTACTATTTCTTGTAGTAGCACTTTAGCTACCTCCCTAGCTTTATTGGTTTGGCAAGGGAATGCTTCCAGCCAGCCTGAAAAGGTGCCCAATAGGACCAACAGATATCAGAACCCTCGTTTTCTAGGTAGTTCTGAGAAATCAGTTTGCCACTGTTGCCCTGGATAGTTTCCTTTCCCTATTTGTCCAAGTTGGGCTTTAGGGCTTGTTTTAGGATTATTCTGCAAACATATTTCACACTGCTGTGTCACTTGCTTAACAGTGGTGTAGAGGTTCCAGGCACCTTTACGCTGGTTCAAGCATTTATACAACGCTTCAGCTCCCCAGTGAGATTTTCTATGCTCTGCTATAACTATGGCCCACAATAATGCAAATGTGATTATTATTTTGCCTTGCGGAGTCTTTGCCCACCTACCCTGCTTATTTTCTCCACCTAAGTCTTCAACTTCTCTATTTCTTTCGTCTTCTATTTCTCTCTGGAATACTTGGGTTCGCAATCAATTTGTATTTTACCATCTGGGACCAAAGACTGCGCCTCTAATTCACCCCCTTCAGCCATGCTTTTGGCTTCATGATCCCCCATAGCATTACCCAGTTCTTGAGCAGTATCTCCTTTCTGATGAGACTTGCAATACATGATAGCCACCTTTATGGGTAGCTGCACTGCTACCAGGAGCCTAAGAATTTCTTCAGCAGGTTTTATATGTTTCCCTTGGGTAGATAGGAGTCCCCTTTCTTTCCATATGGCTCCATGGGAATGGACTGCCCCAAAAGCGTATTTGGAGTCCGTCCTTATATTAATCTTCTTGCTTTTGGCTAGATCCAGCACTTGGGTTAAAGCTATTATTTCTGCCTTTTGTGCCAAGGTATTTGGCGCCAGGGCTACAGATTCTGTTACCTGATGCATAGTGGGTACCACATACCCTGCTTTGCGGACGCCTTGTTGAACAAAGCTACTTCCATTTGTGTACCAGAAGTCTTCAGCATCTTTCAGCTGCTCCTCTTTTAGGTCAAGTTGGCTGGAATAGACTGCTTCAATTGTTTCCAGGCAATCATGTGATACTGGTTCTCCTGTGGTCCTTCTGAGGAAAGATGCTGGACTGACAATGTTAGTAACCACTATTTCCACATCATCCTGTTCCACCAGAATGCCTGATATTAAGGAATCTTTGTGGTGAGAGCCAGTACCCTCCTTTTACCTCTAATACTGTAGATACAGTTTGAGATATCAACACTGTAATCTTTTGGCCCAATGTAAATTTATGTGCTTCTTGAATATTTAGCACCAATATTGCTATCACTCTTAGGCAGCTAGTCCAACCTTTACTTACTTCATCAAGTTGTTTGGAGAACTATGCCACTGCCTTCTGTATGGTCCCAAGCTTTTGGCTAGGATTCCCAGGGCTATTCCCTGCTTCTCATGGGAGAACAGCCAGAATGGCTTTAGTAGTATCTGGTAACCTCAAGGCAGGGGCGTCCATTAGTTTCCTTTTCAGTTGCTGTAAAGCTCTTTCTGCTTCCCCATTCCGGGTGAGGTCCTTTGGATTAGATTTCAACAATTCATAGAGTGGCCTTACCAAGAGTCCATAGTTATATAAGCATAAGCAGCACCATCTAGTCATTTCTAAGAACATGCGGAGTTCTTTAGCTGTCTGTGGTTGAGGAGTCTGACAGATTACTTCCTTTCCTGCTGTCCTTTGGCCAGCAGTTACCTCATATCCGAGGTAAATTACCTGCCACTGAGCTACTTGGGCTTTCTGTGGAGAGACTCAATAGCCATTAAGTCCAAGGAAATTTAGCAGACTAACTGTCCATACTGTGCATAGTTCTTTCATTTCAGTGGCTATCAACAGATAGTCCACATATTGTAATATTACTCCAACTCCAGGTTGTCACTCCCACCATTCCAAGTCTTTGGCTAATTGATTTCCAAAAAGAGTGGGGCTATTCTTAAACCCTTGTGGTAACACAGCCCATGTTAGCTGTGCCTTTCTTCCAGAGTCGGGGTTTTCCCACTCAAATGCAAACAGCAGTTGGCTTTCTGGGCTCAAGGGTAGGCAAAAGAAGGTGTCTTTCAGGTCCAATATGGTAAATCGAGTCAATTCAAGTGCCAATCTAGTTAATAATATGTATGAGTTTGCTACAACAGGATGCAGAGCTTCAACTATTCTATTAATAGCTCTGAGATCCTGCACTATTCTATAACTACCATCTGACTTCTTGACCAGTAGAATGGGAGTATTATATTCCAATTCACATTCTGTTAACAGCCCATATTTGATAAATCGGTCAGTTATTGGCTGGATTCCTTCCCTATCTTCTGTTTTAAGAGAATATTGCCTGATTCTTACAGGCCTTGCTCCTGGTTTGAGTCTGACTATTATAGGGAAGGCATTTTTAGCTTTTACTGGTATTTCTGAGGCCCATACCCCCGGATATAGTTGGTTCTGTACTTCCTCAGACAGTCCTGAGCTGACAGGTGTATCTATGAGGGCTAGACTCAAAAGTTTAATTAGCTGGTCATCTCCCACTGAAAATTCTACTTTCCCTTTTTCAAATTTTATTTCCACTTTTAGTTGCTCCAAAAAGTCTCACCCTAATAGAGGTTCTGGCGAGTTAGGCATATATAAAAATTTGTGTATTTCCAATCATTTTCCTAATTTAAATTTAAGAGATCTCAAAAAGTACGCCTTTTCAGTTTGGCCAGTAGCTTCTCTAAGTTACAAAACAATCATCTGTAGGTGTTAAAGTTTGGTTTAAAATTGAAAACGTGGCCCAGGTGTCAACTACAATTCTACAACTCCGTTGTTGTTTCCCTAGCCTCAATATAACCAGTGGATCTGCTAGGGTAGATTCCCCAGATCCCCATCAATCTTCTTTGATGTGGGCCTGTATTCTTCCTTGCCATTTCTCTGGACACTAATTTTTCCAGTGTCCCCTTTGTTTACACCATGCACACTGGTCTCTTCCCAAATACGTCTTAGGTCCCATACCTCCGGGTCCCTCACTCTCTTGTAGCACTACTGCCAATACCCGTTTATCCTTCCTCTGATCCTCCTCTTCTCTATTGCTAAACACTGTCCATGCTTCACCTAGCAGAGTCTCCAAATTTCTGCTTTCTGTCAGTCTAAATTTCTGCAACTTCCTCCAAATATCACTCACTGATTGTCCTATGAATAGAGACACTAACTGATGTATTCCTATTTCCAATCCTGGGTTCAGAGCAGTGTACCACCTCATAGTGTCTCATAATTTATCCAAAAATTCCAAGGGGGTCTCCTTTGGGCCCTGCTGAACAGTGTATGAGGCTGACCAATGAATTGTCATGGCCCATTCCATTCCTCTTGTGACCCAATTCCTGTATTAATTCAGTAATTCTACATAAGCCTTTCTATTAGGGTCCCAATGTGGGTCTTTTAAGGGAAAGTCATCCTTTATATCCTCTCCCATGTTCCTAAGTTGGTCACTAGCTAAGTCCTGGGCCATCTTTATTATCAGTTGTTTCTCAGTTTCTGTCATGTGGTCTAACAGCAATAGGATATCACTCCAACTGGAATTATATGTTGTTTTAATAGAAACTGGAAATGTTTAGTTACCCCAACAGAATCACTTTGGTAGCCTTTAGCTACCACTTTCCATGTTTCAAGATCAAATGAGGAGAAGGGCACCTATATTAAAACACGGCCTCCCTCTGGCCCCTCCGCCTCCCTCAGGAGTGCTTGCACCACTATCTTTTCTTTCTTATTTCAGGTGCAAGAGGATACTGGACTATCTGGAGGAACTTTTGATTCAAAATCTTCACTTTCTTCTTGTTGTGCTCCTACTGGTGGTTTATAATGTTCTGGCAGGTCTCACATCCCAAGATCCCCTATTTTCCCTAGCTTTCTACATCTCTGCCCTATGCTGCATGCCTAACAACACCTTTTCATCTTTCCTGTTCCCTCTTTCCAATTTTCCCTCTCCAAAGCCATCACCCTTGGGTCCTGTGGGGGCATTAATCCACCATACGTTTGATATTCAGGATGATTTCTGAGGGCAAAAAACATCTGCATACGAGACCTCATCCCATTTCCTTTCTCTCCTTAAGAACGACATCAATTGCATCAAGGTATTATAATTCAATGTTCCATTAAAGGGCCATTTTTCTTCTTCATCTAATTTATATAAAGGCCACCATTAATTACAATATTTTATTTAAGTCTTTCTGTTTACACTTTCCCGTGGCAGCTCTCCTATATCCTTCCAGTGAGCTAAAATTCAGCCTAACGGGCTCTTTTTCAATATTCTGCTACTTTGTTTATCTTCCATAATATATACCTTGCAGAGGGTTGTTCTTTAGCCTATAAATACAACCTGATTAAATTGACAACAATAATATCTTATGCAAGGCAAAAGATTCAAGGGCATGCTTGCTCCACAATGAATGCATCTAAATTCAAGACAATTGTCGAGACGAAAATCCTGTCTACCATTAAAAGAAATAATGTACTTACGACACACCAAACAAGCAACACTCATGACAAAGTGGGCAGGCACTCGTCTGTGCTTCATGCCCCCCCTATACCAGCAGCATTCTTACTGATTCCTTACACCTTCTAAGTTCCCGCAAAACATCTGCTTAAGATGGCCTGAACATTCAATCCTATCCCAGTCAGATCAGTTTCCTTGACATTAACCGCACCAAAAATCATCCCCAAACTGTACCCGTGTTCTTTTTACAACTAAAGCATTCAAAAACATATACTGGGTTACATAAAACATCCTGATCTCCGTGTACAGGACAATATGGGTTAACAATCGGTTAGACTACCAGTCACAGAGTCTGTCATACGCTTCATCCGTCTCTCTCTCTGGCTGCTCTCCTCCTGGAGAACACAGAACCGCGGATCAGGACTGCACACTCACTCTGCTGTTTGACTGCGTCTCACTCAAGCACTCACCTAGGATTTTAAACTTACTTCAGACAGTAGTATGAAGTATTAACAGCACAATAAAACACATCACACAATACACAGTACCAGAGCTTTACAACAGAAGACAATAATGATAGTTATGTCACATACTACTTGCGCCACTGTGGCCAGGAGAACCCAAGTTACCATTGGTCAGGGTACAGAATTTACGCTACCACCTCCTAATGGGGACTCAAACCCCAACCCCTCCAGGGGCAAGCACCAACGCTCTTTACCTCGTGTAGGACATCTCCTCACGACTTTCGGGAAAGAGAGGGACGTTCTCTGAGAAAGAAACCTCGGGGCGTGCCTAGAACATCCCCCTCTCAGGCGGTCCTGCAGCAGGACAGAGAGGGTCCCACCTGGGTCCCCAAACTGATATGCAGAAACAAACCCTACAACTCGGGAGAGAGTTACAAAGCAGGTATGTTTATTCCGGTGCCGAGTGCGTGGGGGATCGCTCCTCCAAAACACAAGCACCCGGCGCCTGAATAAACATACCTGCTTTGTAACTCTCTGAGTTGTAGGGTTTGTTTCTGCGTATCAAGGGCACCTGCCAAACGAGGGGTCTCTTACAAGAAGCACAGTTACAGGCAAAAAGGCTTTTTGTCCTATAGTCTAGGCCTTTGTAATGCTGATTTACACCTCTGGAGCAGCAAAAAAAGGCATCCCTGTTTCCAGCAGATAAAAGTAAAAAGACAGGGTGTGTATTTCCATCCAGCTTGTTTTACAAACGTGCATATAAATGATGCCGCATTTCCTATCTGTTCCCTGGCAGCGAGGGGGGAATGCCAAGTTCACCAGGGGTGCGGCCTGCAAAGGGAGCCGCCCCGCCCCGCGCTTCCCGCCGGGCGGAGGCGGGCGCGGCCGGGCCGGTGGGGGCATGGCGGCGGAGCGGCTGATGGCGCTGTACGAGGGCGGCTCGGTGGAGGTGCACTACGCGGGGGGGGCTCGCTTGCTCCTGGCCCCCTGCGGCTGCGAGTACCTGTTCGAAGCGGCGCTCCCCGCCGCCGCCCACCCCCTGCAGCGGGCGGAGACCGTCCGCCACCGGGTGGCCTTCGCCGTCAGGGCGCACAGGGTAGGCGGCGGGCAAGCGCCGCCGGGCCCGGGGCGGGCGGGGGGGCCGCGCCCGCCGTTAGCCGCGGGCCCGGGGGGCCGCCTGCAGGGAGAGGCCGGCGCTGCCGCTGGGAGGGAGGCGGGGAGCGAGCGGCCGCCGCGTTCTCGTCAGGCGGGGCCGGCGGGGGGGCCCTGGCCCGCCAACACGAAATCGTTGCTCGTGTGTAAAATGGAGCCTCTGCTGAAAAAAGAGGGTGAAATCGGCTTAAAGTGTTGCCACTGCATGGAGGAACACGTGATATGACAGCGCTGTGGTCTTTCGCTTTTTAGGAACAAGTTCTGCGAGCTCTAGATTTCCGAAACAAGTTTTCTTCTCGCCCGTACTTACCTTCAAGTCTCATACCTCCAGAAAGAAGAAAGGTGAGAGACACACATGTAATGCTTTTGCGAAATAAACTTCCCCAGTAGTCTTGACAGAGAGGGTGTGCATAACTTTACATGCACGTACATGAGTACAGGCCTTGAAGATCTGCAGAGTACAGTTTGGCTAATGCATTTGTCAGCTTGATTAGAATAATGCCATTTTAAATTACAGTTTTAACTGTCACTTAGTCCTCGATTTATGCGTATCTTTGTAGCCAGACACTAAAGAGTTAGTTTACTAAGACTAAAACCTAGGATTTTGTACATACAGAACAAGTGATTTTATATATCATCACTCTTGTGCATGTGAAAACTTTCAGGGAAGAGTCAGTGAAGTAGGACAGTGTTTTCTGAGAGGCTCTCAGGTTCAGAATCCCATTGTTTGCCCATTACCTGTGTGAGAGTCGTTTAAACCCAGCCAGCAGCCAAGCACCACAGAGCTGCTCACTCACCCTCCCCCACCCAGGGGATGGGGAAAAAATTGCAGAGGTAAAGGTAAGGAGACTCATAGGTTAAGATAGAAACAGCTTAATAATTGAAATAAAATGTTGTTATTATAATAATAGAAAATACAAATAGGTAATGCACAATGGTTACCAGCCACCAACCAATGCCCAGCCTGTTCCCAGCTAGCAATCCCAAAGAAGAGAAAATCCCAAAGCTGGAATCCTGAAAGTGAGAAACACAGCATCCCGGCCAACCCTCCTCTATACTGGGCTGGATGTTATACGATATGAAATACTCCATTGCCCAGTTTCGGTCCATTTGCTCTGGCTATGCTCATTCCCAGCTTCTTGTGTATCTGCATGCTAGCAGATCATGGGAGATGGAAAAGTCCTTAATCTCCTAGCAATGACTTAAACTATGTGTATTATCAACAATCCTCTCGTACAGAATACCATACTGAATCCCAAACCCTGCACTGTTCTAGCTACTAAGAAGAAAAATTAGCTCTATCCCAGCCAAAACCAGGACAGTGGGTCTGTTACAGAGGGCTGGGGCACAGTGGCACTGTGGGAACAGCTACTCCAGATCAGACTGAAGGTCCATCGAGAGACCCTATTTACCATTTCTTTGTAAACTCATTGGCTTCCCTCTGGTGTTCCCACTAAATGCTTGCAGGTGTGTGCAGACTGTGGTGGCAGTCCTAAGATGACTGATAAATCAGGCAAGTTTTAAGTTTTAAAACTTTTTAGACTGATCATTAGTAACAAACTTCACACTGATTTTCAGTTGCTGAAAGCACTGTCAATCAGTATCACAACATACTCAGCAGCAGTCATTCCTTCACACCCATACTGTACATGACTGCAAGGTACGGCAGTACAGAGCTGATGCTCTGTCCTTAGAACTAGTATGCAACCCTCCCCCAAGGCCAGGATCTTGTTCTTCTGGTAGATGGCTGGGTTCATCGACAGTTTCTAACACAGCTCCCACTGTGACTACCTGCTTCAGGATGTTGAGGGATAACCTTCCCAGGCCACAGCAAGTACCTTATCCTTTGGGTTGGCTTTTTTCTTTTTTTTTTTGTTTTTTTTTCATCCCGCCCTCCACTTACCAGCAGCTGCTTTGCATAAAGCAAAACCAGTCTTTCTGTAATTCACAAGATAGATTGTACTTCTTCAGTAATTCACTATCAATTTACAGTTCTCTATTTTCAACCAGTGCTCATATTTTCCAGGCCTTTGCTATGTCTCACACTTCAGCAGTATATTACAAGGAGGTATCCGTTACCAAGCTCCAGTTCAGTCACCATGTTCTCATAACAATTTGGTAATGAGCCTAAGAGGCTAGCCGAGGGCTTTGCAGAGTTAGTGTAAGACATAGCTAGCCTAAGGCCTGTGGCCTGTTACTAGCAGTGACAATACTTTCACCAGGCCACTGGGTACAAAACCCCTTCTACAGTTATACTGTATTACTTGGCTTGTGCTTGAATTCAAACCAACCTAATATAGCAGTTTTCTTAGGCTCTGATTTGGCCACACTAACCATCCACATGTCTAGACAGCTTGACAAAGGGGATCTTGTCAGTGGTGTGGCCAGTTCAGAACTGCAAATAGTATTTAAAATGCAGGTTAACCATGAATATGTTCACTGGTGTGGTTGTATCTTCTGTTTGTTGATGTTCCTTTCCTAGAATTTTCAAACATTCGATACACTGCTTAAACTGCTGCTGAACAGAGTCTGTTTTCATGGGACTGTCAATCATAACACCAAAATCTTAATTGTGGGTGCTGGTAGTCAAGAGCCCATGCTTTTATACATATACATCATAGACAACTAGGATTGCTTTCCCCATTTATATCACATTATATTTGTCTTCACTGAATTTTTGTCTGTAGTGTCATTGTCTGGTCACTTGATTATTTTTGTTTAGGGTCCTTTTGCAATTCTTTATGGTAAATTTTCATCTTTATTGCCCTAAATGCCTTCAGCAGACTTTCCCACCTTACTAATACTAATACGCTAGTGCTGCTATGTTTCATCTGGGGTATGAGGTAGATGTAGTGCTTGTTTGGATAATTTGTTGAGAATCATCTGCTTCATTTTTGTAGAAGGCGTAGCACAAGGGCATATGCTATGAGAATGTTTTTTGTTTGTTTTGAACAAAAGTGCTAATTGAAGCAACAATCTGTACTTGAATTTCACAGCAGTAAAATGAGGCTATTCTGAGACTTTCCAAATGTTGTATTGTAAAAGTTTGAAATCTTTATTAAATTTTAAGTTCTTCTTCAGAAATATGTTTTATCCACATCACAGCTATAGCTGTGTAACTTAAAACTGTGGTGCTGCAGGATTAAGTAAGATTACCCACATAGCTGCAAAACATTTTCAATAAATTTCTGGTTTGGTAAGAACACATAAGTACATGTTACATGCCATTTTACAGGCTTATTTTGATTTTGTAAATAAAGAGAAGATTTCAGAGCACGTGAATTTTTAATGTACATAATACACAGTTTTAATGTGGGTTTTGCATGAAGTCTACTCGTAACTGATACGTCAAGATAATTTAGTCTTTCTCTTCAGTGTTTGTTAAGAAGCAGTTGGAAGCACAAATATCTACTGTGCCTTGTCAGTTGGTCATGTATCTTGCTAGTTTATGAATGCATATTAAATTAAAACATTATTGCTAGATAGAACTCTGTTAGAACATGAGGAAGCAGATGTGAAGGTTAGAGATCTTGCTGCCTCTTGAGTGAAGTTTTTTTCCATAGGTCCTTGCAGAAGGACTGAATTCTTTTAAATGTAAATCCTCCATTGTAGTTTCTGGGAAGCAGGTAATTCTTATCTTGCCTCACATTCCAATCCTTTTTGTTGTATTAGATTCTTTTCAGTGATGTCTTAGAAATTAGATGGCCTGACCCTGCTACGGCTAATCTGACAAGATGTATAAACAATGGCAGTGTGAGGATCTCATCAGTAGATGGTTATGCTCACCTTTACCTGTCAGAATTGCAGCAGGAATTTACAGTGGAGTTCTTATGCAAAGTCAGCCAGTCATCTGCAGCATCCTTTTGCTCCTCTCAAAAGAACAGCAACTATCAAACTGGAGATCAGCATGAAAAATTAAGTAAAAGTTCTGTTGCAGACACATTATCAAAACAAGCAAGAATAGAGAATAAGAAGAATGAACCAACCAAACCAAAGGACCAAAAAGGCAGAGATGGAGTTCCTTTGTTTCGCTCAAATTGTTCTTCTGAATATACATGGGTTACACAGTGTTGGTCTGTTTCCTCTTACCCAGAAGAATGGAAATACCCTTTGTCATTGGCACAAATGTGCTATAACTTACATACTGTTAAGAATGTAAGGAAGACGTGTGAGAAAAACAACCATTCATCTATAGAAGCTGAGGTTTTAACAGACTCTGAAACACATGAAACAGTTTCTCCTTTGCCTACAGCTTTGCCACTCAGCTGCAGAGCACCACATTTACATAGGTAATTTAAGCTGTTTACTTTAAGCTGTTTACTTTGTAGTTTTTAACATATGTTTTACAATTCTGCAATTTGGAACTTCAACCTCTACAAAAATTACTGAAATCTAGCTATAAAAAATTTTAAAATTACTGTAATGTTTTGGGGGTTTTTTTTAGGAACTTCTTGAAACATGTAATCTGTAAAATCAACATTCTGTATCCTACTGTAATGACTATATAGTAATTACTCCACAGAAAAACAAATTTTATTTTCTGACATGCTGTATAAATATGAAAATGAAAAAGAGAATACTAAAAAAACACAGGTTTTTTGTTGGTTTGGGGTTTTTTTTGTTTTTGAGAACATGGTACTTCTCAGGTGGACCAGTGACATACATTCTCTGTCAGCACCACTAAAAATAAGAAAAAAAAAAGGTTGCGGGTTTGAGAAAACCAATTTGGTAACTAATGTGGATAACTAAAGAATCAGAGTGCTCTGAAAAATGTGGCCTCTTTTCATTTGAATAGGCTTGCATGCATCTGTTCTTGCTACAGAAATGATTACCTGCACACCAAAAAACAAACCCCTGACCTTCTGACTTACTGAGGCTTGTATTGTATTTTATACAGGTGGACTTTCTGTGACTTCTTTCAGAAACAAAATACTGAAGAGTATTCATGCCCTCAGCTAATTCAAATTGTATGGTGCCAGGATGTGTTTTATAGGTATGTCGGAGATCACGTGTTTCATCTTTGGAAGACCTCAATTGCATGGGAATTAAGCTTTAAGTTCAAATGTCTTACATTGTCCCTTTCTCACTCTTTGAGAAACTGTACACAATCTTCATGTAATTGTCTGTTCACTTCTCTTGTTTGTTCATTGGACTTTAGATTTCTAATACATTATATTTCCAGATCTGAAAGTGGGTATGTCTGAAATAAACAATCTGGAATCACATTTAAGGCTTTTAAAGAAGTGATCTGATTATCTGATTTCTTAAATGTTTGCTGGACAGCTGGAGCTTCCACAGATTTCACTGCCAATTATGGTGCTTGCTTTCTTTGCAAATTACATTGTTCCTTTTGATGCTGAAGATGTCATGCTTTAGAAATATTTGTCTTTGTGACCTACATAATTTGCATGTTGCAGGCAGCTAAACCGTGGGTTTTCCTGGCAAATCACATTATCCATATGGTTTAAAAAAACCCACAACTTTTTTTTTAAATAGTCCATTCAAATCTGTTATACAGACTTTGAAAATGCTACAGTTACTATCAGCATCTAAAAGTTTTTAATAAAAGCATAATCAGTCTTTAAAGTTTTAATCTTTCTGCCTAGTGTTCTTAATTTTTCTCAGTGTAATTCCTAAATTTTCATCTCATCTGAGCAAAATGTTTAGCATCTCTTCAGTAACATAACTCATTTCTTTGGAAGTGTGGTGAGTAGCCACACTTTGTCTTCTAAGTCCCATTAGCAAAGTCCAGGCATCTAACCACAGAGTTACAGAATTGGGTCATTAAATGGATTTTAGTCTCCAAGATGCTGTATGATCATGAGTAAAAGTTAATTGATTTTAGTGAAAAACACATAGCTGCAGTGGAAATGAAGACCTTCAGGTTGTTAGGAATTGTTCAGTCTGAGTTTCTGTGTACTCTAGGAAGGGCTGGTCCACTAAGAGAACTGGATTTTTCTGCTGTTTAGAACCACGATATTTTGTGGACAGTGAAATGAGCAGCTCTTGTGAGACATTTACCTCAACATGAAAACACTTTACTAGCTCGTTTAACTCCCATCCCCCATATACACATGCAAACAAAGAGCCTGGTAACACTGGTCTTTTATGTTAAAAGAAATAATTGGTACAGTCTGCTGTTTGTGAAACAGGCAGAAGTTCTTCATGTGAGAGTTATGTTGAAAATAATTTGTCCTTAGCACTTTCTTCAAGTTTACTAACCTGTTTTGCTTGTTGAGTGACACAACATTTTAAATACTTGTTAAAAATACTCTTATTTCTCTTAGATTTATCCATGGTAAGACAAACATCACAGAAATTTATCCTGGTGATGACTCATTTTTGAAGTCAGAGGGAGCATTTCTGGGAAACTATTTCATACATTATGCAATACAAAAAGGAACAAAAAAGGTATAGAACTTTTTAAAAATATGTTCCAAATTCCTTCAAGTTAGCAGTTGTCTTAGTTTTAAGAAATTTATTAGCTATGCGGTCTGTAGTTAAGTCCCTACATTGGTAATTACTATCATGTCGGAATCAAGCAATCAATCTTACAAAAAATGAGATTATTCCTTCTGTTTCAGAATGTATTTTTGTAAATTATAGACGCAATAAGAAAAATCTTACTCATTGTAACATTTATTTTACAAGCTCAAGTCTGTACTACAGTAAGATTCTACAATAGTCATTTCTCACTAATTTAGGAGAAGAAGTTCAGTCTTTAAACTAATATATTGATTAGAGTTTACTCTTTATGTACTTGGAAGTGTTTTCTTTTTTACTCTATGGAGACAGAACCTAGAAGATACAGGTTCTGCTCTGGCTTTGCCACAGATCAGCTGCTCAGCGCTGGAGAAACAATTTTGCGTCTCTGTGTCTGTCTGTTGTGAAGTTTCCCCAGAGTAGAGATCCTCTGAAGTGCTTATGCAGTGCTTTGTATTTTTAAAGCAGAATTAAGGGTCAACTTTATATCCTTCAAACCTAACCTTTAGTAATGAACTGCAGTCTACCTTCTGATAAAAGAACTTCCTGGTCCATACTTCATACATGGAAACTGTGAAGTAGACTTAAAGGGTATGACTGCAGTTTTTTACTTTCAGTGAGATACTTACCTGTGTTCTGGGACAAATTTAAATGTGATTATAGTTGCTTTGTGGGAGGTCAGAAATTTCCTATCTTGCAAGCTCTTAGTACTGTTTTCATGCTACAGTACCTGTAACTAACTCATTTCCTTTGTGCTCTTTACTGCAGAGAGAAGAAAAGATGTATTCGGTAAACAGCCTACCTCCTGATGTACCAGGAACTCCATACTCTGTATCCTCCATTATTACTCAGGCAACCAAGTAACTTTAATCTTTGTTACATTAATTCCTCTGACTTTGAAAGGACAGTAGTTGAAATTACACATAATACTTATTATGACATCAAGTATAAAAATTAAAGAAATTTATATTATCACTGAAGATGTCTATAAACTTACAGAATAAAGGTTGCAAGAGTTTAGAAGACATAGTAAGTATGAAATGCTTAATACTTTGGTTTTTTCTCCTCAGAATACTTCAGTTCTGCTACAAGGCTAAACTATCATTAACACATAACTGTTATCTCTGCTGCTGGAAAATGGTATGTAGCTGAAAAATTATAAATCTTTCAGTGTTCTAAGAATGATTATACAGGCTATAGGGAATAGGACCTAAACTAGAGGGAAGAATGGTGATTATATCCTCAAAGATCAGAAGGTGTATATTTGGGAACCAAAAGCATGCAGTGTAAAAGTGTATTTGTGAAACAGAAAGCGATTGCATGATAAAGAGAGCTGGCTGTGATCTGGAAAAACAATTAGATTGAAAATCTGGGAGAGACAGAAACAGCTGTAATGATGTAAGTAACCTTTCCACAAGTTTTTAATGTATTTGTTTGATTCTAGGTACCCGAGACAGATGGACGAGAAATGTTGCCGATTTTGCTGTATGAAAAGATTATTCCCAACATGGGAAGACTAGTTGTGTACTCAGATCATAAAGTCCATGCTGCTTTTTGGGATGGAATGACCTTGAATATGGTCTGGGATTTCAGCTCCTCCAGTAGTATGATCCAGGTAACCCGGGAATTAGAGGAATAACCATTCTTAAAACTCTTCATGAAAAAGTGTTACTAGGAAACTAATGAGGAAACAAAACAAAAGTTTTTATACCTATAAAATACAAACTGAAGTCTTTTGAGAGATTTGTAACTCACAGAAGTTCACTGCTGTGGCTTACTCTTGAGCTTGTATAGTAGTCTAAGTGAAAATACAAACTCTCTGCAAATGCCACTGTTAATGTATTGACAATATTTTAGTCAGAAGTGAGGAGGAAGAATATTTTAGTGCATAACTGATGCCTAAAGAGGCAAATAAAACTTTAACCTTTTAAGAAGTCACTCACATTGATCAAAGAAGGGAGTATTTGGTTTTTATTTCAAATTACCTATAATTGAGCAAATGGATAGTGAAAAATTACTCGGAAAAGTAGCTGTGCTCTTGTGGTATTCCATACACATTTTTAAATCTAGGTAATGTAGATTATATTGGTTTTTGCAAAATGGCACGACAAAGAAAATCATGTGAGTGTGGGATTTAAGGTTGACTGCTGGGACTTTAGTCTTGTGTGTCTTATGTATTACCCTAAGGTGACAAGAAACGAGATGTTGAAGTGTCTGAGGATATCTCTATAAACAGTATAAATATGTTAGCTAGTGTGTCAAAAGATGCAGTATAACTTCCTGGTGTGAGCTAGCTCAAATCTGTATGCTCACTCATGATAAAAGTAAGAACTGAGAAATCCACAAGTTTGGAAACCTCTCTACACACTTTTAGAAATAATTTATTCTTGAATAGCACAAAACAGGTGTTGGAGCTGTGCCAGGTGTTCTTTTTTTCCTCCATGCATTTGTCATAGCAGACTATATTAAATTCTATCCTTCGGCTTTTAAGGATATTTGTTTGAAGCGAAATATTCATAGATACTTAACTGTTAAATTGGCATATTATACCTTTTTTTTTTTTTTTCTAGACTGCAGCAGAAAATTAATGCTTGTAATTGTTTTTCCTTGAAGGTAAATGAAGATGTAGGCTGGTGTAAGTTAACTACTCCTGATGGGGTACAGCAGCTAATAAAAATAAGTCATCCTGGAATCTATGAAAGGTATAAGTAATTGAAACAGTTTAAAGTTAAATATAATAGAATTCTGTACAAATCCTTTTACATGAAGAAATTGTATTTACTGAAAATATATTGGGGGAGGAAACCAAATACATAATGATAAAAGCTCCGTCTTACATGTGGGAAAGATTGAGGAGCTGTATGACTTGGGACCACTCCATACTGTCACTTAATTATAACTGTTACAGTAATGTCTTTTTAGAAAAATAACTAGAGCTGCAACTTGGCACTTACATCAGTGGACAAGAAGAAAACCTAAAACTTTATCCTATATATAGCTGGTACCTAGAATTGGATAGCACTTAATCCAGTTTTTGCTTTATTACAGATATTGACCTCTGCCTGCAGATTGCTTTCCGTAATCTGCTTGCTCTAATTACAGCCTTATTGTGGCAGTTATCAGAAGCTTACTGTGCTGCATTTTAGCAAGCAGACATTCAAGATAAAAATTAACACTTGTACACCATTCATTACTAATCATACAGCTTTGTTATAATTTGCTATAACTGCATGGATTTAAATATGGAGGAGATTCTAGACAAAATGTGGTAATCAAATAATGGCAAGGACACCTAGAGAAAAAACTAGATTTTGAATCACTGCTTTTTCTTTCAGATCCAGGTGTATTGCTTAATGCCTTCAGTTTTTTGCTTGAATTAATACAGTGTATTTCTTATATAAATAATGACTTTTTGTGAATTTTCCTGTTAACATAGGTACATCAGAACAGCAATAGAATGGTGCAGAAGTTTGAACAAAAGGAGGGACATTCCTGAATATACTGCACATTCTGTAACTGAAGAAAATTGGTATTCATTTTTATCCTAAGTAATTGACTAAAGATAATGTTGAAAATAAAACTAAAAAAAAGACTATAAACTGTGAATTTTATAGACTACATTTCATAAGGGTCGAAAATTAAAATCGCAGGTCCATTCATTTCGTGTGGTTTCACGTTTTTCTTTCAGTGTTTAAAATGTTAGGTGAGTTGAGTTTTAGGTGAAACTTGTTTCATTGCATTTCTGCCTGCCTTACTTAAAAATCAGAATTACAGTGACTTTGCCAAAAAGGATTAATGTTACAGAGATAGAATCTTGGAAGGTGAAAAAGAGAAACTAGGGTAAGAAAGGCATCTTTTAACAGAACACCAAGCAGCTCAGAATAGTACTTTGATCTGCTAAATCACACTTGCATCTCTTGCTAATATATTTGTCCTTTTTAGTACACACTACTGACTAAAGGTCTACTGACATCATATACAAACAAGTTCAGGTATTAAAAATGTGTTAACTGAAATAAATTACATTTGCACTTGTTATTCAAATTGTATGAAAATTATATCTATATTTATACATGTATACAGCAAAGAGACTCATCTTAGAGCAGAGCCCTGCTTTTTGGAAACAATGATTGTCAAATGGCAGCCATTGACTAGTGGTATGAAAGACAAAATAAAGCATTTTTTTTACTTGGATTTTGCTCTTCTGATTTTCAGTATTGCTGCAAACTATTAAAAATTAAAATCTGAAGTAAAAAATACATTTGAGAAACTTTTATGATATTAAATCATGTAATAATGTTATTTTCTTGGACAGGTCTGCTGATGCTGAGCTCAAAAAAATACAGAGATTTAACTGTATCCTTTTGAAAGCTGTAAAGGTTTTTCACTTCTGTTGTTCATCTGCATATTCAAATCTGCACTTTAGATCATCAGAGGCTCTCTATCCTGGTACCACCTTCTTTTACTGTCTTAACGCTTCTTAAAATTACCTTTTAAAGCCATTTTCTGTTTTCTTATATTTTTTGTTTTATCTTTTATCTTGTCCAACTTCTGCATCACAGCACCAGAAACAGTAACAGTGGCAGAGTACAAACTAAAATAAAAAATGACCAAAAAAGGAAGCCCTTTAGTGGGTATTGAATTAGTTTTGTTAACACTCATCTGCTGATCTGTTCCTGAAAGCGGGATGATGCAGTTGCCTTTGGGCTTGTTGTTGCAGTACAATACCTTTCTGTTTATCAACTACCTCAGTATTGTTCCATTGTGTTCAGCCAGCTCCAGAAAGTGTGCTGCGCTGCATGTGCTTAAAGCCACTCTATAATTGTCTTTAAGCCACAGTTCAGTTTTATTAGTATGAAAAGTGCATGCTGTTAAACTGCAGTGTGACATCAGATAGTTTCCTTTTTAAAGTAAAATAAATTGAAGCCTTAGTTAAAGACAATTTCTGTAAATGTTGTAAACATTTTCAATAATACAGTTTTTTATTTTTTAGCTTTATGTAATTACCATGCTATGAAATTTAAGACTTTGCAGTCCAGAATGATGAATACAAATATGGAGAAGTATTTTTCTCACTAAGAGGAAGAGTTTGATATTTTTTCTTAACAAAGTAACACTAGTTTTATTGGATAATAGCAATGTTCTGGAAAGGACATCTGCTGTAAAAAACAATCCGTCTGGTATTACTGCCAGAAAAACAAAAAAAGAGAGTGAGTTGGAAGGAATCAGTGAAGCATGTGTCTTGAAGGCTTTGGAAGAAACCTCTAAAGGAATTCAGGATATTGAATCTCTGCTTGCAGCTTTTGCAAAGTGAAACCTCTTAGCATGTGAAGACCTGTGTTCTGTATCTTCATATGAGCTGTCCCAGCTATGTCTGAGGAGACTTTGAGGTGCAAGAGGACTAAAGACTGAAGGCAGAGTGATCAGTTGCCATTGTAATACCACAGCAGATCAGCAGAGTTCATCAGTTGCCATTATAATGCTGTAGTTGTATATTGTGGGTGGGCAAAAAGAACAAGTGAAACAATAGAGCACAGCTGTATAAATACATCAGGGTTGACAGTGCTGCTTTTAAATGTATGAATGTTTGTTTGAATAATTTTATTTTATAGAAGATTGTGCAAGCAACTTGATTAACTGCTTATGTGACTAGGGTAGGGATAAGCAGTTTTAACTGTAAAAATGTGCTTTTATTCAGAAGCTTACACAAGTAGACCAGTACTGAGTAAAAAGTTTCCCAAATTCCTTCTACTTTACTGTAATAAACAAATATTTAAAGCGTCTTCAGCCCTTTCTGGTCTGTGGTCTGTCAACTTGGTGGTACATCATACCTTTAGTGAAAAAAATGCTAGCCTTTTACCATTGGTTCCTCTTCCAGCACTTTATTGAATCATAGGATGTTTTGGGTTGGAAGGGACCTTAAAGACCATCTAGTTCCAACCCCCCTGCCATGTGCAGGGACACCTTCCACTAGCCCAGGTTGCCCAAAGCCCCGTCCAGCCTGGCCTGGAACACTGCCAGGGAGGGGGCAGCCACAGCTTCTCTGGGAAACCTGTGCCAGTGTCTCACCACCCTCACAGTGAAGAATTTATTTCTTGTATCTAATCTAAATCTACCATCTTTCAGCTTAAAACCATTACCCCTCATCCTATTATTACCTAAAATAAAGACTGAAAACCAAGATCAGTTTAGAGGAGATACTGCTTTATTCTGCACAGGGTGTTAGGTGGAAAACATCCACAAATCAAGCACCACACTGAAGAACTTCAAAGTTTTTACATGCTCCAAACTACATGATTACACATTTACTGTAGTGATTATTGGTTAATTACTTATCCCTTCTATCCCTCATTTGTTAGTAACATGCTTGCTCCAATTTAAAGTTACAGTGAGTTTTCTGGGTTCTGCACAAGCTCAAAGTTTGAGGATTTTTTGGGGGGCGGGGTTCTTATATATGTAAAACAATTTGAACAAGTTTCCATGTGCCAAGATCTTTCTCTTCTTCAAGGATGGTAGCTCCTGATTAGAAGTTCCTTAGTAATTATTGTTGATGATTTGAAGAACAGACTGACCCATCTGATACATCCAGCTTGTCCTTGTATTGATGAGAAACATTTGTATAGATAATACATACCGTGTGTCCTTGGGTGCCATGAGAAGCATTTGTGGGGACTGCAATGTGTGATGAGAAACAGTTTTTCAGCCTATGATTCCCAGTAAACAATACATTCTTTCCTATGGGTAGCAAGCACATAAAATTTAAGCAGCTCTGAGCAAGACCTCTTGTTCAGGGTAACACTATCCCTACACCCCCTCATAATGAGTCCCTCCCCATCTTTCCTATAGCCCCCTTTAAGTACTGGAAGGCCACTATAAGGTCTCCCTGGAGCCTTTTCCAGGCTGAAGAAACTCAATGCTCTCAGCCTGTCCTCATGAGGAAGGTGCTGCAGCCTCCTCTGGAACCACTCAAGCAGGTCAATGTCCTTATGATGGGGGCCCCAGAGCTGGACACAGAGCTTTATGTGGGGTCTCACAAGAGCAGAGTAGAGGGGGAGAATCCCGTCCTGAAATGCTGGGGTTTCAACCCCAAGCCCCAAATTAAGGTTGACGTATGGGTGATTCCCACAGCCCTTCACAAAGAGGAGGTGAGTTTGCCTTTAGGCTTCCCTCCAGGGTGCGGCGGCCTTGCAGGGAGAGCCACTGGGTAAATGAGCCCCAGGTGTCTGCATCGAGCAACCCAAGGTCAGGTGTGCCACTGAGGGATAAAAGCTGGGACCACTTGCAGGAAGGGCAGTGTCTGTCTGTGAGGTGGATGCCCTGTTCAGAGTTTTTTTGTTGGGGAAGGGCCTCCTGCTTCCCTGGGACTGGGCTCCAGTCAGGTCTGGCCTTTGTAAATGCGGGCTGTGTAGAGATTCAGTATGTGGCTTCCTTGGCCTTATGTGTTTGGTTTGTTGACTCAGTTGTCTCCTGTCCCTTCTATGGGAAACTGCATTTCACCATTTATTCCACCCATTGTTGATTGTGTGGTGTCGTTGTTGGGGTCAGTGGGACTGATGGTGATTATGTATAATCTGACTGACTTGTTTGTACCCCCAGTGCTCACCCATGTACTGACCCTTTTGTATAAATACAATTTGGTTATTGGTTCATCTTTATGTTGGTTGTGTCCTTTATGCTAGGCCTGATAATTGGCAAAACATCTCCCTGTGCCTGCAGGTCACACTTCTCTTGGTGCAGCCCAGGATAGGGTTGGCTTTCTGTGCTGCAATCGCACATTGTTGGCTCATAGTCAGTTTTCCATCCATCATTGCCCTCAACTCCTCCTCCTCGGGGCAGCTCTCATTCTCTTCACCCCTCGGCCTGTAGTGATTCTAGGGATTGCCCCGACCCATGTGCAGGGACCTGGCGTTTGGCCTTGCTGAACTCCATGAGGTTCACACGGTCCCACCTCCCCAGCCTGTCCAGGTCCCTCTGGGTGGCACAGCCCTTCCCTCCAGCGCGTGGACCGCGGTGTCGTCGATGAACTCGCTGAGTAGCGTGCACTCTGCACCTTGTTGTGAATACATAACCGCTCTTTTTACTCTTTCTAGAAGCATTTCTTGCTCAGCACCGACCGCACAGCCGCGCCGCAGCCGACTCCCGCCGCGGAGGGGCGGGGATAGGCGGCTCCCTGCGCCGCGGCGGGCGGGCCGCGCTCCCAGCGTGCTCCGCGGCCGCCGCCAGCCCCGCGCCGGCGGGTCTCGGGGCGGGCGGCTGCGCCTCACCTCGGGGGGCGAAGGGGGCGGCTGGCGGCGGCCGCGCTTCAGGTGGGCGCGGAGGGCGGCGGGGCGGGCTGGGCACCGGGCGCGGCGGCCGCCGCCGGATTCCCGTCTCCGCGGGGTGCCGAGCGGCGGCGCCCTCACTCGCCGAGGCGGGAAGCCGCCCGCCCTCGCCGGGCCGGGTCGTCGCGGGCTTCTCCTCATGGCTCCGGGCTGCAGGCCGCGGGGTTGGGGCTTCGAGGGTCCGTTGGTGGGGGTACCCCGGGGTGTTCGCAGCGCAGTGGCCTTACAGCGAAGGAGCTAAAGCGGGGGGAGACTGTCGTAGCTGTCTGGCAGGAGCCAGCGCCGGATTCCTGTTTTATTGATAGAGGGACCCGTACGTCCTGTCGGGTCTTAGATAAGGAACGGTAATGCGGTACTTCACCCGAGGCCGGGCATGTCGCTTACATGTAAGGCTCCCCGACACTCTTGGCTCCGTTTTTGCAGTAAAGGTGACAGTACTTTTTTATTTCTTAATGACCGAGGAGATGGCTGATGAGGAGCTTTGGTGCTGATTGTTGAGACAAAGCATACCCCTTCCTCCAGACATAAAACTGTTGTTGCTGATCTCTGTAATTCTTAATGACTGTCTGTCACAAGCCTGTCTTCCCTTCGTCCCTGTCTTTAGCTACACATACTGGTTGTATTTTAATCTTAAATTGAATTAGCTGTTTACGATCTGAATACTGTTGTAGTTAATGAAGGTAGTACATAAACTGCTCCTGCCTTTTTTTTTTTTTTTTTTTCTGTAGCATGACAAATTATTTTCTTCCACGGTATAGTACTGTGGTCTGTTTCTAGTTACTAAATATTTCTAGGATATCCTTTCAACTCTTTCAGGTACATCTCAGTTCCAAAGTACTCATTAAGGAGAGGGTCTGCCTTTTGATGTCTTGCTGTCTCATTTGAAACACCTTAATTTATGGTCCGTAAAATAAGCAATTTAATTAAATCCTGATTTTATGGGGGATTTTTTTGTTTCTTTGTTTTTCTTACTTTCTTACGGGCTTAATTCAATTTGTTCCTCAGTATCTTGGTAAAATCCTACCAATTTCTTGGGTGCTTTTGTCCTCTTTCCTCTTCATCCTCCTTCCAACCTCAATAATGCATTATAATTATCTGGCTCAAAAATGTCTTCGTTACCAGTCCATCACAGGTTGCTTAGGTTCTGATCGGCTTTTCCATGAGATAATACATTAAGGGTATGAGCTTGTATCTTAAATGGTAATTGTACTTGATGGAGTTTTTCATATAAATTAACATCCGAAATAAAATAGTGGCTTTTTATGAGATTGTAGAATTTTAAGGGACTACTGCAGTCTTTTTGACTTCTTGCATGAAGTGCTTCATTCTACTAACTTTATGCCCTAAATTCTTATATGTATTCATGTACCAAATAACTTCTTGAAAAAGTGGCGTGAAAATTTTGGAGAGCAAAATTTCTAAATTACAATTTTAGCCATTGTATTTTTGTTTCAGTCTTACACCATGAGTTGAGAGGTCACCTCGTTCCCCCAGTGAACATTTACAGCTTTGATCTAAATACTTTCTTGTGTCAGTAATTTACAATGTTAACTGTGCGTATGTTAAAATGATTTTTATAATTTGCTTAAATGGAATTAAATATATCAACAGAATTACATTTTGTGAGTATAGACAGAGATTATACATAATGATTTATCTCATATAAAAATGTCATGACAAGTCACAACTCTAAGCAGTGTTACTCTATCAGCTGTTGTGTGCATGTGTTCTGTATAAACCCAACCTAAATCTTTTCTTCAGTGTGTTAACTGGTCTGACCACCCATAGGTTTCTAAGCATTCCTGTGTAATACATCTGTTTACCAATGTTCTCTTTTAACAAGAATGTAAGCTTTACAACTATGCTTTCTGAGATTTATAGGATAAAAAACCCTATGACACTTTATTGTGATATTTTGTAAGCAATCTGAAAATCATTTTTCAGACAAAATATACAGTTTCTCCTTTTATATAATAAATTGTGATTTTGGAGATTATTTTGTCTGAACAGTTTTGCTCTTCCTAGTCTGATTTTACTCTTGATCTGTAGAATATTTATACTTAGGAATGTGGTGATTTTTACACAGCAGTCACTTTTGTCTATAAAAGATGGCAGAGGCAGACTGGTTACAAAGAACAGTTATGCCATGAACTTGGCTCTTGACTAAGTGCAATCTGAAGCCACATTTTTGCTTCCTGTTCTTCATTCTGGCTCAAAGACAGCCATTCACATATTTTCTTTGTTTTCCTTTTGGCATTGTTACCTTTATTTCATGATACATAATTGTCAAATCATAATAATGTTGGGTTTTTAAGTCTGTAGAGATGCTTTCCCTTGTGTACTTTATGCACATGTTGGTAATACCCATACCAAAGCAGTGTAAGCCTACCACAGAACTGACACAGACCTCTATTGCTATTTGAGTTCATAGGTCTCTATTTATTTATTCCAAGGTCAATAATTGATGGGATGAAAATAAAAAATGGGATGAAAAAAAAAATGGGATCCTGGAATGTGACTTAGAAATGTTTCATTAGGTGAGGATCTTTCAGGCACACAGTTACAAGGAAAAGTCTGTTAAAATAGATCTCTGCATATCTTGAAATTGAGTTACTTGAAACAGAAGGCCTTTTCTGACTTTGACACTGGAGGTTATTATCTTTTCATTATTATCTGTTTCCATCTTTATTTGTGCCCTCTTGTTTTATGGTCTTTTTTCCCTTCTTTCTTTAACAGAGCTTCTAAGCCCTACCTAAAGTTGCTTTTAGCATTTGTTCAGGAATCCATTAAAAAGATGTTGCTTCTTTCTGTATTCTTGACTATTGTTCAGTTTTCATGTATGTTTTGTAAAGAGTTTGAAGAGATTTGTGTAGTATCAGTGCTTATGCTGTCTGGTTCTATTTGTTTAGGATGGAACAAACGGTGTTTGGTCTTGCCTGCACTGGACTGGGCAGACTGGATTCAGCAAGCAGCAAGGCTCCACACTGAGGGATTGACCACATTTCCTACTGGAACAAGGCAACTGCAGTGGAAAAAATGTGTTCTTATTGTCCTAGGGTAAGTTTGATTCTGAATACTAGTGTGCTTTTTAAAGGTAAGTTGCTAGCTACATCAGCTCTTCATAGATTGGATTCTCATACAGATTTTATGGTTACATAGGAGAAACATTTGCGCAATCACCATTTGTTCCTTAAAATGGAATTTATTCAGAAATGTACTGTATATTGTGGAGTCACCCACCAGAAAACATCAGTTCCAGTGTTTCAAGAAACACTTTGTGTCTACATGTTCATTCAGAAGAGACAGTCATGGTTAACAGATGCTAAACTTGACCCACTTTTTTCATCTGTGTGCAAAGTCCATGTATCATTCATGCTCTCTTTTTTTAACATTTTCCAAATAAATTATTCCATAGGCTTTTTTTCTATAAAGATCAATGACAGTAGTCATGTCTTGTGGATAGTTCTACAATAAACAGACATGTAAATCATCTGTAAGAAACATATTTTCTGGAGCTTAAAATCCAAAAGGTGTTTAAAATCATAAACTATTATGTGTCAACATTGTTAGAGGTATTAATTTTTAAAGGAAATCTAATACACTCATTAAAAGCCTATTTAGAATAAAAGATTACCAGGATTTAATGTGTTGCACAGAAATAGCAACCTCTTGGGAAGAATCCGTTTTTAGATAGGATGTAGCCTTTGAAACGGTGATCAATCCCCGTGGCTCCCCAAAAAGACAGAGAGTGTAATGTTTGGGACTGTTAGAATTTATGCTGTCCTTCAAAGACTGCTTTTCGGTGCATTTAATGTAACAAAGCTAGGGAATACATCGTTTATATGAGGATTTTTATTTCAAAAGTGTTCCTTGTAATGATACCACAGAAATGAACACTCTGTCTTTATAATCTGGGATTCCTATAATCACTTCTTGGGAGTGGGGTGGGGGTGTCTCGAAGAACTTGAATTCCTTTGGGAAATTTTTTTGAGATGTCAAGCAGTTATGTAAGGACAATAATTATTCCCAAGAAATCACCTTGTATGAGAGGTTTTCATAACAGTTACAGACCATAAATAGTTTTAAGGACTTGTAAGTTATAAGTTAATATTAATGCTAATAGCAATGCCTTTATTTTCAAATTACAACTGTCAATTTTTGAAAAGGAAAATGACTGAGAATAGTTAATTTTATTTTTTTCTGCCAAAAGAGCTGCTATAAAGGTAATGTGGTGGACCCTAGACAAGTCCTAGAAGTAACAGTAGAGTTTTCTGCTGGAGCACATACTGAGGAAAAACATAGGTAGTTTTGCTCTGTAAGGAGTTTTGATTATGTCTGCTTGGCTGAATGGCTATTGTCTTTCTGTTTATGATAAATGCACAGATATTTTAGTGCTTGTGGTTTTCTTAATGCTTATTCTATGTGCCAATTTCCAGGCTAAACAAGGAGTTGGTCAGAAAGAGGCACCAGGGTGATAATACTTACGTTTGCAAAGGATGTAAATGGAAATAGTTTTGTATTACAGTTTAGAAACTTGGTTTTAACAGTTGTTGCATAGAGGGATCTGAGGTTTTTGATCATCAGTCCTAAGAATCCTCCAAATAGAATCTTTTTTTGTTGTTACAGTGTAAAGGATTTAATTTTATGAATATCATGTATCTAGTACCAGGAGGAATCTTGAAACATATTTAATGTATTATCATAGACATGTTTCAGATTATTTTGTAAAATTTAAGATTTCAGAAAGTGGAGTTAGAGCTTTTCATGTTACAGAAGTGCTTGTCCTAATTAAAACAGGGCAAGTGTTTTAATTCAGAGTTGTAGTGTTCAAGTCAACAAATTAACTGAAATTAAAAATACCCTAGGACTATTAAGTGCAACCATTGAATTTACATTTTTTTATGCTTTGTTGTAGCTGTAATAGCAAATGCTTTGTGCTAATGGTTTTTTTCCTTTAATAATTTTCTTTTTGTTCTCTGACATTTACAGAGCAACTGATGATACAAAGGACAATGTACAGTGTATATCCTGATGACATTTTGTGTACTGTGGCATGGTTTTTGCCATGGCATCTGAGACTGAAAAGGCCCATGCTCTTCTTCAGACTTTCAGCACAGCTTCGGTTATTTCTAGTCTAGGTTTGGGAATATTCTGCTTTGTAGCAGACAGAATTCTGCAGTTTTCCTTCATTCAGCAAAATGACTGGCTCAGAGCCTTGTCTGATAATGCGGTACATGGTATACTAGGAATGTGGTCCTGGGCAATAGTGATCGGACTCAGGAAAAAAAGTGACTTCACTGAGGTCACTCTGGCTGGCTTCCTCGCTTCTGTCATTGATGTGGACCACTTCTTTCTTGCTGGTTCTCTGTCATTAAAGGTAAGTCAAAAGATCAATGATTGTTTATTTTCTTTCTTCATCACTGTTTATTTTATTGTTCTTCTACCATATCCTAAACAAAAAGTTCCAATGATACCTTAGATACATTTTTAATAGATATATGGGAATTATATTTGTATGCAGTTGTTATTCTTTTGAAAGCCCTAAAAGTATTTTACATCTCCTGTTAAGTTCTGCTCCTTACAAGGCTCTGAAAAAAGAATTCTGAAAGCCTGATAGGTACCTAATAACCTATGTGTATCACATGGTTGCTTTGTTATACAAGTTAAACAGTTAAGTGCTGCCATGCACACTTTGTGTATAAAGTGAATTATTCCATTTCTGTTTACAATAAGGGGTAGAAATATCTGGAAGGTAAATAATCCATCTGCTGTTTGATTTCATTCAGTCAGTAGTACATTTGGTTTTAGCCAGCCCTAAATATTTCTCCCACAAACAAGCTATATACGAGCTGTCAGCTTTAAAGTATACCCTTAAATATAGTTTGTTTTAAAAATAAATAAATAAAAACATAAAACAAGTGTCAAACTTGTTAACAAAAGTAATAAGGTGAATAGACTCCTGTTAAGGAATATATGTGATCATTATCCATTTGCAGAATTGCTTGTTAGGACAGAATTTCTCAATAGGGTTAGTACTATCGGGTTATGGCATTCTTTTTCAGTGGTTCTGCAGTTCTTTAGATGTGTCCTGTTCCCTCTTCTCCATTCACACAAATGCATATATCTGTGTCTTCTTGCCTGCTCGAAACATACATATTCTTTGGCTGACTATAACAGTCTCTTCTGTATACTCTCCAAAACATTTGCACCTTCTGTAAGCTCTAGCTGTGCCAGCTGCAGCCACAATTCTCTTAAAACTGACATCCACATCTCATACCTCAGGCAGACAGACACTCCTCACACTCAGCAAGCTCCTGGTCCCCATAGCTAGAGCCCTGCCACCCTGCTTGTTATCAGGAATTTGCTCTGCTCAGCAACACAAGTCCTCACAGTTTGATTATTCTAGCATACATACACATACATGCTACTTAGTCTCCCCTCCCCAAAAATGTACACCCCCACCTACAGATAGACCTGCATAGAAGAAGGGGAGGATACTGATCTTTATTCATTCAACCAGAGCATAACTGAGTTGTTTCACCATCTTGCCACCTTTCTTGTCCTCCAGTTTGCTCATAGTAGTGCTACACCCTTCATATGAATGACAGAGGAGATAGCTCCTAGGAAGCAGAGGAAGGAAAGAGGTGGAGGGAAAACTGCTGTTCTTTGTGTTTGTAATCCTTTAATTAAAGAACAACAGTTCAAAATGGTTTACCAATTTTTTTTAAAAATACACTGGAAGCAGCTATATGCAAGAAGCATTATTGCTTATGGTTGAAATGTAAAAATCAGACTTCCAAAGGGAAAACAGTTTTTTGTTTGTGTACAACATCACTTTGTTGTCAAGGAAAGATGTTTTCCTATTTGTGCATTTGGTCAGTTTCCCCCTCATATTCGTTTTCAACAAAGAGTACGCTTTCACAGAATCACGGAGGGGTTGTAGTTGGAAGGTCATCTTCTCAGCTGCCCCTGCTGAAGCAGGGTGCCTGCAGCTGTTGCTCAGGACCATGTCCAGACAACTTCAGAATATCTTCATGGATGTAGACTCCACAACTGCTCTGGGCAACCTGTTTCCATGAGCAGCCACCATCACAGTGAAAATGTTTCCTTACATTCAGGAGGAATCTCCTGTGTTTTAGTCTGTGCCCATTGCCTCTTGTCCTGTCAGTGGGCACCACTGGAAAGAGCCTGGCTCTGTTCTCTTCACGCCCTCCCTTCAGATATCGGTGCACATTGATGACATCTACCCTGAGCCTTCTTTTCTCCAGTCTGCACAGTCACAGCTCTCATCCTTTCCCCATATGCAAGATGCTCCAGTCTTAGTGGCCCTTCTCTAGACTTACCTTCAGTAGCTCTGTGTCTCTGTCATAGTGAGGAGCCCAGAACTGGACTCAGCACTCCAGAGACAGCCTTACCAGCGCTGAGGCAAAAGGGAAGGATCACATCCTTTGACCTGCTGGCAACACTTGCTGGAACGATGTTGTTCCTCCCTGGAGTCCCTAGTTCTCTCCTTTTCTGTACTTTTTGCATATGGAAATACTCTAAAAATATAGAATTATATGAAGAAGAGGAAAGTTAGTTTGGTTGATTAATGAGTCCTATAATATTAACATTTTGGTATAGCATTTAAATCTATAATTATTCTCATATATATTTTCTTATTTTAAAATCAATTAATGCAAGTAATGATTGAATGGCTAGTTATTAAAATTTTGTTGCTACTTTTTCTTGCATTTGAGATTTATACCAGTATTTTTTCTTAATTATGACCACTAGATGACACTCTTCACCAATGTCTGTGTAGAAAGCTGAGTATTGTATCAGGATTGGAAGGTGACCTGTCTTTACTGCCTTCAGTGAGGCAAGGGTAAATAAGCTTACACTTTCCATGATGGAGAATGTTTGCATAGCCTATCCCTAGTATCCCAAACAAAGTAAACTTTTGCGATTTTGTGACTTAAATTGTTCCTATGTTGTTTCAGTTCCCAAGCAGCTAGCAACTGTTTTTCTAATATCCATCCAAAGTATTGCTGTTGACACTTAGATCTTGTTTTCTTGTTCTTTGAGGCCTCTCTGCAAAAGACAGCTGATTGCTGCGCTCTCCCCAAAACTGTTCTCCAGATCAGAAGTACAAGATGTTGCAGGTAGAACAATAGCCCTTTAGTAGCCAAACTTACTTAGTTGAGGTAAGAAGGCAAGATGCCCAAAGGCTTTTCCAGAGTCATTTGACTACAGACTCCTCCCCCTTCCATACTTTAACTGGGCTAATAAAGGGGTTTTATCTGTAAACCATATCCTTTGTAGGTCTTGACCCTTAAAGCAGTAACAGCATTACTCTTAACAACTTGCAAAACTGTTATGCTGTGCAAAAATTTTCTTCTTCAGTCACTTGCAAAAAAAATCTGAAGGCCTGGATTTATGTTTTCTAAATCTCTTACAATTTTTCTCATCTCCTCTGGATTGCCTTTTGCCTAAATTATCTTTAAAGGGTCCTGTTGTTACCTGAAGTAAAGACTCTTGAAACCAGTATTGGCTTAGAGAGGAGATGCTGCTTTATTCTGAGAAGGGTGGTAGGTGGAAAGCATGAAGCGTCCTAAGCAAAAGAGTTTTAAAATATTGATACACTCCAAGCTACATGATTATGTATTTACTATGGTGATTATTGGTTAATTACTTATCACTTTGATCCTTCATTGTTTACTAATATACCCCCTCCATTTTAAAGTTACAGTGGGTTTTTAATTTTCTGCACAAGCTCAAAAGCTGAGGTTATTTATTCAGGCAGGGGTCTTTGAAGCAGTAAGTGTTATTTTTACTATTATAATGAGGATAGTTCTTCCAAAGGACACTCTAATCTCTAATTAAACTAATTTACATAAAACAATTTTAACAAGCTTTCATGTTCCAGGATGTTTTCTCTTCTTCAAGAATGGTAGCTCCTGATTAGAAGTTCCTTACTAATTATTGTTGATGGTGAGAACAGCAGACTGACCTAACTGATGTGTCCAGTCTGTCCTTGTGTTTGATGAGGAACATTTACATGGACAATAATACATACTACGTATCCTCGGGTGCAATGAGAAACAGTTGTGTGGTTTAGGATTCCCCAGTAAACAATACATTCTTTCCCATGGATAGCAAGCACATAAAATTTGAGTAACTCTGAACAAGGCATGTTGCTCAGGGTAACAGTGTTCCAAACTGTTTATTGTATTTTAGGTGAGACTTCACTTGAGCCAAATAGCATTGATTAATTCGTTTAAATGTCACATGTATGCAACACTTCTGTCTCTTTCAAAAGAAAAAAAAAAATCTGTTACAGGTTTTATGTCTCTTGCAAGGCCATTGGAGTCTTTCTAGTTTGTGATACAATATAATCCCCATAAACTTTTCTGTTTTGTTGTTGCCTGGCTAGCTAGACCTGATTATAATACACGATTTTTGTTTGCACAGTTTAATATGATGCACCTTTCAGTTTCATGTTGCTATTTCAGGCTGTTGCCTATGTAATTTATTACTTTGTGAGATACTTTCTTACTACCTATTTGTTAGTTCCAGTCCCATTCTTCCTTTTCGGGTTGCAGGATTGAGACTAACCAGTTTAAGAGACTACAATGTTTACTGCTTATGCAATACATTACTAAGTAACTAATAAATTAAGAAATCTAATTAACTAACCACACCACTATTACTAATTTGTAACAATAGTATTTATCACATTACTCTACACAATTATCTATAAAGCTTTTCATCATCACTCTTAAATCTGATGACGGGTTACTTTTTTGAAGTAACCCTTCTATGCAGCACAAGGCAGTATTGCCTGCTACCTCCAGTTGCTACCTTCACACTACTCCTGTTCCTGCTGACACAGCTTGCTTGGATTATTTGGCTATTGGGCTGTTTTTCATGGTGTCATCATTATTTTTCTGGAGTATTCAGGGTAAATAGTCACTTGTGGTATTTATATTTTTACTCTGATAAATACTTGTGTACAAAGTAGCATGTGATCTGCCCTTTTGCCCACATTATTTTTGCAACAAGTATAAAGTCTACAAAGACTTTGCTACTTAGAATGTGTAGTTCTTTATATTCCTTGTAGTTCCTACTGCATATTGTATGCACACAAGTGTAGAAGAATCTGTGTTTGAAGAATCTGTCTCATTGACTAGCACTGTAGGTGAAAGTTAGTGCAGCCTGCCATCATGCTCAGCATTGCTGATAAACAGGAACAGCATGATGGGCTACTCCCAGTGTCCCCCAGGATTGTAGCCCAAACACTCATGTTGGAGAGCAGACATGCAAAAATTGCTAGCTTGCTACCTAAGACTCACCAGCTTCTAAAAGTGTAGAGAATACAGTTAGTGGCAAACCAGGTTGTACCGGCAAACATATGTAACACATAACGCAGCTAGTTAATGTGCCACTGCTGACCAACCTGGGCTCACAGGAGCATTTCTGGAATTGGAGAGTAAGATTTGCACACACAATTAATTTAACATTGATTTTATAGATCAGCCTCAAAACTGAAAGGACTTCAGCCTTGTGAAACATCACACAATATAAGTGAGAGCGCCACATTCCATGTTGTCACTGAGAATTAAAGCAAACAGTTTGTTTGGGTTCTCCTGCATGCAGTTGTTGTCTCCTGTCTCCAGCTGCTCATTGTAGTGTGTGAGAGGGGATGGAAGAGCAGGAACTTCAGGAAAATCTTGCACCTAATTGAAGACGTAAACAAATGGAAAAGTAATTTGGGTTTTGAATAAATTCTGTTTGCAACTGCAGCCTAATCTCTCTCCTGGTCGATGTACCGCTAAATCTACCCAAACCATGATCTTTTTTTTTTTTTTTCAAGAGGTTTAAGACAGAAAAAGCTTGTACTATTTGGAAAGCTTGTACTATTTGGGTGGGGGAGTGTGTGTGTTAAGATCTGGTGATTTCTAAAGGTGAACAAATTTGCTAAAGGTGAACAAATTTGCTTGTTAGGAGAAACAGTATAACAGCTTATATTGCCAAATGAACTAGGTGTCTCTTGGGTTTGGCAACTCGAGGATGTAAATGTTACAGAACGTAAAAGAGAAAGCAGACTGTTCTCCTAAACTTGGGTAACAGCAGAAGCCCAATGAATATACTGACAATTACAAAATAGGGCTTTCTTTGCTAAAAGTGAGCGCTCAGGTTTGCTATATAAACAACCCTGCCAGCCAAAATTTGTATGAAAAAAAATTAAGCAACAGCTCCCCAAAACTGGGTAAAGATTGGCACTAATACTGATAAGTGGCGTATGTAATTAATAATCAGATTCTCCTTACTCACTGTGTTGATGTCGGCAGCTAACCTCCATAGAGCAGAGGGAAAAGAGTCATTTAGACTTTGCCACTGATTTTTTAAAAAGTGCAGAAATAGCGACCAGTTGACAAGATACCTGCTAAAATGTATCACCATTTAGGGTGGTTTTTCAAAATTAGGCTAGTATGGAGTTTTTAGGCCTGACAGTTACAAAAATCTGACTATCTTTGTAGGGTAGGTGGTAAACAATTTCACCATCACAAGATTTTTCTACTTTAATCTGGGAACAATCTTCTTACATGAAACAGAAATGAAGTTGTGGAAGATACAACCTTTGCACCAGCTTTAAGGACTTGAGTCTATACCATTAATGTTAAAAGTTGTTGAGACAGTTTTTGAGCTTTTTAATCCTATCACCTGATGAAGAGCGTTGTGGACAAGCATGTAGTGGGAAGCTAATAGAGCAAAGCTTTCTGCAAGCCTTTTAATGTTGACTTTGGTTTAAAGCACAGACTGTTATATTCCAAGGTAATCCATAAATTTCCATCTCTCTATTTCTTAGCTAAGGCTACATCAAAGTCTTCTTATAGAGAAGACAGGGTTCCAAGCAATTGTCAAAAATATCCATGAAAACTTGATGTAACTATTCCAGAGTCCCGCTGCAAGGTATAGTAGCTGTTGAATCCTGCAACATTTAACACAACTGAAGCATTAATGGGTTACTGGCTAGTGTCTTGTAGCATGCTTTGATTGCTTCCTGCAGTAGATGCAGTGAGGGATGTGCAACATAACAATGAAATGCACTGTCATGTGCAAAGAGTACAGGAGTATGAGTACAACTCTGGTGCCTGTTACAGTCTTTTCAAATGTTTACCAGTATCTGAATTGAACCAATTAATATTACATCAGCACTTGTATAGGTCTTTTAGTAATGTGTTATCATTTCTTCTGTGCTTACAGAAACAAGAATCTACTTGTTTGTTGCTTAGAAATCCAAAAATGTTTGGGTTTTTTTTTTTACTATCTTTGAATTTGTGAAGATAGGTAGTTCTAGCTGTTGCTAGCAAGTACATCTGGAATATTTTCTCAAGTATGTATATCAAATTGATAATTATTGCTTCTTAAAATGGCTAAATTTAATCTCGCTAGGCATTCACCTTAATTGAAATCAAATATCAGGCTTTCAACTGAGTTAACATTAAACAAGTTGTTGATATGAAAACCCCAGTCACAGATGATTCAGATGCTGACTTCTGAATTCGTCTTCTACCTGTCTGTAAATAATACTCTCTCAAGGCAATCATAGTACGTGCAACTTAGATCATAATTTTGTTGTATCAGAAGTTACTGTTCTGGTTTAGATATTGTCCAGTGAAAACAACTTCGTGGATGCTAACTGTAGTATATTACAGAATGTATTTTTGAAAAATAAATGCCATTAAGGCATATTAAATATTTCAAGTGTATTGTATGCTTGTTTTCCTTTTAATTATCTTGAAATTAAATACATATAATCAGTGCAGCAGACTATACAGGTTCCTGCATACCACATGACTATATGACAAATAGCATACCTCATCCCCCTCCCTCCCTGTTTTGCCATTGGTAATGCTTAGTAGGATGCATGATTCATATCATGCAATAGAGAGACAGAACCACACACAGCTCTTGTACGTTTAAATAGTCATATTGTTGATTCTGATCAACTACAGTGGAAAGGAACAGTAGGTTTTTCTTTGTACTTCCACTTAGCCACTTGATAATACACCTGTTAATATCCACAAAAAGTTCCTTTTCTTGTCACAGTTGTAGCCATTGCCAATTATATTTTTCTCTTCTGCAGGCTGCTCTGACTCTTCCACAGAGACCACTTCTTCATTGTTCTACTGTGATTCCTGTTGTGGCTCTGACATTAAAGTTTATTATGCACCTTTTCAGGCTTAAGGATTCATGGTGCTTTCTTCCCTGGATGTTGTTCATATCCTGGACTTCTCATCATGTCCGTGACGGGATTCGTCATGGCCTCTGGATCTGCCCATTTGGAAAAACTCCTCCTTTGCCATATTGGCTGTATGTGGCAATTACAGCATCTTTACCTCATCTGTGTTCATTTATCATGTATTTAACAGGCACTAGAGAATTAATGTCTATAAAACATGGAATCCACATTGATGTATAAGAATGACAGCTCTTAAAGGTTGTTTGTATTAGCACTTGAAATAAGCTGTCAATTTATCACTGAAGTGGTTTCCTTATGGTTCCTATGACTTCAGAGTTAGGCGTTTTAAGCCTGGGGAGCCAGTTACAGCTCCTGTGTCGATTACTTGTGGTCATAGAAACCTATTTAATGAATGGTAATAATTTTGTATCTATACATTCCCCTTGTAAATATGTGGTCTTCCATTATAGTTCATGCACAGCTACCTGACTTATAAAATACTTAGTCTCTCTCTGTAGTAGACATTACACTTTACTGTCATGGTAACATTCATCTAATCACCATTCACTTTGGATTTGTATTCTGCCATTAGACAATACATTTCATCTAGATAGCATTTGCATAGCATTTTAAAAATGAAAAGCACTATATAAATGCTAAGTATTAGTGAGAATTTAGTAGTGTATGGCACTTCTAAAAAAACATCAGTTAGCCTTTTGAATTTATTTGTTTTCCTGCTGGACTCTTTTATTCGACTGTTTTAAAAGAAATGCTGTCACAAAATGCAACTGTGTATCTGCACTTCTCTGAACACTGCTATCCTGTAGTGTTTCTACTAAATTCTCTTCCTATGTAGTTGCTTGGTACTCAATTTGCAGATAACTATTAACTATTATTTGTGGTTAGAAAGGAGAAGACAATTTGGTTACAGTATTATGTATGTTGGCCAAATTGTTTAATTTTAAAAATATACTAATTAGGAATATTATTTAATTTGGAACTAGCGAATTTTAGTAAATATTTGAGGATTGTGTAAAGGCAAACTTATTTATTACAGTAAAACATAAGCTTTAGGGAAGATTCAGGAACATACAAGAAAATCAACATTGCCCGAAATGTGACCTTACTATGGTACTTGTAACCAGTATTTTCCATTAAGTTGCAATATCATCATTATTATTGTAAAATAAAATGCATTATTATTATATTGAAATAGAAATTTCCTCATAATAAGTTCCTTAAGGAACTTAAGGAAAAATGTTATTATGTTGCAGGTTCATAATGTAGTAATTTACACTGTGGACTGTTCAAAGTAACAGTTTTCATTTCTGAAATTTCTGAGAAAAAATCCCCAAGTAAAAATTAACAGTAAAAAAACTATCTAGTTTACAGTGTACAAGCTGAGAACTGTCTATTAATAATTGTTTTGTTAATTTTTTACTCATTGAACTCCGTTGCCTATTAAGGAGATGGGGGCTTAATTACTACATTTTGTGACGAATGGCTGACAAAATTAATATTTTTATGGAAGACCATATATGGGGTAGCATGTGCTGAACTTAAGTTATGAAAGAATGCAAAGATTAGGTGATACGTTCATATTACATTTATGTTAGTAAATGTGTGTTAGCATAAAGTACAGAAAAACTACTGAAAGTGTTAACTGGCTGGCTTAATGGGTACCAGATATCATCTGTGTCTTTAAAGTACTAAAAGCTCTCTGCAAGCCCACTAAGCTCATTATGGAAAGTGTTTCACCCTTTTACAGTGTGCCTTCACACAAAAAGAATAGTCTCTGCCCTATTTGTTTTTCATGTTAGAAATGTATGCTTATGGAAACTTGTCTGACAGTACAGTAGGCTGTTTAGCATTTATTATAAGATGAATAAAAGTTTTTTTCATTGGAAAGAAGATTGGAAAAGCAGAACATTCCTTAAAGGATTATCCTCATACTGTGGATTTCTGCTTTTATATGTAAAAGTTTCCCAGAAACAACATCACAAATGTCCTTGGAGCCCTTGGAGCACGATGGGTTAGTAGTGGAGAAGCGCTGATCATTTACTTCTAACCTGTATTTTAAACTAGGATATGAAATGCTAATAATGAAAATAATTTGTGCAAGAAGTGAACACTTAAATCATGTAGAAAATTTTCTGTGTTTTTGTTTCATGGTATAATATTTGTATGATTTTGTGATTTATCCAAATTTGTTGCAAAGTGAACAATTACACTTCCTTATTTTTTATTGTAGCTGTACCATTTTTGGTGACTATGTCCACCAACAATCCTTTAAGAGTGGTACTGTACTGTTCTAGCTCTGTTTAAGGATCAGTTAATGGGTACATCTTCAGTAGTTTAAGAGCACATATTTTCATTTTCTGTATTTCTAGCAATTTTCGTGAGGTTTTTTACAATAATTTTCATCTGTATTTCAAAATGTTATTTTTCTGGTCATGTTCTTATACCAGTTCTGTGACAGCCATAGGTGAACACCACTTAGAAATGTATTAAGGGAGGTAGCAAGCACTTGTGACATATAATCTCTTTCTCTCTCCAGAGAGACATGACAGTCTCGTGCCACCTCCTGATATTTAGGTACCTTTAGCTCAGGCCATTGCAACTTTTCAAGGTAAACTGACACGTTGTATGTAATGCTGTAATTTGTGGGTAGCCAGATTAGAGAACAAAGGAGAAGTTAAATATTTATTTCGGCCTGTGTCACCTAGGAAATACTCGTAAAGAATTGTTAGGCAATTCATTCATAATAGGCAGGTGTATTTCACATACATATCAAATTCATTGATATTTCCAACTATGCATTGATACCTGCCATGTATAGCAAAACCATGGCAGAAATAAAGGAAGATAGTAAAAACATAGTTAATTTGTGCTTTACTGCATGTGTTACAATGAACAGTAAATGTGAAGTACAAAAAGCATGTGAATTACACAAACTGGTTAACAAACTCAAGCTAATAATTTCATGCACAATGTGTGATACATATCACTAAAATATTAGTTATTTTAGTGGTTCATTTAATATGCTAATCTAAACTTTTTCCATATATTTTCAAGTTGTAGTTACAAACTTGGAGAAAGTGTGAGGTTTTTTCTTACTTTTTTGTTAGAACTGTGCTGCTTTTTTTTTTTTTTTTTTTCCTGATTTAATGGGTTGCTGTCTTAAGAAGTAGGTACTAATAATTGCCAAGTTAAAAATGTTAGAATGTTTATTCTTCCCCAGTCCTCTAGAAATAAGATAAAATTTCTTCTAGTTCCCTAATGGCCTTAACAGAAAGAGTGAACACATCTCACAGAATCACAGAATCATCTAGGTTGGAAAGGACCTTGAAGATCATCCAGTCCAACCATTAACCTAGCACTGACAGTTCCCAACTACACCATATCCCTAAGCACTATCTCCTATCAGTTTATATTCTAGTTCAGAATGTGATCTGTATTTTCACATGACTATTGGTACCACTTTTTTCTACAGTGAAGTATATTGTATCATGTGCCTTTAATTGGTTATTGATTTGGAGTCCCCATCCCTGGAGGTGTTTTAAGAGTTGGGTTGACACAGTGCTGAGGGATATGGTGTAGTTGAGAACTGTCAGTATGAGATTAATGATTGGACTGGATGATCTTCAAGGTCCTTTCCAACCTAGATGATTTTGTGATTCTGTGATAAGTGAATTTTTCATAACTGATGCCAATGCTCCAGTGAAAATGCTGGTGAGTTTGAATTAAACTGAAATAATTTTAACAGCCAGGCCATTGCTATTAGCTTATTATCAGCCAAGCATTTCCTTTGCTTGTGGAAATAAAATTCCAGAAAGAGAAAAGGAAGGGGTTAAAATTCAACGTAAAGGAAACGTTAGTACAGTTAATTTTGAACATATGCATTTTTATTCCATCAGATACTATCACTATGAAGTTAAGTGATGAAATGCATCAGAAGAGTACTTTTCTGTTTAATTGAGCCAATCTAAATTCTGTCAGTTATTCAGGGCAGAAGAAGTTTTGTATTGTGTTATGTACTGTAAGTGTTACAACTGGTAATTTTGAGTCCATAAACTAGGTTTTATTTCCGTGCTACAGGTGACCTTGCACAGAAACAAAGGAAGAGCTGTCAGGTTAAAGTACCCTTTGCGTTCATGACAAAAAAACAGTAGTAATACCTTTTCTCAAAATAATAAATTGGTGCCTTCAGTTCTTTCTTAAAATTCCCCATATTTTATGTCCTCTACATTGAATTACAGATTTGAGTGCTTCATTGTTGAACTGATTTCTGTTACTTACAACATAAACTCTATTAAAGATAAACAGTACTTTTATTTTTAGATATATGTATATCACACACTGATTTTTTCCTTCTATGTCATATCATAATTTTCTATTTGCTTAACCTAATTTTGTATTGAATTTTCTGGGGGTAAGGGAGAGTGTTTCTCTCAATGACTAGGAAACCCAGGTATGCTACTACTTAGCAGAAACATTTTAATGCAATGTTAAGGAAATCTTCAGAGTATTGAAAACTAGAAAAGAAAATATTCTATATTCCATTTGATGGGAATGTTAAGTAGATTTCTAGGCAGTTTGTAAAAGCAGATTTGTTTAATCAAAATTAATTGACTGAAAAAATTTGTATTAGTAAATATGGGTGAACAATATGTGTGAAAATGGATTTGTATACTGAAACTTTTGCAGGAGTAATTGACCAAGTCAGAACTGTTGCCATATCTGCCACAGAAACAACTTCTTTGTCTAAGGAATGTTACTAATGTCCCTGAAGCCTTCCTCATGTTGCCAAAGGAAAGTCAATCTTACTTTGGTCTTAGTCGATTTTCCCCTTAAAAATTGCATAACATTGAGTGAGGGTTCCTGGACTGGTGTAGGGTAGTTGGCTTGAACTGTTGTCCACTCTTTCACAACAGTTTTTACAGATGAGTCAAAGAAGCTGGGAGCTCTGATCTCTGGTACAGGAGCTATGGGAAAAAAATGAAGCCAAAGATAGCAGACGTAACAATGGCATAAGGATTTACAAAGTTATAGTACTAGTTTCACTTTTGCATTTCAATTTAAATTGCTGATAGTCAAACAAAACAAACTTCTTTTTATATATTACTGCCAACAATTTAGAATCAAATTGTACGATGACTGCTCTAAAAATATTAATATTAAGGGCCAAATGCATACTGTAAGATTCAAGTAATAAGGCTTTATTAATGTATTTTCAACAAAATCTTTTATGTCTTTTTGTTTATTTAACTTTATATAATGTGTAGACACAAGCACCCAGTTATTTCCTAGTCTTACTGTGGAAGTATGGTTGGGGCTTGGAGAGTTTTGATGCAGACTACTCTAGCTAGCAAAACCTTTTAGCACAAGTAATTTTTTGTTTCATTAGTCCCTGGGAAGACATCTTCCTTTCTTCTAGGTGTGCTTTGTGCTTTGGAGTGATTTGCCAGTATCTTTGGGGTAAATGTTCTGTATACCATGTAGATCAAACAAATAAGCAAAGCAAATGCACTTACAACTTCATACCATAAAACTGTATGCACATGATTTATTTATAAATTTACAAGTCTATATAAATACTGACAAAGTGTATTTCTAGTAATTTTATATGGCTACAGAGACATCAGTAGTGTTTCGTGTACTCTCCTGGTGCTTGACTTACCTCAGGTTGGATAGAAAGTATGCTTCTACTTCAATGTACATGACCCAGATACCTCAGCTGGGTTCAGCAGACTAAATGGTAGACATCTATCTCATAGCAAACCATTCTAGAGTCTTTTTGTATTTAGTGTGTAGCTAGTGTCCGGATAGTGAACCAGTCTGCTCAGTGCTGCTTAAACGTGATTTATCCCTTTAAAAAGATGTCTACTTCTGGTGTATTCTACTCACCACAAATTGTACTAACTAGATGGTAGCTGACTAAAATTGGGACTGTAGATTGGGTTTGTCTTCATATCATTCACCATGATCTCCTGTTGCTGGAGAAGGGACCTATCTCTTCAGGGAGTATTTTATCCAGGAGATTCTTTGACATGTAGCAAAACATGAAAAAGTAGTGCAACTAAAGGCAGTTCTTACGAGGCACTTAACATCACTTGTAGAGTGACATGTTTCAGTAGAGGGATGATCAGCTTTTTAAAATTAATTGTAACTTCTGAAATGCAGAACATTTATTCTAAAATTAGACAGATTTTATTTCTCAAAAGCAAAATCTGTCCAAAGCCAGGAGTTTCTCTTTAAAAGATTTAATAGTTGCACTTAGTGATCATGCCTGAAATTTTCAGTGCTAAGTCTTTGCTTCAGTTTACATTTCTCTGAAAAAAATGATTTGATGTAGTGCCAGCGTGTGGGGACTTGGAACATGAAATTTGTGAAAGTATTGCACCTTTTTGTTCCTTGAAAGTTGACTTAGAGTCTCTACTTGTGTATCCTACAGCAGAGCTTGTACTAGGTAATGTCAGTCTCTCTTAATGTCAGTATATAAAAGCTGAACACCTGTTTATTGTCATGATAAATATTTATTGCAGTTAGAAACTTCCGATACTGCTCTCCAGTACTGGAGATCCAAGGAGTTCTGGGTTGTACTTGCTGCTTCCACATGCACACTCAGTGCCAAGGTGTGCTGCAGTGTTAGTTAAGGAAACCAATGCTTGAGTGTGTGGTGTACGGAGGCATCATGCTTCAGCAGTTTCCATGGGTGTTAAAACCTGCTTCTGTTAAAAAGAAAATCCTTTCAAAAAAAGGTTTTTTCCTAATTAATTTCTGCTACTGAAAGTCTTGTTGAATGATCAAATTTCTTTAAAACTTGTTTCAGATAAGAAAACCAGTTTGGCTGTGACTAGATTTACAAGAAAGTATATTTTTGCTGTCTCTTTCAAAGAGATGAATGTTGGCACATTTCTTTGGTTCTTTGTTGCCTGGATTAGCTCTGCAAAAAAGACAGTGTTGTCATCAAGAGTGTGAGCATTTTCCCTATTTGTAGTGAACAGATACAAAGGTTTGGAAAAGTTGAATACAACTTTTTTGCTTTTGGCACGTGTTCACACGCATTCACTTATTATAGTTGCAAAAGGTATACAATAAAAGGTGGAAAATGCTTTGGACTAGGCATACACTGAGCATTTCATCCAAACTGCTTATACAACAGGCTGTAGATGCATCTCCTCTGGAAGAAAGTACTTGATGTCATAAAACAGGCTATTGAAAAACAAAGCATTGAAGACAGAGTTGCTTTGCTCTGCTTTTTTCTTCATCTGGTTATTCTACCTCCCTAGCTTGCAGAAGGACTGGCCTTTTAGTGAGTTCGTTCGCATTGCCACATAGTGTACACATACTCTAAGCTTACATGAAAGATGAAAGGTTTCAAGTGCACTGGTGAAGGTGAGTTACATGAGCAAAATGCTCTGTTCCTGAGTTGTTGATGGTATGTGATACCAATGCGGGGAGAGCATCTCTCAAAAGGAGTAGTATTGATTAAAGGTAGGGAACACGTTACTTCCCTGGCACTAGTCATATTTCCTTATGCAGGCTATCACTCCAGCTTCCCTGGCAGGAGTTACTTTATTGACAGAGATAAAAGCTTTAGTTTTCAGTTGAGATTCCAGCTGATTTGGCACACCAACATAATTATATCTACAGAGGTAAAAAACATTGATTTTTCTCTGTGTAATGAGAACAGCTTCTACTAAAATTTTCCAAGTTTGTACTATATCCAGACTTGAAAAAAAAAATCAGCAGAATACTTTGTGTTGAAGACATTGTTTGAAAACACTCTCTGTTATGTTTACAAAGGGTATTTGCTATTTCTGCTTACTTTCTATCCCAAAGTAACCCACACTTGCAGGTCTTTTAAAATAATTAAATTGCCTACTTCATGGAGAAGGAAAGGACTTGCAGAGGTACACAAAAGAGAGAAAATGATTTACCCACCTTCTGGAGGAAGCAACTGCTAGGCTTTCAAAATCAAAACAGTTGAACAGAGGTGTTCTGTGACATGCATAAAATATATTTTAATGCTGTTGAATGTTATATCCCTTCATAATTTATCAAATTAGGACTTCTTAACTGCCACTTTTCTTTGCTCTAGTATTCCTGTCTTCATGACTCTCCTCATGGTAGCATTTCACATTTATCTCCAAAGTGCTTTATAAGCGTTACCCAATCTCATAAGGTCCCTAATTCATTTACAGGAAAAAAAAAAAAAAAAAAGTTTTATTGTCTTACGTGAACAAATGGGTAAGCTGGGCCAGATAGGTGTGTTCAAAGATAAATTCTTCAAAGCTGAACAAGTAAAGCTGACTGCGGAATGTTAGGATGGAATGATGAAATGTAGTTTTTTCAAGAAGAAGACTGCTCTAGAGAGGAGCTTGTTTCAAACTCTGTAATTACTAGCTCAAGAGTTTCATGATTAAATGATATATATCAGTCATTTCCTGTTAGCTGACTTAAAGTGATGAAATAGTTTGGGTTTTAAAACTACAAAAAGAGAGCAGGTTATTGCAAACAACTTTCCAGTGCCAGGAAATAGGGTTTGAAACAGGGATGAGGAACTTAGACACCAAATTCACTTGCCAAAGTAAATTACCTCCCTGTCCCAGGTTAGTCAATAAACACAAATGTGCAGGCCTTAGATCCGAGTATTTGACAGACTGGAGACCATTGGATAATTTGAAAAAAAGACAGTGAAAGAGATTATGGCAGCAAGTGTTTGTAATGTCCTCTGGAGGGCACAGAAAAACCCTGGGAAGGAGAGCCAGCACTTACTGCAAAGATTTGTCTCTCATTCCTGTTTGGGTTTTGTTGCAGCCCAAAGACTGGATCCCTGAAGGAGTGGACAAGTCAGGGTGTCCCATTGTTAACTGGCAACTTACAGTGGTACCTGGATGTAGATGGCATGAAACAAAATGGCATATTTATCTACTCAGTTTCAAGTGGTTAACATGATTTAAGGGATTTGAGTGCAAATTTGTTGCTGTGTATTTTCCTGGATCCAGTTTTACTCTGCTACATCTTTGCAGCCTCCGTCTGCGGCTGAGAGATGAGCTTGGTTCACTGTGCAAGTTTCATGGTGTAACCTTTATTGCAAATGAGGACTATTTGGTGATCACATTACTTTAAGACGCATTCAAAAGAAAAGCGAGCCAAATCCAGCAACCAAAGCCCTTCCTGGTATTAATGAGTGAGAACTGTAGAAGCAGGCATATTATTAACAACATTCTTATTAATAATTTATTTGTTCTGGGTAATGCAGGAAGGTTTCAGTCACTCATTATGTTAGCTGTTGTGTAACAGTAAGACAGTCCCTGCCCAAGTAGTCTTACAATATAAATAATGTAGTTTATATCGTGTAGATAACATTTAACTATAAAAATATGAAAATAGACGAAGTGATTTTGATCTTGTTTAGCTTCAAGTAACATTTTATAAATGCAAATTAGAAATAATACATGCAAATTAGTACATATTTTTTCCAAACGTTGGCATTTCCCATACCCCTTGAACTTTTGAAAATCATGTATTCCAAAAACAATGCTGCCAAGGCTAGCCCCACACTTTTTTTTTTTAATTATCCTTTAAAAAACTTCTTAAGTAGGTTTTCCACAGACAGTGACATCATGGAGGAGGACAGGGAGGATCTATATCCAATTCATGCATCATTTTACTGTTCAGAAATTTGCTATGTATGTCTCCCATTTTTGGTAAAGTATGGCCTTTTTCAAAAGCAGAGCATATCACATTTTCTATAAATGAGGCAGTAGAAATTAGCCCAGCTGCTGTCCTGCCTACTATGTGTCATCATAACACATGACTGAGTTGTATACTGAAGTTCTTTTGTGCCCTTCTGGGGAAAAAGGTCTAAAAAAATCAGAAAGACTTAGGGAAGAAGCTGTTCTGGATGAACAGTCCTTACATCATGAGTTTCCCCACTTCTGCCAAGCTACCTGGCAGCTCCTGAAGCGTGATGGACATTGATAGGAAACTTGTGCAAGGACCTGAGGTGAAAACACACCACTCTTCTTTTGTGGTCAGTGGGCCACAGGGCCTGTTCAGAAAGGAAAGATCCTTCATTAGAGCCACCCTTTTATTTCTTAGCCCAGGTTATGAGAAGCATAAAATAAGTCTTGAAGCTCTTATTCCTCTTCCCCAGCTTCCATACCTACACTGGGCATAAAGTAAGTATGAATTCAACTCTGAGAGTGAAAACTGAATATACGTTATAGCCTCAGAGTTGTGAGGGGACTACCTGTTACCTGGCAGATGTGAGATCATATGAAGTTGTAAAAAAATCTCTGTGCTAGCTAAATAACAAAAATGTTACATGTGGGCCTGATGGTGTTATAAGAAAGAAGTTAATTTCCTGGTATAAACAAGGGCTGCAAGAGATCATAGTTCAGGGTTAATAATGACTTCACAAGCCACTGTAACAGTCAAACTGACCCAAATCAGGAAAGAGTGAGAATCACATAGTTCCCTGTAAAACTGGTGCAGGGCTGTTGATCCTCATGGATTGATGTAATGTGCTGCATGTACTCCACACAGCCTTGTGTTAGTATAACCTTGTGCAGTGGTTATGTTTGCACTTGTCCCTGCGTAATTCTCTTGTGACCATAAACATGTTTTCAGATGAATTGTAAGACCAGAACATTTGTGTATTTATTTATGTTGGTAGGAAAGAACACCAACTGGTGTTTTTTAAAACTTGATTTAACGAGTTTCCATTGAACATTTGTCACTTTTTGTTATCCCCCTGTACATATAATGTTGGCTTATAAAAGATAAGGAGATCAGAATAGATGCTTAGAATACATGTTGTCCTGAAAACCAGCTTCAGGCTTTTTAAGACTTGGGAGAAGCAGGTTGGAAACAAAGCATCATGCTGAACCAGACCACTCATCTGTGTAGTCAGATATTATCTCTGTAGGGCATGAGCTTTCACTGATGATATGTTTATGCATAGACCTTCTGTTCATCCCCCATTTTGCTTTTTCCCTTTTGGAATCCAAGTAACAGTCTCACTTGCTCATTCAAAAAGTCAGTTAAGGCCTAGGAAAAAAAAAAAAATCCCAAAATTTAGGGGAACCTGGTCTCAGCAAAGTACTCAGCTTTGTCTTGAGAAGTCTTTTGCAAGGCAGAGTTGGGAAGAGGCTCTGGACAACTGATGTAAACATCACATCTTGGTTTGCAAGAATGCCTAAGTTATATAGTGAAGAAAATTTTTAAATAATAAGAAAGCATGCAGAGTTACTAGTCTTTGTTCAATTGAAAAACACAAATCCCAATGTACTTATTTTCTACTTGTGCATCTCAGCATCAGGTTTTCTCCTGAGCCAGGCAGCTATGGAAAACATCTGTCATTCTTTCTCTTCAGCACCTGCAGATCCTCTCAGCACACCTCTTGTGGTCCTCTAAATGATGATTATTTTTTTTTTAAATAGAGATGGAGAAGGGAAGGATCTTCAGTTTCTCCTCTTGCACACTTAATCAGCTAAGTCCTTTTCTAAAGCTGCAAAATACTGTGTCAACTTTTAAATATATTAGATACAGAAAGGGTTAGAATTTGTCTGTTTCAAATGC